>NW_026652291.1:17827970-18133039 GCF_009828535.3 Hylobates moloch
ATGCACCCCTATTGGCCTGTTTGTGGGCCCTCTGATTTCTTGCTTTGCAGCTCCTGTGTCTACTTCAGGTTAACCTAAATTTCTTAGAAATGATCCTTTTTGGTCAATGTTTACAATTTTTTTTGACAACTCTGAGCCTGGCACATAGTAGGCTTCCAGTAGATTCTTGTTTTTTCGTTATGTAAGAGTCACTTCATCTCTTCAGTCTTTCTTTCAAATTATCTTTTTGTCTTTCTTCATCATGAATATAATTTTATGATTAATTTTATGGCTCCAAGCTTCAAGGCCCGAGGCTTAGAAAGCTCAAGGGCAGGAACAATGTTTGTCTCTGTGTGTACCAGTACCTAGCACAGGATCTGGCATGGAGCTAGTCACTGAACTCAGATGATGACTGAACGATCTGAAGACACGCTTAGGTCACCCTGCTCCCTGTAGGTTTATCTGTAAAAATAGAAGAATATTTAGCTCTTAAAATCTTGCTCCCTCTAACATTTATAATGAAGAAAGCAGTATTTCGGCATCTTTGAAGTCTTATGAAAATAACCTTGTATCTTTCAGTTCTCTATTTTACAAATCGAAGGATGTCATGGCCTTACAGCCTGACTGTCCATCTGCATGTTCCTATTCACTATCCCTTTCTGAGCCCTCTCCATTGTTCCCTATTTTATAATAGATGCAACGCTGACATTCAGACACTTCAACAAAGGGCTCACTAGAGTTGAATGTAGCACGAGTATTATTTTCAGGGTCAGCTGTCTTTTGGAAGCACATGACAAAATCAACTTTAGACTAACTTAGACAAAATATATCATTAGAAGATTTGTTAGAAAGATATTAAAGAAATTCATAGAATCAAAGGAAGACTGTGGCACATTGCTGATAAGTTTTGCCCACATGAAAAATACTTTTGCTAATGACTCCAGATCTTGTTTCTAGCTCTAAAGAGTTGAGGAGCCTTTCTCATTAGATTTAATTTAAATAACTTGCAGGAAGAACGCTGATTGGCTGAGCTTGAGTCAGGTGTTCACACTTGAACCAATCACTGTAGCTAAGGATATGGCCAGGGTTGTATCACAGGGTCTTCCGTTTGGAAAGTGTCTCTTATCAGAAGAGGAGGGAGAAGAATGTGATAGGTAGTAAGGATAGCTGGTTATTGCACTTGTAACACAGTAGTGGATAATTATATTCCTAATTATTTAGAAGAAGATAATAGTAGGTGTTTTTCTTCTTCACAGTGCTATGTTGCTGACTTAGTGATCTGTGTTTCACAATAAATCTTATCTTCTTTGAGGTTGTAATTTGTTCTAGCCAGTTCTTCTCTATATTATATTGACCAAGCTTGCTTTGAGTCACTATTGAATTGTGTCCCATTTTATAAATGGGTTTCTTTTAGCCCACTAAGTACTCTTCCAAGAATGAAAAAGAAAAGAAACCTAAAATTCCTCCAGGATGAGAATTTGATGGTCATTTAGTATTCCCAAATTCTATGTGTTGGTGGTAAATCCATTCTTACTGCACTCACCCTATTGTCTAAATTGGAGAAACCTGCCTGCCATTTTTCATAAGGACATTTGTGGGCTGGAGACTAGGTTAACACTCCGTTTACTTATCACATCACTTGATTTATCTGGGGGTAAAGGGAGTGAGGTAGGAGGTTTGACAGGCAGTGATAGCTCAGCCAGGCAGGCTCAAATACCACTGCATGAGGATAAAACCGTTAGCCAGACAGACCTTCTAAATACCACTGAAAAGCAGGAATAAACCATGCAGACAGGAACAAGGCTCCCGTCCAAGCATTACAGAACCTCTGTCACACTTTAGCAAACTCAAAACATGCACCCATATATGCACATATCCTTTCCCGTTATTACTGGTAACTAGAGAGCTAACAGTGTAAGTTTAGCATCACACAAACTCAAATGCTGACAAGTTATTTTTATAGGGCAGTCTTGACAAATCTAACAAGGTAAACCAAAGGCAAGGAAAAAAAATCATAAAGGAGATGACAACACATAATTTAATCCTTGCTATTGGCATTCATTGTCTTTTAAAAAAGTCAAGTTTTTTTTTTTTCCCAACAGTAAGCTTTTTTGATAAAATGAGAAATCAAAACAGAGTTGGCTATGAGGACTAAAAGGGATATTGCAATCTGTGTATAGAGGGGTGGGAATGGAAGGAAAGAGTTCAATTAAAGTATGAAGCTATGATCTCTCGGAGCAGTGGGGAAAGCAGTCCTTCCCTTAAGGTCACCACTTTTTGATCTGGTCACCTTTTTCCGATGAGGGAAGTAATCAGACTGCATTGCTAGTGTCCTAGAGCATGAACTTCCTGGCTTTCTGTCAAGACCAATTCAGTAAACTGGCTTAGGGTTTTCTTTGCCTACTACAAAAAAAAAATCCACGTTGGGCTCTCATGACAGCTCAGCACTGTGGAAAGTGCACTGAACTTGGAGTCAAAGATCTGAATCAAGTGCTTGTTTTGTTTCTCGTTTGCCACATGATTTAAAATTGGTGGTAGACTTACTCTCTTCCACAGTAAAATAGGGGACATAATAGCCTCTTTCGTAAGATTACAGTTGACCCTTGAACAATGGTGGGCTTAGAGATGCCAAGCCCAGCTCAGTCAAAAGTCTGCTTATAACTTTTAAGTCCCCCAAAACTTAACCACTAATAGCCTACTGTTGACAGGAAACCTTACTGATAACATCAATTAACACATATTTTGTATGTTATGTATACTACATACATGCATTACCTTATTTTTATGATAAAGTAAGCTAGACAAAAAAATATTATTAAGAACATCATAGGGAAGAGAAAATATATTTACTATTCATTAAGTGAGAGTGGACCATGATAAAGGTCTTCATTCTTGTCATCTTCATGTTGAGTAGGCAGGGGAGGAGGTGTAAGAGGAGGGGTTGGTCTTTTAGTCTTGGGGTGGAAGAGGTGAAAGAAAATCCACGTATAAGTGACGCAGTTCAGACTCGTGTTTTTCAAGAGTCAGCGATACTAAGATGATTCAAGGCAGCAGTGTAGAAGAAACCACTTTTAAAGATGTCTAATGCTTTGCAGACACAGGTAGGTATTATTATTATTTATGGCATTTTTGTTATCTCACAGTTTGACCTCTGATAAAAAGACACTATTAGCAGTAACTCAGCTAAAACTCTGCCAGAATCTCCTACTTTTTCTTTCTCTGTGTTAAATGTTTTTCCCTACGTTACATCCAAAATATTCTAGAAACACACGAGAGAGCATTTCAGAATGTGAGAATGCACAAACCACCTAGGGAGGGTGAGGTGGGGAGAGGGTTACTTCCCACACATTGGACAAAAATGTGTTGGTTTATTCCAATGGTTCTTACCCTGGGATGGTTTTGACCCCTCCAAATCCTAAACATTTGCAATGTGTAGAGATAGTTCTGATGGTCATTACTGAATGGATGCTACTGGCATGTAATGGGTAAAGGCCGGGGATGATGCCACACATTCTACAATGCATGAGATAGGACCCCACAACAAAGAATTATCCAGTCCAAAATGTCAGCAGTGCTGAGGCTGAGAAACCTTTGCTTTATTTGGAGGAGACATCTTCCTTCCTAGGGTTCCCAAATGGATTTTGTCCATTGGCAAGCTCTGGAAAGGAGAGGCTGAAACCATGTGCCTAGTGCATTTCCTATTTTCCCATCACCTCTGGTATAAAATGCTTAGTTTTTTGAATGATATCCTAGATCAGGTGATATAATTCACATGTATTTTTCTCTCAATTGTCACACTTAAAAATATTATGGATGGCTAGAAAGAAATGACCATTTTAATACACTAACATCTCTTGCATTGTCTTTTAGAATATTTTTTCTAACACACATGCCTTTAAAGAAACCTTAAAAGGAAATGTGCTGTTTGCCTTTCTTTTTATTTTGTGTTATTATAATAATGTATTTGCTTGAGATATTCTTAACCTTTTATATAATTCAGATGGAAATGTGATGCCTGTAGTAAGAATCATGAAGTCTTTCATTGAGTAGCCTTATCTCAGAAAAAAGATCGCAGAAAAGCCACCATCTTAAATTTAGTACTAACTTCAAAGTTTCAAAAATTTGAAATAGGCCGGGCATGGTGGCTCATGCCTGTAATTCCTGTGCTTTGGGAGGCTGGAGTGGGCAGATCACTGGGGCCCAGGAGTTCCAGATGAGCCTGGGCAACATGTTGAAACCCTGTCTCTACAAAAAATGCAAAAATTAGCCTGGTGTGGTGACACATGCCTGTGGTCCCAGCTACCTGGGAGGCTGAGGTGGGAGGATCACCTGAGCCTGGAAGGTTTCTGGGAGGGTCTGTCAAAAAGAGATTAGCATTTGAATCAGTAGACTGAGTAAAGTAGATCCACCTTCCCCAATGTGGGCAGGTGTCTTCCAATCCATGGGAGCCTAGAATAAGACAAAAACCAAAGGAAGGATGATTCTCTCTTTTCTTGAGCTGAGACATCCATCCCCTACTGCCCTTGCTCCTGCTTCTTAGGCCTTTAGCACTCTGGGACAGCTGGTAGATATATATTGTGGGATTTCTTGGTTTCCATAATCTCATTATATATATCTATATCTATATAGATCTATATAGATATAGATATATATGTATATCTGCATCCTCTTGGTTCTGCTTCTCTTGAGAACCCTGGCTAATACATATTCTTTTTCTTATTAGTTTATTTGCTAGTTTTAACATCTATTGAATGATTCTTGCCTGAATCAATGATTGTTATAATGGCTGTCAAAAGGTGTTTTGTGTCATTTGTTTATATTTTTTAGTTGGCTGTAAGAAAGGGCTTTGTCTTCTACTTATTTATTTACTCATGTATTTATATCTGTGGGGACTCATGGTGTCCTATTTAATTCAATGAATGGTATACAGTTACTTCAATGTTTAATTTTTAATCTAAAATGTCTCAGATTAGCAATGGGGAACTTTTCAAGATAACTTCTGTGTTCCTTTGACATCATTATTTGAGCCCCTCCTTACTTTCTGGTACAGATAGCTACTCCAGGCTTTTCTTGTACTTTCCCAGGTCCAGCCCTGGAATCAGTTATTTCTCTGGGAAGCCCTTAGTCCTTTTAGTGGAGAATGGTATTTAGAGACCATAATCTGGGAACGTGGTGTGTTCATTGCCACAAAGAGGTCATTGTGTCTAGATCTAGCAGCAGACACAGTGGAAAATACACACACACACACACCCCAAAATTTTGATATTTATCTATTATATCTATCTGTCTAGAGCCATGAGCAGTTCACATTAACACCTTCAATTTGAAACTAATCCCCAAGATCCTAAATAATTCATTCTTTCTTCCTTTCCATATTTTTACCGCTTTCTCTGACAGTAAAAACCTAGTTCCATTGTTCTCAGTATTTACTTGTCTGTTTAATCCCCCTGAATGTCCTCAGTCTCCCAACTGTCTTAGCTGTTACCTCAGTAGGCTGCCTCATCACTTGGCCACCTCCTCTCAGTGGAAGAAACAATTAAGAAGCAGAGAGCCCCTGAATTTAAGGGAGGCTTTAGATTTTCCCTCACTTTAGAAAAGGAAAGATAAGAGCATGTTGAGAGTGTGAGGTCTTTGGCTATAGCCAGAGATTAGCTGACATCATGTTAGTTAGCCCTAGGGCCTAAGACATGTACCCACTTTAAAGCATTCCCTTTCTAAAGGAGACTAAAAACACATGACAATTAAATGTAATGTTTGAGCTTGCATTGGATTCTGGATTTTAAAAATCTATAAAAGATATTAGTACAGCTGGTGAAATTTGAATAAAAACTAGATAATGGCATTGTATCAGTGTTAAATATTATACTGTAGTAGTGTAAAAGAATGTGTCTGTTCTTGGGAAACACACACTAAAGTATTTAGGAGAAAATGAGGATGATATATGCATCTTTTCTGAAAGGGTTTAATAGCAATAATAATATGCAAGTACAAATGTGAGTTTGAATCTCTATCACTTAGCAGCTCGATGAACACAGATTAATCAACCTTCCTGTTTTCAATTACTTCATTTGTAAAGTAGAGATGTTAATAATACTTTACTCTGCATTTATCTTCTGAGTTAATGAAAATGTGTATAAAGGTAAGGCACGGTGGCTCATGCATGTAACCCCAGCACTTTGGGAGGCTGAGGCATGTGGATCACCTGAGGTCAGGAGTTCAAGACCATCCTGACCAACATGGCGAAACCCTGTCTCTACTAAATACAAAAAATAAATCTGGGTGTGGTGGCATATGCCTGCAATCCCAGCTACTTGGGAGGCTGAGGCAGGAGAATTACTTGAACCCAGGAGGCAGAGGTTGCAGTAAGCCGAGATTGTGCCACTGCACTCTAGCTTGGGCAAGAAGAGCGAAACTGTCTAAAAAAATGTGTATAAAATACATGATGGTGCCACAGTGCCAGACAATGAGTTGGTGCTCAAGGAATATTTGCTAAGTGCGTAAAGGTGTGAAGGCTATTGTTCTATATTCCATGAGCAGTTCTAATAATCATGTCCATTTTTTGGAGCCCTCGATAATAGTGCTGAGAAACATCTTGACAGCTACAAAACGTGCACTTTTACTTCTGGTTTGAAAGTCCTGGGGCCAGGCTTGGGTTATGTTTTCATCCCTGGTCTAAAGATAATGGTCAGTGAGCCTGGTAAAGAGACACAAAAATGAGAGCTTCCACTTTCACATGGAAGGAAATTGTACATGGAAGGGAGGAGTCATTCTCCAAAAGAAACAAGGAACTGAGCACACAAAACAATAAATGGCAACCATAATTCTCAGAGCAATCTTTAAGGAAGGTATACTCCCATTGACATGCAAGGAGAGAACATCCTAGAGGGGATGGATAACGTGCCCACAGTCAGTCACATGCTTACTAAGTAGGCATTCAGAGTGGGTTCAAATCTTGCTCAGAATTATTTCGCATCTGATGCTCCAATGGCTGTGCTATTCTTAAACTGATTAATATAGTTTTAGCCTTTATTACCTTTTATGGGTAGGAAATACTGTCAGTTTACTACATGCTCAGCTAATTGCCTCTTTTGTGCTTCTAGAAGAATCCCTTATCCTAGAGTCCTGTGGTTGAGGTATATCCATTTGTTTTCAGTTCAACACAATTGTATTGATTACTTTCTACATGCAGAATTAAATATTACTGGGCATCACATAAAATATAAGGACAGAGTGTATCCACTTTTAATGGTATCCACTAGCTTGTGATTTTGTAGATTAAAATGATATCTGGGTTGCAGACCAACTGCATGGGATTATGCAGCCAAAGGTAAGCATGTATGCTCCCTCACTCTTACCCACTTTTGCCTACCTACTTCTCTACTATTTAAATGGATCTCCTGGACAACTTTCTTGATGATTATTAGAAATAAAATATTTATTAGGTAATCAGTTTGTATTTAGGTGCCAAAGATTAATGCCATACGGTATCTACTTTGATGAAAACACAGTCTAATTAGACTATTGTCCCCCTGTGTCATCACAGTTAGACTTGGCTTTTGGTTCCCTGAACATGTCTCTTTCTCCCACTGCATTTTACTTCTTTCTTTGAAAGAAGTAGTAATGACACTAGTTTTTCTTATCTAGCAAGGAGTGTCTGATGATGTCCTAACTTCACTTTCAGTCGATTTAGGTATAAATGTTTCCCAGCCTTCTAAATTATTTGCTTATTCATTCATTTATTCTTTAGCACATTTACTTTCTATTTATTGAGAATTTACAAAATGTCTTGCATTACCATTTACATTGAAAGCTAGAAGAGGGGCTGAGTAATACATATCTCACTCTATGGTAATATAGATTAGTGGCTCTCAACTGGGTACAATTTTGTCCCCAGGGGACATCCGGGTATGTCTGGAGACATTTAATTGTCATGATCAAGGAGGTGCACCAGGCCAGTGAGTATAGGACAGGGTTGATGCCAAAAATCTTACAATGCACAGGAAATCTCCTTCCTCCAACAAAGAGTTATCCAGCCTAAAATGTCAATAGTGGTGAGACAGAGAAACCCTAATATGGATTCTTATAACTCATAGACTTGCACCAAGTTCCACACTTTAATCTCAAAAATCATCTCAACTCCCTAGAAACTGATAATATAGAATCAGGGATTCTCTGCACCTGGAATCTGTGAAGCTTTGATTATTTTAGTTTCTCCTTACAACACCTCTGAGAGACAGAGGACATTCCTGTTTTACTGATGAGGCAACTCTGGCTTGAAGAGGTTAAGTAACTGTCAGAAAAAGTGTTCACTTTTCCTCTTTCATAAAGTATAGTAAAGAGGTTATTGAGTTTTTACTGAAAGGCTTACTCTGGGCAGCTGGATGTCAGCGCTAGCATTTTTGGAGGAAATTCAAGTCTTCTCTCTATAGAGCTGTCAAGTCATGACTCGTCCTTAAAGGTGGGCCAGAAGTTTCCTATAGTTTTTCAATTATATGAGAACAACAGTTAAGGAGTTATTGATCTCCAGGGTGCCTGCTGGCACAAGGATATAAGCATTAGCCAAGAAACAAGACAACTGTGGTCACTGGTAATTTTTCCCACTTCCACGAGGCTTTGTACAAATCTGGCTGCTTCTAAATTTCTCCTGCATGTGGCTTTTTCAGACTGTCTTTTATAGGCTCCAAGCTCTCTTCCCTTCCTGGTCTTCTGGGCACTTTGATAACTTGTTCATCCCTTACGATCTAAGCTTATTTCTATATTGCTTTATAAGGGTTTTTGCAGTTCTATTTGTGCATATTTCATATTTACATGCTGATTGTAAGCTTCCTTCTGAGTTGAAGCCTGCTAAATGCTATCAACCAATGAATATTCTATCACAAAAGAGACATCCTCCACTCGCTTCATTATTTTACTTCTCCTAATCCAAACTTATTTATAAAGTAGTATATACCAGATAAAAAAGAAAATAAAATTAAGACTATTAACACTAGAAAGCAAAAGATACCAAAATGAATTGTGTGGATTAAAACAAATGATGCAAGTAAATCACATGGCACAGTTTTGGCACCCAGAAGCATGTGCTCAGTAAATACTAGAGGTTATCATTACAATTCCTCCCAACACATAGAAGTGTGCTACGAAAGTAGAAGTTGTTTTATACAAGTTTGTTGTGTGATTGAAGGAGTCTATCCTGAGATGCTAAATGTGCAGTAAGATGCTGACAAGTGTATTTGTAGCTCTCAGCAAAGGGTTTGGGTGGACAAACATTTATCCGGATGCATCATCTACCAGCTGAGTTGGTTCTGGGTTTATCTGACAGGGAATGACGTTTTTACAAGTGAAGTAAACCACTAGGATGACTTGTTGAGGAGGAGTCAGCCTCAAACATACTTCTCAGCTCACAGGATAAATGGCATTTGATTTTGTTGGGAGCCTGTCAGTTGCTCTTTAGCAGGCTCAGATTCCATTGCAGCAATCTGGAGAGCAAGATGTACATTGTATTTTATCAGAGAATGCCCTTGTAATAGTAATAGCCCTAGACATATAGAGAAGGGCCAGGGGAGCCCAGTAAACAGTCTAAAATGTCAAAACCTGTAGTACAAGCAATAAATGGTTAAATTTGGAAGAAAAGTGGTTTTACATATACATCCATTTGAAATATGTTTACTTCTGGGCTTATCAACGTGGAGGGTAAAAGGAGGATAAAACATGACATTCTAGCTCTCCCCGATGGGAGGATCCCTGTAGGAACATCACCCCACGCTGAACAATGTGGGTCCTGCCTTTGCAAAAAGCAGGTCAGTTGCCAAGATGGCACATTGCCGTGAGAGGTTTGCATGCCCTGAAAAATGGAGATAACAAGTTACAGCCTAATCCAAATTACTGAATGTGTGTTGAAGTCAAACGATATACTCTGTGAAAATTATGTGACTCTTGAATTCACATTGTTGGATTTAAGCTATTTTCCCAATTTTAGACTCATATCCCCAGTCTTGACTCAACCCGATATGTCAAATGTGTTTCAAAACAAGATCTTCCATTCCAAGCTTTGCTTCCCTTTGCTTTTACATTCTCAGTTAAAGGCTTTTGTGCAATCTCACTTGCCAGAAGCCTGGGTTCTTTTCTCCATCACCCAGCACATTCAACATTGGTTTCTATTCTGTTCCTTGGTCAACCTAGAGTAGCTAGCACTTAAAAGGTTCTCATCTATGATTGTTGAGTAAAAGAACAGATGTGTCCCAGTTGTTAGCAGCTACTCCCAATTCTACCTTGACAAGGTCTCCTGACTCCATTGCTTCTTTCAAATCCGCAGGCTTGTTTCATCCATTGAAAACATTATCACATTCCACTTTGGTTGTTGCAATAATCTCCTAACTGGTCTTTCTGTCACCACTAGTGCCTCATCTCTACCTGTTGTTCCCCTTCTTATTAATTATCCATCTAATGCCCATGTATTTATGTCCCTCCTTTGCTCAAAGACTCCAGGGGCCATTCGTTGCCTACAGGATGATGCCAGGACTCTTACTGTGTGAGAATCTCATCTAGTTTGTGTACGTAAAATAAGACTGACTGGGGCTCAAACCCTCGTTCGCTAGCTGTAGTTCTTCCTCCCTACACCAATCTCTGTAACTCAGCCTTGTTGGCCTTCTTTCTTCCCATCTGTATCTCCATTTCAGGCTATTTTGCCACTCTCAACCTCTGTAAATGCTCTTGTCTCTATTTAAAATGTTCTTTCTCTTCATTTCCATTTAGCAAACCCCTACTCATTCCTATTCCAAGACCTGGCTGGAATGTTATGTCTCTCCTAAATCAGCTAGTATATTAGTAACCCTTTATTTGGTTTAACTACAAAATTTTGTTGCATCTCTATGAAAGAACTTACTATTCATTCAATTTTTTTGCACTACATTAAATCTTTAATATATATGGTTCTATAATTTACCAAACTGACCTTTTACAAATTACCTGCCAACCTCTTTTTCCCTCAGTTTCCTCATCTGTAGAATGAGGCTAATAGTAATAAATATATCTTAGGATATCATGAGATTTATATGCATTAAAGGTATGTATCATGCATAGAAAAGTGCCTAGTAAACAATAAATGTTAGTTATTTTTGTTATTTTATTAAATCCTCATGACAATTCTATAAAGTAAGTATTGTTATCCTTATTTCACAATGCAGATGCTGAGGTCCAAAAAGTTTAAAAGACTTGATTAAAGATGCAGAACTGATAAGTGGAAGAGCAGAGGTTTGAAGCTGAGTCACGAGGCTCTGGAAACCCAAGCTCCCACCAGCATACGGTGTTGCTACTGCAGTTTGATTTGTTTGCATATCTGCCTTCCCTGGACACTTAGGGAGCACTTGCTTGTGTAACATCGGTGACTAGCAGAGCATCCAGCACACAGGAGGTACATAATGAGTGAATATGTGAATAAACATTATGAGTATGTATTTTAGCATTGGGATTGGCCATCAAAAGTTGGTTCTGAAAGCACATTCCCAGCAGGAGTACAGTTAAGTTTTTCAGCTCTGCCATCTACATCCTAAGAGGTGGGCCACAGGGGAGCAACAGAGGAGGGTGGAGCTATGAATGAGTCTTGACTCCTCTTCCCCTTCTGTTTCGCTGGAAGCTGCCTCCAGTGTTAGTGATAAGTAATTACATAAGTCACCTATATGATTTTTAGTCTATATCTCTAGAGTCCAAGAAATGTCACATTCTCTTATTTCTCTAAATCAATTTTATTCTGCTTTTGGTCCTTTATTACCTGGCTGGTGAGAAATTCAATCTCATTCATTATTGGGATTTCCTTTCTTTCCCTGCGCGGTCTAAAATAATCTCAGGAATACCAGATGTTGAGAATGGGGGAAGCTCAGATCCTTTGTCTAGGTTGTTATCTTTGCTATTGCTCCTTATATTTCTGGCTATTATTGTTGAGAGTTAAGCCTATTCAGAGACACCCTGCTTTAGTGGCCAACTCTTGTCTACACACTTGCTTGAGGAGACATCTGATTTTACCCATCTGGACCAGCCTCTGCAAGCCTTTCAATACATCTTCCATGAGAAAATGTAATGTCATGGAAATCCTCATTCCCATCCCTACTGTTAAATCCTTCAACCTTCCCTGTGGTCTGGAAACTTCTTCCCTTTTTTCCTTGCCTTCTATCAGAGCACTTCCTTTATCCATCCCCTCCTAGCTGGTCCAAGATCACTCAGCACAACCCCCCACTGATGGATTTTAAAAACTCACTAGTAGACTCTCTTTTCTTTGGAATATGGTGGCAGAAAGAGATATTAATTCTTGTTAGTATTTACTTTATACCACACCTACTTATATAGATGCATGTGTTGCAATGGGCAGAGCAGGTAGTATACAATAGTAGAAATAGGGGTGGAAATGTGGGGAAGGAAACAATCCTAAAATATCTCTTTGTATCTTACTGTCTCTGTATGTCTTCACTGCCTTCTCAGTTTCTCCATTCTTACATGATTATTTTTCTCATTTTGCAGACCTAAAGTGGGAGTTTTCCTAGATTGTGTAACAAAGCAGGACTGAATCCTATTTTCTCATCTCCAAGAGGCTTATTGAAAAGAATAAATCATTTTTGGTTTACATGTTACCTTTGAATTTTCTTTTGAAACCCCATGTGTAAATTTGCAGACTTCACCTGAGCAAAGGAAGCCTCTGGCATTTCTTATTTGGCAGCCTTCTTGGAGTTACTTTTGTGTTGAAATGCAGCAAATAATTTAATTTTATCTCTTCATGTACGTTGCTTTTAAGTTTTCTGCTAAAGGCACATGCAGCTTTAGGTGAATTTTGTAGGGCTTAGCAGGCCTGTTCATTTTTCATTTTATTCACCTTAGAGACTAGGTTGTATATACACACTCGTTAATATTTGGTACTTAACTAATGAGGCTGTGGTTGCACCGATGAAGCCTCAGTCTTCTAATTTTATCCCTTATAAAGGTGATGGATGATATTAATGAGGAGGATTGCTCTAGATCAATGGAAACACCTTCACTATTCAACAGAATTTTCACAGTGAGAGGAAGGTTTCTGTCTCATAGTATTTCTGGATGTTGAGCATCTAATATAAAACATTTTCTTCAAAAAGCCTCAAGGAAAATGTCCTTTAAAAATAAAAGTCTTGAAGAAGATGAAGAAGCCACCTAACTGAGTCTAGCCTACTTCTCAGACATTCTGTTGCCAAATGCTTGTGGGCTCTGGGATGAGCTCGCTGTCAAACATAAAATCCTTATTAAGGACCAAGGCTTCAAGGTTACCAAGGTTAGTTGCTCTGGTGCTTGGAGGATGCTGACTACGCCAATAATGACATCTAACCTAATGAAACTGTCAATGAGAGGGCAGAACCTCTGAGTACAGGCCTAATAATCAGAAAGAGTGAGGGACCTGGATTTCTATATTCTTTGTCATTTACAGTTTGCCATCAGAAATGAGCCACCAGTGAGCATAACTCTATGTACTAGGTCAGAAATTACCTGGATGAAATTCTGGGTCACCCCTGATGAAAAATTACATTTTTTGAACATGTGTAAACTGTCAGACACTGTGTTGGTCACTTTATAGACACTGAATCTTTCATATAAGTGAATATTGTTAAGTACTTAGAATAGTGCCTGGTACATCATAAGTACACATGGAATGGAGTTATTATTATTGCTGTTCTTGTTTTTCTTATTCTTCATGACAATATTATAAGATTAGCTTTACTGTTTCTCTTCTGCTGATGAGAAATCTGAGATCCAGAGAGGTTAAAACTTTGCAGCATTCAAAACAAAAGGTGGGAGCATGTCAAAGGGAGGCAGGGACCAACCTGAAAGAACTCCCAATGGCCAAAGCTGGGACGATTTGAGTAATAAAATAAGTGATAACGTAGTGAATTTAATCCAAAGTGCAAAATAAATATCCATGAGTCCATGCTGATATAAATAAATGATCAAATAAGTAAATAAATGGGGGAAAGGAAACAAATCTTCTGTACAGAAGAATTCCAAATAATTTATGAGCTGCTGTTCCCTGTAGGGAGTGCAGCTCAATCTTTCCTCTACCACCTGAAGTGGACTGTGTTTAATGACTAGTTCCCAAAGATAAGTCATGTTGACAGCATGCACTGTTGATATGATGTGATATGAATAAAATTTAACTTCTGTGGTCTTATACCTAAAGACCTATAACTCTAGTATAACCATGATAAAAACATCAAACAAACTCGAATGAAGAGGCATTCTGCAAAATACTTCACTGGTACTCCTCAAAACTGCTCAAATTGTCAAAAACAAGGAAAGTTAGGAAGGGACAAATACACAAAAGATTTTTAGGGTAGGAAAAGACTCTGTGATACGATAATGGTGGATACATGTCATTATACATTTGTCTAAACCCATAGAAATTACAACATTAAGAATAGACCCTAATGTAAACTACGGGCTTTGGGTGATGATGATGTGTCAGTGTAGGTTCATCAGTTACAACAAAAGTAGAACTCTTGTGGGGGATGTTGATACAGTGGGTGGTTGTGAGTGTGGGGCCAGGGGGCACAAGGGAACTCTTTGCATCTTCCTCTAAATTTTGCTGTGAACATAAAACTGCTTTTTAAAAAAAGTCTTAAAAAAAAAAAAACAAAACCAACCAACCAACAAACAACAACAAAAACCAAGGAAATTACGAGAAAGTGTCATAGACCAGTTGAACCTAAGGAGACATAAGAATAAATCGAATGTAGTGTCCTGAATGATGGGATCCTGGTACAGAAAAAGGCCAAACACACACACACACACACACACACACACACACACACACACCCCAAAAGCAAAAACAAAAAGCTAGTGACATTTAAATAAAGTGTAGAGTTCTGTTTATGGTAATGTACCAGTGTTGGTTCTCAAGTTGTAACAAATGCTCTGTGGTTATATAAGGAACTAACTACAGGAGGAAATTGAGTGTGGAATATATGGGAAATCTCTGGACTATCTTTGCCACTTTTCTGTAAATCTAAAACTCTTCTAAAATAAAAAGGATTAAAAAAATAAAAGCTCTGCAGATTACCAGGATTCAAGTCTAAGTCTTCATATTTATAGCCGAGATTCTTTCTATAGTTTACAGACTTATATTTAGTGAAATTCAACTTTTTAAATGTATTTTGGTTTGAAATATGATTTTCAAAAAGACAAAAGCTTGTCTCTCATACAAATACAAAATGAACATGTGCCAAAAATTTTATTCTTCATTTTATTAATGAGAGAACCAAGTAACATTTGTGAAGCTAGGCATATGTAAGTATCTTTTTAAAAAAAGATAAGATTACTGGGTTAGAGAGAAAACTAATTAATATCTCACACAGCAATAAACAGAACCATTGGAGTTTTTGTTTCACTGACCAGAAATTATTTGCATCTTTATCTGCAAAAATCTACAAATTAATCTCTGCCCCAAAAAAGACGTAAAATAACCCAGTCAATAGGAAGTTAAGCCCAGGATTGCACAGAAATAAAACTCAGTAATCTCTTTTGTTTATTTTTACAGTTTAGGGTATTTTTTTGTCATAAGTCTCTTTCCCATCGTCAGTGATTATAATCTTCAAACATTTTTCTTGTTTTCTTTTTAATGTAGACTTTAAAAAATTATTAATTTTTTTTGTTGTTGTTGAGATGGAGTCTCACTCTGTCGCCCAGGCTGGAGTGCAGTGGCACGATCTTGGCTCACTGCAAGCTCCGCCTCCCGGGTTCTCACCATTCTTTTGCCTCAGCCTCCCGAGCTGGGACTACAGGCGCCTGCCACTATGCCTAGCTAATTTTTTGTATTTTTAGTAGAGACAGGGTTTCACCGTGTTAGCCAGGATGGTCTCGATCTCTTGACCTCATGATCCACTCGCCTAGGCCTCTCAAAGTGCTGGGATTACAGGCGTAAGCCACCGTGCCTGGCCAAAATTATTAATTTTTAATTTTTGTGGAGACATAGTAGGTGTATATATTTATGGGGTACATGAGTCATTTTGATATGGGCATGCAATGCATAATAATCACATCATGGAAGATAGGATATCCATTCCTTCAAGCATTTATCCTTTGTGTTACAAACAATCCAGTTACACTCTTATAGTTAATTTAAAATGTACAATTGAATTATTGACTATTCACCCTATTGTGCTACCAAATACTACATCTTATTCATTCATTCTATTTTTTGTACCCATTAACCATCCCCACCTCCCCCTCACCCACCCTCTCCACTACCAGTACCCTTCCTAGTGCCTGGTGACTATCCTTCTACTCTCTGTCTCCATGGGTTCAATTGTCTTGATTTTTAACTCCCACAAATACGTGAGAACATATGAAGTTTGTCTTTCTGTGCCTCACTTATTTCACTTAACATAATGACCTTCAGTTTCATCCATGTTGTTGCAGATGACTGAAACTTGTTCTTTTTTGTTGCTGACTAGTACTCCATTGTGTGTACATACCAAATTTTCTTTATCCATTTATCTGTTGATGGACACTTAAGTTGCTTCTAAATCTTGGCTATTGTGAACAGAGCTGGAACTACCATGTGAGTGAAGTTATCTCTTCGATATACTGATTTCCTTTCTTTTGTGTATATTCCCAGCAGTGGAATTGCTGGGTCCTATGGTAGCTTTATTTTTAGATTTTTGAGGAACCTCCAAACTGTTTTCCATAGTGGTTGTACTAATTTTCATTCCTGCCAACAGTGTTCGAGGGTTCTGTTTTCTCCACATCTTTGTAAGCATTTGTTACTACCTAACATTTGGATAACAGCTATTTTAACTGGATGAGAAGATAAAGTTTTGATTTGTGTTTCTCTGATGATCAATGGTGTTGAGCAACTTTTCATATGTCGAAGATGTTTCTTGGTCACACAAAGAGGCTGGTTTCCTTATGTTTGGCCTGATAATTTGCAAAGGTACAGCAAGAGTGTTAATTAACCATATAGTCCTCCTTCAATTGGCTTTGCAGATCCAGAGTTATCCAGAGCATTGACATCTACTAATGCCTGAGAATTAGCTCTGAATGAAAATTTTCATAAGGAATCTCACATTGGACTTCCAAAGATCCATGTTATTTAGTCTTGTTTCTTTTTTTTTTTTTTTTTGAGACGGAGTCTCGCTCTGTCGCCCAGGCTGGAGTGCAGTGGCGCAATCTCGGCTCACTGCAAGCTCCGCCTCCCAGGTTCACGCCATTCTCCTGCCTCAGCCTCTCCGAGTAGCTGGGACTACAGGCGCCCGCCACCACGCCCGGCTAATTTTTTGTATTTTTTAATAGAGACGGGGTTTCACCGTGGTCTCGATCTCCTGACCTCGTGATCCGCCCGCCTCGGACTCCCAAAGTGCTGGGATTACAAGCGTGAGCCACCGCGCCCGGCCTATTTAGTCTTGTTTCTAAAGGCTAGAAAATCAAGGCTAAGATACTCCATCATATTTGATCTACGGTTACTGTAAAGTTGGATACATTTTTCTCTTTGAGGCCTTTCAAGTTTGCTTGGTTTTCTGTCCCTGCATTAATTCACTTAAGATAATGACCTCCAGCCACATCCATGTTTTTTGCAAAGGAGATAATTTTATCTTTTTAATGGTTGCATAGTATTCCATGTAGTATATGTAACAGTTTCTCTATCCAGTCTGCCGTTGATGGGCATCAAGGTTGTTTCTGTGTCTTTGCTATTGTGAATAGAACTTCAATGAACCTGAAGATGCATGTGTCTTTTTGGTAGAACAATTTCTATTCCTTTGATTATAGAATGAAGTGAAGATATATACCCAGTAATGGAATTGTTGGGTTAAATGTTAGTTCTGTTTTAAGTTATTTGAGAAACCTCCAAATTACTTTCCACAGTGGTTGAACTAATTTACATTCCCACCAGCAGGGTATAAGTGTTCTTTTTTCTGTTCAACCTACCAACATCTGTTATTTTTTCACTTTTTAATAATAGCCATTCCGACTGGTGTGAGATGGAATCTTATTGTGGTTTTGATTGGCAATTCTCTAATGATTACTGATGTTGAGCATTTTTTATATGCTTGTTGGCCATGTGTATGACTGCTTTTGAGAGATGTCCGTTCATGTTCTTTGCCCCTTTTTTTTTTTTCTACGAGGTCATTTGCTTTTTGCTTATTTAAGTTCCTTATATAATCTGGATATTACCTTTATCAGATGCATAGTTTGTGAATATTTTCTCCTATTCTCTAGGTTGTCTGTTTTTAATTTTTAAATATGACACTCTAGGTAAGGCCTAGTTACACAACTGCCTTGTCCAATTCTGGTAAGAATGAGATGGATTCTTACTCAACTTATTTAAATAATTATATTTCTACAAAAAACCTGGAGACTTGGCAAAGGTCTTGCTTTTTGAATTTCGAGGGGCCAATGTGAATAAACTACCATGTTAAAATTTTTCCTTTTGTCGAGGAATTTATCCATTTCTTCTAGATTTTCTAGAGGTGTTTGTAGTATTCTCTGATGGTAGATTGTATTTCTGTGGGATCGGTGGTGATATCCCCTTTTTCGTTTTTTATTGCATCTATTTGATTCTTCTCTCTTTTCTTCTTTATTAGTCTTGCTAGCGGTCCATCAATTTTGTTGATCTTTTCAAAAAACCAGCTCCTGGATTCATTAATTTTTTGAAGGGTTTGTTTGTGTCTCTATTTCCTTCAGTTCTGCTCTGATTTTAGTTATTTCTAGCCTTCTGCTAGCTTTTGAATGTGTTTGCTCTTGCTTTTCTAGTTCTTTTAATTGTGATGTTAGGGTGTCAATTTTGGATCTTTCCTGCTTTCTCTTGTGGGCATTTAGTGCTATAAATTTCCCTCTACACACTGCTTTGAATGTGTCCCAAAGATTCTGGTACGTTGTGTCTTTGTTCTCGTTGGTTTCAAAGAACATCTTTATTTCTGCCTTCATTTCATTATGTACCCAATAGTCATTCAGGAGCAGGTTGTTCAGTTTCCATGTAGTTGAGCGGTTTTGAGTGAGTTTCTTAATCCTGAGTTCTAGTTTGATTGCACTGTGGTCTGAGAGACAGTTTGTTATAATTTCTGTTCTTTTACATTTGCTGAGGAGAGCTTTACTTCCAACTATGTGGTCAATTTTGGAATAGGTGTGGTGTGGTGCTGAAAAAAATGTATATTCTGTTGACTTGGGGTGGAGAGTTCTGTAGATGTCTATTAGGTCTGCTTGGTGCAGAGCTGAGTTCAATTCCTGGATATCCTTGTTAACTTTCTGTCTCGTTGATCTGTCTAATGCTGACAGTGGGGTGTTAAAATCTCCCATTATTATTGTGTGGGAGTTTAAGTCCCTTTGTAGGTCACTGAGGACTTGCTTTATGAATCTGGGTGCTCCTGTGTTGGGTGCATATATATTTAGGATAGTTAGCTCTTCTTGTTGAATTGATCCCTTTACCATTATGTAATGGCCTTCTTTGTCTCTTTTGATCTTTGTTGGTTTAAAGTCTATTTTATCAGAGACTAGGATTGCAACCCCTGCCTTTTTTTGTTTTCCATCTGCTTGATAGATCTTCCTCCATCCCTTTATTTTGAGTCTATGTGTGTCTCTGCACGTGAGATGGGTTTCCTGAATACAGCACACTGATGGGTCCTGACTCCTTATCCAGTTTGCCAGTCTGTGTCTTTTGATTGGAGCATTTAGCCCATTTACATTTAACGTTAATATTGTTATGTGTGAATCTGATCCTGTCATTATGATGTTAGTTGGTTATTTTGCTCGTTAGTTGCTATAGTTTCTTCCTAGCCTCGATGGTCTTTACAATTTGGCATGTTTTTGCAGTGGCTGGTACCGGTTGTTCCTTTCCATGTTTAGTGCTTCCTTCAGGAGCTCTTTTAGGGCAGGCCTGGTGGTGACAAAATCACTCAGCGTTTGCTTGTCTGTAAAGTATTTTATTTCTCCTTCACTTACGAAGCTTAGTTTGGCGGGATAGGAAATTCTGGGTTGAAAATTCTTTTCTTTAAGAATGTTGAATATCGGCCCCCACTCTCTTCTGGCTTGTAGAGTTTCTGCTGAGAGATCAGCTGTTAGTCTGATGGGCTTCCCTTTGTGGGTAACCCGACCTTTCTCTCTGGCTGCCCTTAACATTTTTTCCTTCATTTCAACTTTGGTGAATCTGACAATTATGTGTCTTGGAGTTGCCCTTCTCGAGGAGTATCTTTGTGGCGTTCTCTGTATTTCCTGAATCTGAATGCTGGCCTGCCTTGCTAGATTGGGGAAGTTCTCCTGGATAATATCTTGCAGAGTGTTTTCCAACTTGGTTCCATTCTCCCCATCATTTTCAGGTACACCAATCAGACGTAGGTTTGGTCTTTTCACGTAGTCCCAAATTTCTTGGAGGCTTTGTTCATTTCTTTTTATTCTTTTTTCTCTAAACTTCCCTTCTCTCTTCATTTCATTCATTTCATCTTCCATCAGTGATACCCTTTCTTCCAGTTGATCGCATCTGCTACTGAGGCTTCTGCAATCTTCGCGTAGTTCTCGAAACTTGGCTTTCAGCTCCATCAGCTCCTTTAAGCCCTTCTCTCCATTGGTTATTCTAGTTATCCATTCTTCTAATATTTTTTCAAAGTTTTTAACTTCTTTGCTATTGTTTTGAATTTCCTCTCGTAGCTCAGAGTAGTTTGATCGTCTGAAGCCTTCTTCTCTCAACTCATGAAAGTCATCCTCCATCCAGCTTTGTTCCGTTGCTGGTGAGGAACTGTGTTCCTTTGGAGGAGGAGAGGTGCTCTGTTTTTTAGAGTTTCCAGTTTTTCTGCTCTGTTTTTTCCCCATCTTTGTGGTTTTATCTACTTTTTGTCTTTGATGATGACAAATACACCCTCCCAAGACTAAACCAGGAAGAAGTTGAATCTCTGAATAGACCAGTAACAGGTTCTGAAATTGTGGCAATAATCAATAGCTTACCAACCAAAAAGAGTCCAGGACCTGATGGATTCACAGCTGAATTCTACCAGAGGTACAAGGAGGAACTGGTACTATTCCTTCTGAAACCATTCCAATCGATAGAAAAAGAGGGAATCCTCCCTAACACATTTTATGAAGCCAGCATTGTCCTGATACCAAAACCTGGCAGAGACATAACCAAAAAAGAGAATTTCAGACCAATATCCTTGATGAACATTGATGCAAAAATCCTCAATAAAATACTGGCAAACCGAATCCAGCAGCACATCAAAAAGCTTATCCACCATGATCAAGTGGGCTTCATCCCTGGGATGCAAGGCTGGTTCAACATACGCAAATCAATAAATGTAATCCAGCATATAAACAAAACCAAAGACAAAAACCACATGATTATCTCAATAGATGCAGAAAAGGCCTTTGACAAAATTCAACAACCCTTCATGCTAAAAACTCTCAATAAATTAGGTATTGATGGGACGTATCTCAAAATAATAAGAGCTATCTATGACAAACCCACAGCCAATATCATACTGAATGGGCAAAAACTGGAAGCATTCCCTCTGAAAACTGGCACAAGACAGGGATGCCCTCTCTCACCGCTGCTATTCAACATAGTGCTGGAAGTTCTGGCCAGAGCAATCAGGCAGGAGAAGGAAATAAAGGGTATTCAATTAGGAAAAGAGGAATTAAAATTGTCCCTGTTTGCAGATGACATGATTGTATATCTAGAAAACCCCATTGTCTCAGCCCAAAATCTCCTTAAGCTGATTAGCAACTTCAGCAAAGTCTCAGGATACAAAATTAATGTACAAAAATCACAAGCATTCTTGTACACCAATAACAGACAAACAGAGAGCCAAATCATGAGTGAACTCCCATTCACAATTGCTTCAAAGAGAATAAAATACCTAGGAATCCAACTTGCAAGGGATGTGAAGGACCTCTTCAAGGAGAACTACAAACCACTGCTCAATGAAATCAAAGAGGATACAAACAAATGGAAGAACATTCCATGCTCATGGGTTGGAAGAATCAATATCGTGAAAATGGCCATACTGCCCAAGGTAATTTATAGATTTAATGCCATCCCCATCAAGCTACCAATGACTTTCTTCACAGAATTGGAAAAAACTACTTTAAAGTTCATATGGAACCAAAAAAGAGCCCGCATCGCCAAGTCAATCCTAAGCCAAAAGAACAAAGCTGGAGGCATCATGCTACCTGACTTTAAACTATACTACAAGGCTACAGTAACCAAAACAGCATGGTACTTGTACCACAACAGAGACATAGATCAATGGAACAGAACAGAGCCCTCAGAAATGATGCCGCATAGCTACAACTATCTGATCTTTGACAAACCTGACAAAAACAAGAAATGGGGAAAGGATTCCCTATTTAATAAATGGTGCTGGGAAAACTGGCTAGCCATATGTAGAAAGCTGCAACTGGATCCCTTCCTTACACCTTATACAAAAATTAATTCAAGATGGATTAAAGACTTAAATGTTAGACCTAAAACCATTAAAATCCTACAAGAAAACCTAGGCAATACCATTCAGGACATAGGCTTGGGCAAGGACTTCATGTCTAAAACACCAAAAGCAATGGCAACAAAAGCCAAAATCGACAAATGGGATCTCATTAAACTAAAGAGCTTCTGCACAGCAAAAGAAACTACCATCAGAGTAAACAGGCAACCTACAGAATGGGAGAAAATTTTTGCAACCTACTCATCTGACAAAGGGCTAATATCCAGAATCTACAATGAACTCAAACAAATTTACAAGAAAAAAACAAACAACCCCATCAAAAAGTGGGCAGAGGACATGAACAGACACTTCTCAAAAGAAGACATTTATGCAGCCAAAAAACACATGAAGAAATGCTCATCATCACTGGCCATCAGAGAAATGCAAATCAAAACCACAGTGAGATACCATCTCACACCAGTTAGAATGGCCATCATTAAAAAATCAGGAAACAACAGGTGCTGGAGAGGATGTGGAGAAATAGGAACACTTTTACACTGTTGGTGGGACTGTAAACTAGTTCAACCATTGTGGCAGTCAGTGTGGCGATTCCTCAGGGATCTCGAACTAGAAATACCATTTGACCCAGCCATCCCATTACTGGGTATATACCCAAAGGACTATAAATCATGCTGCTATAAAGACACATGCACACGTATGTTTATTGCGGCACTATTCACAATAGCAAAGAGTTGGAACCAACCCAAATGTCCAACAACGATAGACTGGATTAAGAAAATGTGGCACATATACACCATGGAATACTATGCAGCCATAAAAAATGATGAGTTCATGTCCTTTGTAGGGACGTGGATGAAACTGGAAAACATCATTCTCAGTAAACTATCGCAAGGACAAAAAACCAAACACTGCATGTTCTCACTCATAGGTGGGAATTGAACAATGAGAACTCATGGACACAGGAAGGGGAACATCACACTCCGGGGACTGTTGTGGGGTCGGGGCGGGGGGGAGGGACAGCATTAGGAGATACATCTAATGCTAAATGACGAGTTAATGGGTGCAGGAAATCAACATGGCACATGGATACATATGTAACAAACCTGCACATTGTGCACATGTACCCTAAAACCCTGAAGTATAATTAAAAAAAAAAAGAAAAAGAAAAAAAAACAAAAACCAAAACAAACAAACAAACAAAATTTTTCCTTTTAGTTCACAAAAGTAGAGTCTGTTAAACTGAAGGTCAGAGATAGTTTCAGAAAAAAGAGAAAGAGCTTCCTTACTATGTCTACAGAAATCCAAACTAGGCAAAATAAGGCTAACCAGCACTGCTGTATTGTCACTTGGGTTTTCTAAAAGCCCTTCGATGTCCAGTGGTAGCTCTCTGCCACACCACTCTAGGGACATCATTCACACAGGTGCCACCTGGAGCTGTGCTCTGTGACAGACAATGCTAAACAGATTCACAAATTAACAAGAGTTCTTTGGGACCTTTGTAGAAAAATTAGGAGAGAAGTGGGGAGAGGGAGAGAGTAAGCACATTTCTCAAAACTATTAAGTATGTTGCAGGATATAGAGCATGAGGCATTATATACTTCATATTTGTGCCTGTGTGATAAAGAGACAATAAGAAATTTGTGCCTGTGTGATAAAGAGATAGACAATAAGAAGTGTTTTCCTCTTTTTTTTTTTGATCTTTCTCTAATAACTTCATGTCCTGCTGTTGGCAAGGCTGCTATAGAATCTTATGGAAAATTAGCCCAGAAAAATCCACTCCGCTTACTCCAAATGACTCAGTGTCAATGTTGAATCCCTGTAAGTCTGAGGTGCAAGTCTGTATGAAATTGTTAGAGACCAAGTCATATTTTTGTACTTGTCTGCATTGAAAGGATTTCTCCTCCCTCAGAGTACATGGGAAAACAATGATGGCAGATGGAAGGCTGAGTGCTGGAGGACAACAGTGTACTGCTAAGAGGTCAGCAGTAACCTTCAAGGGACAGCAACCCGGTGTGCTCCAGAACTGTGCAAAAATAATGTTACTAATAATACAGAACACTGAAAGAGACAGTGATCACATACCTAACGGAAGAAGGATATTCGTGTCCTTTCATTTCATTTCCATGGAATTTCCAGGAATCAAAATTCATACCAGATTTATTTCCAAAGTTATTTAAATACTCTTCTCATTCTAAAACACATTTAAATTTTATCTAAATTCAAAAGGGCATTCAGAGAAAAGAAATAAGGACATGCTAGGGGAAAGTCAGGTGACAAGTGGAATTTACTACACCGGAGGACAGTATTGATGGCATATTCTCAGGTGGCAAAGTGTGGCCACCTCAATGTCACATCCACAACTGGCATTTTGTGAGTACTGTGGCTGCCTGTGCAGGAATTCACTCAAATTTGCTGGGTTTTGCGATTTCCTTTGTAACATTTTGTGTGTGTGTGTGTGTGTGTGTGTGTGTGTGTGTGTGTGCGTGATCTATTTACTTTGTCTGCATTTACTGTATGGAATTAGTTCAACCTACTTTCTATCTTAGGCTGCTTTTTAGTTCATGGTATTCACTGAAATACAGGGCTGACATTAGTTTTTACAGACCCACTATACAGTCTAGGCCTTCATTTATTAATACATTGGTTGTTTTTGTGGCCTGTTCTATATCGGCGATCACAAATACCAACGTATTTCTTTTTAGCTATGTAATTTTATACCTTTTATTTTAAAGTAGGTAAGAAATCCTTTTGGATTCTAACACATGGTATTCTTCATTTAAATAAACAAAACTCTTTGTGCCCTTAAAAAACCACATTGCCATCACTTTCAATACAACTGCAATGAAAAGTTCAGTGCTTCTGTTCCCCCCCTGCCAAAAAAAAAATCTTATAAACTTGGAATAAATCTGATATACCTGTGTCTTATACAATGTTGATATATAAAATATTTAAGGATTAGGTTTCCTACTTGTTTGCCACCACAAAAGAAAGCAAAAGAAATGCTAATTACTCTTACCCTGTCTTCTCTTAAGTGCCTCTGACATGGTGAATAGCAAGACAGACTTCTCTGAACCATAGTCTACTCCTGGTGAAAATATGTCTCCATCCCCAGAGCTGTACCATTAGCCTTTCCTTGGAAACCTCTCTGTACACGGTTTTCACCTCTTGCATCTGAGAAGGACAGATGATAAAGCCTTCCACCCCACTGCCAAGCTGGCTAGGCATTCAATTTCTCTCCTGGTTCCACTCTAATTAAATGTGGATTTTATATGAACCACAACCCAGACTTTTTATGAATTCAGAATATGCAGGCTTCATTATTCTTGTCAGGCGGCAAAACTAGACCATGACAGATGAGTTTCTGAGCATTTTCTGATCATCTACAAAACATAATAGTTTGATTCTTTCACTTAGGGCTATTTACAGAAACAAAAGTTGATTAATTGAAGTGCCAGCACTGGGTAAATTCTCATTCTTTCTTTTGAATCCACTCTTAATGTATCCCAAGGAAATCATCATTAATAATACATCACCAAAGGAGGAATACCATGACTCATTTCCTCTAGAGAAATTATATGATTTCATTAGCCTCAAATAAATATGTATTTCTTTAACTCTATTTTATCGTTGTTAAACATATACTTTCATATTATTAGAGTTCCAAATATATGGATATGTCCATACTTAAAAGTATCATAAAACATGGTAGCAATATTAATAATAATAATAATGCTCAACATTTATTTAAGACTGAGTATAGAATAGATACTTTAGATTTGTTATTTCAAATCCTAAACAACAACTTTGATAAATGAGCCATTTACTACCCATTTCACAGAAGAGAAAATAGAGACACAGAGATTAAGTAATTTGTCCATGGCAAAAGCACTAGTAAGGACCAGAATCAGGAATTAAAACCAAGTATAACTGCCCCTGAAGCCTGTGCCTTTTAATCACGGTGCTATATTATACTGTGGATGAATAAAATTCGACCTCAAATGTATGGCCTGATTAACTGATGGTGCATAGGTAGACCTATTACATTAAATGTGTTCAGACTCCTTACTATTTTCAAAGAAATTTTTCTGAGTCAACATAATTCCCCATGACAACATTTATAGGGAATGAAAAATGTCGCCATTCTTGAGCCACATTCGCTTCATCCCGGTGAGCTCCAGGTTCCAGAATATGAAAGTGTCAACTTGGGAGTCATAAGCATGGGAACTTTAGCCACTGTACCAGATCGCTGGTCTGTAAAATGAGAGAGGGGACTTTGCTCATTCTTGCTTATTCTTCTACCTATGATCATTGACTCTTATTAACCAATGTAAACTCCTAATTCAACACAGGTTGTTTGGGGGGGGGCCTACCAGTGGCCCCTGTGGCTCACAAAACACCACATTTACGTAGACCCAGGCCTTCAGTAAAATCCTCTGAAAAGTTCTACTTAACGGCAATACAGTCCTCCAGAATTTTAAAAGGTTACTTGCAGGACTGGGGACCATAAGGTGGCTGCAGATTTTCTTTTCCGTTCTTAATTCATTAACACAATACATGGCAAAGGGTAGTGGCCCCTTTAGAGCAAGGCAGAAATAAAACAAGAGAGTTCTTTAGGAATTTATTGCTCAAGGTTCAATATTTCTTTCTATGGGGCTGCTAAGGGTCTACTGCAGACCTTGTCCTGACATCTCTTCCAGGGGAAAAACATGATAGGAAAGAAAACACACCAGAGTGAGGCAGAAAATCAGATGCTGCCTCTTACTAGCCTTGTGACCTTGGGTTCATCACCTTACCCTCTGAGCCTCACTTTCCTCATTTACCAAGTGGGGTTTCTACCTCACCAACCAGCTGTGGCCCACTTACGTCATGTGTGATTATGTGTTCTGCTGTGTGATAATGGTGGTGTTCTGCTGTGTGATGATGGTGGTATTCTGCTAGTGGCCAGCCCATAGGCCAGAGGTCTTTTACTTAGAAAACTGTAAAGTTACCTGGCATGTTTTTCGGAACTTTTGACATTTCAGACTCTGAGCTTTCTCATATTTATGTATAAGTTCTATGAAACCTACATTGCAGCATCTGCCTGTTCTGCCTATCTTCTGGTAAAGAGATCAGGCCAAATTTTTATCCTCTGCAGCTCACTGTTATATTTAACAATGAGAGAAGTGTGGGTTTATCAAGCTTTCAGGAACAAAGCAATGCCACCATTTAATTTAGCATTTAATTACAATATCCTGGCTCACTGAGAAGTTGCTGGGCTCTGGCTAAGTAACCTGAGTGGAAATGTCTGTTCCTGTTTTGCTTTGAGTTTCAAAGTTTATTTCCTTCTGAGTTGTTCCATTTGGCTTCAGTGTCACCACTTGAGTTTGGAGGGGGATGCAGTATGAGAAATAGCAGCGTGGTGAGATAATACAGGTCTTGATATGCACAAAAGTTAAATCCTGGGCCTCATGCTTCTCTGGCTAAATCTATGCCACTGACTCTTCTGCTGAGTCAACCCCTTAGGTTTCCACCTGTACTCATTTCCTATTACTGCCGTAACAAACATAAACTTAGTAGCTTAAAACATCACAAATGTATTCTCTTATGGTTCTGGAGGTTAGACATTCAAAATGAATCTTCTGAGGCGAAAATCAAGCTATCAGCCAGGTTCCACTCCCTCTGGTGACTTCAGAGGAGAATTTGTGTCTTTCAGCTTCACGAGACCACCTGCATTCCTAGACTCATGGCCCGTTTCTCCATCTTCAAGGAGCGTCGCTCCAATTTCTGCTTCGTCACATCTCCTCTGCCTCTGTCCCACCTGGCTCCCTCTTATAAAAACCCTTGTGATTACATTGTGTCCACTCAGATAATCCAGGATAATCTCTCCACATCTAGTTTCTTAGTTTAATTCCATCTACGATGTCCCTTTTGCTATTAAGGTAACATATTTACAGGTTCTGAAAATTAGGTTGTGGATATCTTGCCAGGGTTAGGGGGAACATGATTCTGTCTACCACATCATCTTCCCAGGGGCACTAAGACACATTAGGACTCACTGCTGTGTCTCTCTAGTTAAGCACTCTCATTTGGGATTGCCTGACCTCTGCCTTCCAGCAGACCCTTATCTCTCTGCAACTCTGACCCCCACCTCAGCAACGTGCCTATTTGCTTCTTTGACGTGTTTATCTTGGAAATTCAGTTTATCGGGGCAGAGGAAAGAGTAGTTGCTACGTCATTTGCCATGACAACCCATATGATCCAGCAATCCCACTCCTGGGTGTATACCCAAAAGAAAGAAAATCAGGGCCGGGCGCGGTGGCTCACACCTGTAATCCCAGCACTTTGGGAGGCCGAGGTGGATGGATCACGAGGTCAGGAGATGGAGACCATCCTGGCTAATTCGGTGAAACCCCGTCTCCACTAAAAAATACAAAAAATTAGCCAGGCTTGGTGGTGGGCGCCTGTAGTCCCATCCACTCGGGAGGCTGAGGCAGGAGAATGGCATGAACCTGGAAGGCGGAGCTTGCAGTGAGCCGAGATCACGCCGCTGCACTCCAGCCTGGGCGACAAAGCAAGACTCCGTCTCAAAAAAAAAAAAAAAAAAAAAAGAGAAAATCAATATATTGAAAGGATATGTGCGCTTCCATGTATGTTGCAACACTATTCAAAATAGCCAAGATTTGGAAGCAACCTAATGAGTCTGTGTGATCAAAGCTACACACAAAGACATATATGTGTATATGATGAAAGTTATAAACAAAGATGCTTACTCAGAACCTGACAGCTGGTGGGTGGCAGAACTAGGATTTGAAGACGAGTCTGTTTAAGTGCTGAGCGTACTGCCTCTCAATCAAGTAGACTTACTTTCTTCCATCTCAAAAAAATTTTGTAGCCTCTGTTCCAGAACAAGAGCTATCCCAACTCTTTCCAACATTAACCCTGATATCTGGATTTCATCTCTTTCTACCTCCTCTGGAAGATTGGACCATTAATTGTTTCTTCTTCCTTCTTGATCTCTCCATCATCTTACTTTTTAAATTTTAATGGTTGTGGGTACCTAGTATGTATATATATTTATGGGGTACATGAGATATTTTGATACAGGCATGCAATGTATAATTGTTCCAGCTAGGACTTCCAGTACAGTGTTGAATGACAGTGGTGAAAGTGGGTATCCTTATTGTGTTCCAGATCTTAGAGGAAAGGCTTTCAGTTTTTCCCCATCCAGTATGATGCTAGCTGTGGGCCTGTCATATACGGCTTTTACTATGTTGAGGTATGTTCTTCTTATACCTGGTTTTTTTGAGGGTTTTTATCTTGAAGGGATGTTGAATTTTATCAAATGTTTTTTCAGCATCAATTGAAATGATCATATGGCTTTTGTTCTTCATTCTGTTGATATGATGTATCAGATTGATTGATTTATGTATGCTGAAACATCCTGCATCCCTGGATTAAATCCCACTTGGTCATGGTAAATCTTTCTAATGTATTGTTGAATTTGGTTTGCTGGTATTTTGTTGATGGTTTTTGCATCAATATTCTTCAGATATATTGACCTGTAGTTTTCTTTTTTTTTTTTTGATGTGTCTTTGGCTGGTTTTGGTATCAGGATAATACTGGCCTTGTAAAATAAGTTTGGAAGTAGTCCCCTGTCCTCTATTTTTCAGAATAGTTTTAGTAGGATTGGTATTAGCTCTTCTTTATATTTGTGGTAGAATTTGGCAGTGAAGACATTGGGTTCTATGCTTTTCTTTACTGGAAGATTTTTGATTATGGCTTTAATCTCATTACATTTTATTGGTCTGTTCAGATTTTGAGTTTCTTTGTGATATAATCTTTTTAGATTGTATGTGTCTAGGAATTTATCCATCTTCTCCTAACTTTCCAGCTTTGGGCATATAGTTGCTCATAGTAGCCACTAATGATCCTTTGAATTTCTGTGGTCTCCTTTTTCATCTCTGATTTTATTTATTTGGGTCTTCTCTTTTTTTTCTTAGTCTGGCTAAAGTTTGTCAATTTTGTTTACCTTTTCAAGAAACCAAATTTTCATTTCATTGGTCTTTTGTATTGTTTTCCTCATTTCAATTTCCTTTATTTCTACTCTGATTTTTATTACTTATTTTCTTTTACTAATTTTGGATTTGGTTTGCACTTGCTTTTCTAGTTCTTTAAGATATATCATTAGGTTATTTACTTGAAATTTTTCTTTTCTTTTTTTGATATAGGCACTTATACCTATATATTTTCTTCTTAGTACTAGTTTCACTGTATCTCATAAGTTTTGATATATTGTGCTTCCATTATCATTTGTTTCAAGAAATCTTTCAATTTCCTTCTTAATTTCTTCATTTAACCACTGATCTTTCAGGCATACATCATTTAATTTGCATGTGTTTGTAAAGTTTCCAAAATTCCTTATTATTAATTTCTAGTTTTATTCCATTGCAGTCAGAGAAATGCTTGATATTATTTTTTGGATGTTTTAAGACTTGTTTTATGATCTTGCATGGTTTATCTTTGAGAATTAACCATGTCCTGAGGAGAAAAAAAATGTGTATTCTGCAGCTGTTGGATGAAATGTTCTGTAAATATCTATTAGGTCCATTTGGTCTGTAGTGCAGAATAAATCCTATTTTTTTGTTGTTGATTTTCGGTGTTGAAGATCTGTCCAATGCCAAAAGTGGGTTGTTGAAGTCTGCAGCTATTATTTTATTAGGATATATCTCTCTATAGCTCTAATAACATTTGCTTTGTATATCTGGGTGCTCTCATATTGGGTACAAATGTATTTATAATTGTTATGTCCTCTTGGTGATTTGACACCTTTATTATTATATAATGACCTTCTTCGTCTCTTTTCATAGTTTTTGTCTTGAAATCTATTTTGTCTAATATAAATATAGCTACTTCTGCTTTTTTTTGTTTCCACTGGCATAAAGTATCTTTTTCCATACCTTAATTTTCAGTCTATATGCATCTTCACAGGTGAAGTGTGTTTCTTGTGGGCAACAGATCATTGGGTCTTTTTAAAAAATCCATTCAGGTACTCTGTCTTTCAGTTGGAGAATTTAGTTCATTTACATTCAACGTTATTATTAATAAGTAAGGACTTAACTCCTGCCATTTTAAAATTTGTTTCCTGGTTATTTTGTAGTCTTCCCTTCCTTCTTTTTTTCTTTCCTGTCTTCATTTAGTGAAGGTCATTTTCTCTGGTGATACAATTTAATGTCTTGCTTTTTATTTTTTCTGTATGCATTGTATTTTTTTTATTTGAAGTTACCATGAGGCTTGTAAATGCTATCTTACAACCAAATCTTTTAAACTAATGACAACTTAACACTGATTCCAAAAACACACAACCAAGGAAAAAGAATACTAATAAAACTCTACCCTTTAACTTAATCCCCCTGCTTTTTAACTTTTTGTTATTTCTTTTTATGTCTTATTATATTGCCTTGGTCTTGAAAAGTTATTGTAGTTACTGGGAATGTACAAGACTTACTGATAAGTACAAAACTCAGATGATTTCTTCTTGCTCATTGACATCTTTTTCTTTCAGATTGAGAAACTCCCTTTAGAATTTTTATTTTTTTTTTTTAGGACAGTTCTGGTGTTGATGAAATCTCTCAGCTTTTGTTTGTCTGGGAAAGTTTTTATTTCTACTTCATGCTTGAAGGATATGTTCACTGGATATTTTGTTCTAAGGTAAAAGATTTTTTTCCTTTATCACTTTAAATATGTTATGCTATTCTCTCCTGGGCTGTAAGGTTTCCACTGAAAAATCTGCTGCCAGGCATATTGGAGGTCCATTGTACATTATTTTCTTTTCTATTTGTTTTAGGATTCTTTCCTTATCCTTGACCTTTGGGAATTTGATTATTAAATGTCTTCAGGTAGTCATCTGTGGGTAAAATCTGCTTGATATTCTATAACCTTCTCGTACTTGAATGTTGATATCTTTCTATAGGTTTGAGAAATTCTCTGATATTATCCCTTTGAATAAACTTTCTACCACAGTCTCTTTCTCTGTCTCTCTTTAAGACAAATAACTCTTATATTCACCCCTTTTAGGCTATTTTCTAGATTTTGTTAAGTGTGCTTCATTTTTTAAACATTCTTTTTCCTTTTGTCTCCTCTTGCTGTGTAGTTGCAAATAGCTTATCGTCAAGTCACTGATTCTTTGTTTTGCTTGATCAATTCTGCTATTAAGAGACTCTGATGCATTCTTCAGTATGTCAATTGCATTCTTCAACTCCAGAGTTTCTGCTTGACTCTTTTTAATTTTTTGAATCTCTTTGCTAACTTACCTGGTAGAATTCTAAATTCCTTATCTGTGTTATATTGAATTTCTATGAGTTTCTTTAAAACAGCTATTTTGAATTCTCTGTTTGAAAAGTCACATATCTTTGTTTCTCCAGGATTGGTCCTTGTTGCATTACTTATTTCATTTGGTGAGGTAATATTTTCCTGCATGGTCTTGATGCTTATGGTTGTTCATTGGTGTCTGGGCATTAAAGAGTTAGGTATTTGTTGTAATCTTCTCAGTCTGGGTTTTTTTTGTACCCATCTTTCTTGGGAAGGCTTTCTAGGTATTTGAAGGGACTTGATCCATAAGCCCATTAATGCTGTGGTTCTTGCAAACTCGTAGAGGTACCACCTTGGCAGTCTTGGATAAGATTTGGAAGAATTCTCCAGATTATCAGGCAGAGACTCTTTTTCTCTTCCCTTACTTTCTCATAAACAAACAGAATCTCTCTCTCTCTCTCTGTGCTGAGCCACCTGGAGCTACAAGTAGGATGATGTCAGCACTTCTGTGGCCACCACCACTGGGACTGCATTGGGTCAGAACTGAAGCCAGCACAGCACTGGGTCTCATCAAGGGCCCTCTGTAACCACTGCCTGGCTACTGCCTATGTTCACTCTAGGGCTTTGGACTGTACAATCAACAAATGGGAAAGCCAGCCAGGTCTGTGTCCTTCCATTAAAGACAGTTGAGTTCCCCTAGGGCCTGGGTGGGTCCAGAGATGCTGTCTGGGAGTCAGGGACTGGCGTTCTTTTCTTTTGTGGCTAAGCTGGTCCTCAAACCCCAGGACAAAGTTCTTCCTGCTCTGCTTTCCCTCTTCCACAGGCAGAGAGCAGTTTTCCCTTGTGACCACCACCACCACAGGCCCATGGGGAGTACTGCCAGGCCACCACTGATGTTCACTTAAAGCCCAGGGGCTCTTCAGTCATCTTATGTTGAATGTTGCCAGGCCTGGGACTCACCTTTCAAGGTAGTGGGCTCCCTCTGGCCTAGGGCAGGTCCGGAAATGCTGTCTAAGATCCTAGGCCTGGACTTAGGGACCCCAGTAGTCTGCTTGGTGCTGGATCCCCACTGGCCTAGCTGGTACCTAGGGTACAAGACTTTTCCTTCTGCTTTTCTCAATCAGGGGTCTCTCACTGTAGCCCCCACAGCTGGGAATCTCACTTGAAGCCAGCACATCTCAAGAGTCTCAACCAAGGCTCATGGTGTACTACCTAGATATCACAATGGGTTATTCAGGGCCCAAGGGCTCTTTAGTTAGTAGGCAGTAGGCAGTGAATCCTGCCAGGACTGGGTCCTTCCCTTCAAGGCAGTGGGTTCCCTTATAGCCCAGAGTCAGTCTAGAAAAGTCCAGGAGCTGGTGCCTGTAAAGGTGGCCTCACGACTCTGCCCAGTTCCCTATGTTATTATGGCAGAACTGGTATCCCAGATGCATGACAAAGTCCTCCTTACTCTTCACTGTCCTCGGCTCAAGCAGAAGGAAGCAGATACTCTTGTTGCTGTGAGCTGTGCTAACTGGGGCTGGGGGAGGGGTAGTGCAAGCACATCCTTATTCGCCTTGTCTGGTATGTCATGACGTCATATGCTGCACTAGTCCACTGGTTTTAAGCCCAGCCCAGAACTAGAAGTTGCCTAGGGGTGACCCTTGTGTCCTAGACCACCTTTCAAGTTTACCTTGGAATCCAAAGCTCTTCAGCCTATGGTGGCAAGTCTTGCCAAGAAACTCAATTCTGACAACTGGGATTGGTGATTCTTCTTTGGTTATGGCTGGTCTAAATGTGCCCTCCATGGGCAGCCATTGGCTGAACCCAACACTGTTTTGCTCTTTGTGGTGACAAGATAGCATTGAGTTTAATGCCAAGTTCCCCCAGTGACCGTGCTTTCCCTCCCCCAAGCACATACTTTCTCCACATCATATGGCTACTGCCAGGGGATGAAGGAGAGGTGGTGATGGCAATTCAACACTGTCTTTCCTACCCTCTTCAATGCTTCTTTCAGCAATACAAAGTTAAAGCCAGGTACTGTGGTTGCTCACCTGATTTTTAGTTCTTATGATGGTGCTTTTAATGTGTAGTTAGTTGTTAAAATTTGGTGTTCTTGCAGGGGGGACAATTGATGGAGATTTCCATTCAGCCATCTTGCCTCTTCATCATCTTTATCTCATCCTCTTCAATTTACCGATGTGTGTGTCTAAAATTTATCCAAAATTGTCCCTATTTTTTCATTATTTCACCGAATATCTATCCTTCACTTTACCATATTCTTTGAAAGAAATAGTGCACAACCACCTTTTCTCTATTTTGTTTCTTGGGTCCCTATAGTCTTACTTATGTAAAAAAAGTTTCTACCTTAACCAACCTGTTTGCAAAATGTCACCGTGTCAGCCACACATTTCATCTTTGAAGCTTTTCCTCCTTATCTTTCCAAAACACTTAAATCTTTTGATTCTTTTTCTTCTGGTTAGTTGATTCTGTGGTTGTCTTCCTCTCCTCTAATGGATCTTTTCTATCTTCCTTCATAATTGCACCATCCCCCATGAGTACACCTCAGTATTCAACTACTCAAACTAAATTTCCAGCCCCATACTTGAGTTCTGCATACCACCTGCTGATTGCACATTTTCCCCTGAATTTCTGCCAACTTTTCAAATGTAGTGTGCAAATGTGAGCTCATTTATTCAGTAGGATTGCTTATATGTTTACCATGTGCCAAGTTCTTTGCTGTGAATGAGATGCAGGCTTCAGGGAGTCTAATAGGAGAAAGAGATGTAGCTACATCACTGTAATGCAGTTCAGAGGATCTATGGTACAGAGATGTGCTTAGGGGTACAATGAAAGCATAGAGGAAGGTCCTCAAGCAACCTGAACAGAGCATTAGATCAGAGGTATTATTAACAGGACAACAAAGGAGAATGGGTGGTGGAGGAGCAGGAAAGAATGGCCCATTCAGAGGGGATTGTATAGAGCAGAGCACACAACTGAGTGAAGGAAAGATCTGGTTTCTATCCAGTGATAAGGTCTTCTTCATGATTTCCCACTTTGGGTCAGTGAGACTTCCCTCTTCTTCAAGCAGTGGCTTAATGCATATGAAAACTTTTGGAGTAGTTCCTGGCTTAACTGAAGTGTCCAATGAGTATTTGTTGAAGAGCAGGAGCGGTAAAATTTAGATGTTACCATTTCACAGATCATGTTTGCCACTCAGGTCATAGATTGAGGATTTCTTGTCTGTGTTAGCTGAGGTCTCTACATGGTTCTCTGGCAAGGGTACGTCTCCTGAAGGCCCTTCCTCCTGGCTTTAGGTGATTGTGACCTCATCTACATGCCTTGTGCTTATGTCTGGCTTAATTTCATACCTAGAACCCTCCTTGCTAATGTCTTTACTAATCAAACAGTCTCCAAGAAAGGATCTGAGCACATTCGTTGGCACTGTGTATCCTCACCTACTGGCTTTGACCCCTAAAAGTCCCCTGGCAATATTTAATGGAAATATTATGACTTACTAGAAGGATTTCAGACTTTTGAAGGTGAAGAAAGTGGTATTTTTTTTTAAGAGACAGTGGCCCTTGATGAAATCAGACCTGCCTATCTTAAGGCTTACTCAGAATGCCCAGATGCCATCTGCCTTTTCTCAAATTCCTGGACTTGGAGAAAGACGACAGGGGATGCTGAGTGTTTTGGTAAACTGGAACTTGCACACATTGCCTAAAGCGTGCTCTTTCTAAGGCTCTCGCTGGTGAAAGCAAGTGACAACGCTTTAATGCAAACCCAGTATTGCCAAATCCACTAGTGATTCCAGAAATCAGATATCTATGTGAAATATTCCCAATTTAAAAACATTGGAATCTAAGTTACATTTTTTTTAGATGGAATCTCACTCTGTCACCCAGGCTGGAGTGCAGTGGCATGATCTCGGCTCACTGCAACCTCCGCCTCCTGTGTTCAAGCGATTCTCCTGCCTCAGCCTCCTGAGTAGCTGGGACTACAGGCATGCACCATCACGCCCCACTAATTTTTGTATTTTTAGTTGAGACGGGGTTTCACCGTATTGGTCAGGCTGGTCTTGAACTCCTGACATTGTGATCCGACTGCCTCAGCCTCCTCCCCAAGTGCCAGGATCACAGGCGTAAACCACTGCGCCCGGCCTCTAAGTTAATTTTTAAGAAAACATTGCATAGAACAAGTGAAGCACCTCTCTAGACTGCCTTCTACCTGCAGGCCTCCAGCTAATAATCCCTGACACTTAGCAAATGAGAGTGAGTGCAAGGCTAGTAGCTCCACTAGAAGAGAAATGTGCTAAAAATCTCTTACATTAAAAGCACCAAGAAATGACTCAGTAGAGTTAAATATGGGACAACAACATGAACACAGCTCTTGAGAAATCTCTTTACTCAGATATGAAAATCAGCCAATGTGCCTTTGCTATCATCCAAGTCCTGTAAGACTCACCAGTGTGTGCTTCTAGAATCCAGATGATCATTTCTTGCAGGGTTTTCCACCCACTGAACCAGAGATCCAGAGAAAGAGGTTGGTCAGCACCAGATTGTGGAGCAGAGAAAGAAACAAATACCTAGAACTTGGGACTTTGTCTGAAAGCAGCATTATTTTCAGAGAGGTCTGAGGAGTGCTAAAAAAGGGCAGAGAGCCCAGTCTATGTGCTCCTCTACACAGAGCGGGGCTATAGATGGCAAACTGAGCATGAAATAAAATAAAACAAAACATCACTGGAGTTCACCAGGGCTGCTGACATAATACGGTGGCTGAGTCTCCCCTCGTTCTGGAAAACTTTCTTCTTGTGAAGCCACTGCCCCTTTATACTCCAGATTAACATTACCATTCTGGGAGAATTTACACTAAAATATTATATATATATGTCTGATTCGAGGCTTTTTTTTTTTTTTTTTTTTTGGTAAGACCATGAAAGTCCCTCTGGTACAGAATGTCACTAAGCATAAATTATGCAAAAACCTTGATTTGGATAAAATGATTTGCCTTTCAGACATTCTTTCCTATTTGTGCATGTCAAAGCAACTTACACCTTTTAGCATAATCAATGCAATTGATTTGTTCAGTGAGATGCATGAATGATTGAGGTACTGTAGAACTCATCGTCTTATTTCAAGGTAAAGAATCGTCCATGACCTATAGAACTGACTTTGTTCAAATGGCAGTTCTGAATCAAAGTAAATGAGTCATAATATGTTCATTTAATCTTCCTAGCTAGATGCCATTCTCTCCATCCTCTCTATCTTTTTCTTTCTCCCTACTTACCTCCCAGTTCTCCTATATTAGCTTTGGGATTTTTAAAAATTCCTCAGAAAGAACTTAATCCTGGCTAACTTAAGCAGAAGAGTATTTATTGGAAGGTTTTCGAGGGCTCAAAATTAAGAAAATAGAGAAGGTGAGTTAGGAATGGGTGCTTCCTGATTTGAAGGCTCTGTTGGGGCAGCTCCAGCAAGAACACTCAAAGTGGTAAGATTCCGGCTGGGAAGTCATAGAACTATCACTCCTTTTCATGCTTGCATTATTTGGTCAACAGAAACTGGTAGCAAATGCAGCAATAGGTTTAGTGAGGATGGATGACTGCCAACTTCTTTCCATTTTTTTACTGGACATTCAATCAGATTATGCCCCAGTCTCCCATGCAAATAGATGCAACCATGTAACAGAGTTGTGGCCATCGGAATGGGCAGAAGTAACATGGGCCCTGCCAGGTGGGTAATAGAAAACCCTCTCACGGACAGCTTACCATTCTCTTTCTCCAATCTGCCAGTGAAATGATGAGGACTCTGAGGATATAGAGTGTAGCTTTTTCTAGCTGTCAGTCTGTTATTTATGTTTTCTTAAATTTCCAATCCACTAGGAAGCCACATGTGCTGCGTGAGTCTGACCCCAACCAAAATGGTCTATACTCTGTTGAGTGAGAAAAATCCACTCACCATGAACTTGAATATTGCAGCAATGGCCAGTTTCTAAAGTTTCCATATGCTCTCCCTCAATTTCCATACTTCCCTCATTGAGACCATTCATAAACGGCTCCTGGGCTAATCCAAGCCATGGACTGGCAGTGGCCTGTGAATGAAAGTTTGCATGGCACTGATCTGGAGAAGTGGTGCCATGTTGGAAGGAACCTGGTCCTTGAGCCACCCCTTGGAGTGGAGCTGCTCAGGAAAACCAACAAACTGGAGACACCTGAGTCGTCACTTTCACAACAACAACAAAAAATCTATATTTAGCTTCTGAAATTAGGGGGTCAGTTGACAGATCCTAACTAATAATGCAGATTAGAGGTACAGTGCTTACCCCCTTCTTGCCAGAAAGCAGCCAGTCTCCTGTGTGGGCATTATCAAGAAGCAGGAAACACACTGGATAAAAATAAGAGGAAAACCCCAAATCAGAGCTTGAAAATGGAGGTAAAAAATGACATACTGTTTTTTCATAGCACGTTTTTTTCCTAATTGCCAAAATGATGTACATAGTCACCCTCACTTTTGTCAATGTCTCTAATGCCTCCAGAATGGATGGCTTAAGATGTAAAGTGGCCTTTGACTGTAGTGATGCCTCTGTGTCTTATATTATAGTCAATTGCACATCTCTCTCTCTCTCTCTCTCGCACACACACACACACACACACACACACACACACACACACACACAGAGAGAGAGAGAGAGAGAGGTAGAAAACTATTTGAGGGTAGGAATAAAAAGGTGCTCTTGTCTTCTCTCCAGTGCGAAGGGCACGAGCATACAGCTGAAGCTCCAGATGGTTTTACTGAATCACTTGATAAATATGAACATCCTCATTTTGGTAGCCATGTGGCTACATTATCTCAATTTTGCCATCCCTTTAGCCCCCACCTGCACAGCTGCAGGACCTCAAGGAACCCCATCTCAGCTTCCCTCTTCCACCCACCCACCAACTGCCAAGTTTACCAGGAGTTCCTTGTCGCACAGTTCTCTGGATGGCCTTGGACTGATCCTGTTCCTTCTTCAATCTCGCTTGTAGTTCTCAGGAATAACTGTACAATGTGCTGAGAATGCAACAGCCTGAGATAGGCAGGAACTAACCAGAACAGCTCAGGGTCTTCTCCATTTCTCCCAAGAAATAGGATGTTCTTTGGTGCTTTAGCCCAGCCTGTCATGTTGTCCCTGGGATATATAACCCAGGGCAGGCTGCATTCTGAGGTCCTACAGCTGAGGTGTAAGTGAAGTACATGCAGATGAGGAGATTCCATTCACCCCAGGCCGATTTCCTGAGCCTTGGGGGGCCAACTTGCAATGAGTTGTAGGCTTCTGTTGTCCTTTGTCTATTGTTCCCATCTGTAAATCATACATCCATTTCATGTAACTTGTTGTGCTTAAGTGGGGCCTGTCTCAGCAGACTGACACAAGCTGGTAACCAGTGCACAGTGAACCTGCTTCAGACTGCTCATCTATGCTCAGGAAATATTCACTTAATCTTTTCATCCCTAATATGCTTTTGAGGTTTACATGGGCATTTGAGCCAGCCATGTCTCTCATATAATCCTACTCCCTGATATGCCAGCATATTGCCATTGTCCAGCAGGTACTGCATTTACTCTCTGGTCACCAGCCTGGGCATCAGGGAGGCTCCACTGGAAGATAATGGCCTTCCCTCTACCACTTTATTGTGACAAGCCCATAGGCATTGGAGTCAAACACAGTTAGGTTCAAAACTCAAATCTGCCACTTTGTGATTTTGGATAAGTCACGATATCTCTAAACCTATATTTAACCAGCTATTTAAAAAAATGAGTTAATAGGAGCCCTGAAGTGATAGTTTATGTTTCATAATTAAATGAGAAAACATACGTACAGCCCCCAGAAGGAAAATTAGTCCATTTAGTAAGCATTCAATAAATATTAGCCACCAGAATTATTATCAGAACAGCTATTGATGTCAATGGAGTTGTTATAAAGAATGATTGATGTCATCAGAGATGACTATTTCCTCTTCTGTTCTATACTACTGAGTTCTCAGTCCTAGACCCAGGTTTCTCTTAATCCTGTGATAGCAAGATTTTAAATAAGCACTTCAGTCTCTTTCTATAGTCACTGACTCTTTATGGTGGCATTTGTACCACTTGCACATGGGACTCTGTGTTTACTGAGGTATGGGCATAGAAGAGGAAACTTGTTACTCCTTTTTTTTGTATATTTATTTGTCTGAATACCTAAACACCGGCATTTATTTTGATTTTTTTATGTAAAGGTACAAACCATGCTCCTGCTACTACTTAAGACATGTGCATGAAGAAAATATTTATTTTTTCTGAACATTAAGCCAGCCAAACACACTGTCTGGTGATAAATTGTGCCCCTATGGCTTTTTCTGATGAAGAAGCTCATGGCTTATAGTGAAAGGCTGTAGCTGCCCATATTGCAGTTATTACCATATAAATGCTTATCTCTGTCATGGATGTGCATAATCATGAAATATGCTACCTTCCAAGTAGGAATGTGCAACAGATTGTTTTGCAGAACGTTATAGCATCTTATAGTATTGCAATATTTATGGTTGAATTTTCTTTTTCAGTATAAGCAGGTATAATAATTTCCTCCTAATATGTCAGTATGAACTTTCTTAGACTTGACTAAAGACCAGAAGTAGATGATTTTGCTGGCACATGTGGACAACCTTAGCAATCCCCCCAGTATTGGTATAATTTATGTATTACACTTTAAATATCCTATCTATTCTGAGACATAAAATAGTTTGAATATTTTTGACTGAATTAACTAATCAACTGATCAACAATTTGAGGACTTACTTTTGAAATCCAGATTTTTGAAATCTAAAGAGGTACTAACATGCATCTTGCTTTCAAATTCAATAACCTAAATGGCATCAGCCCGGAAATTGTGGGTGGCATGATGTCTCATCTCTGATATAGGCAAAATTATTGTGGATCTTTATTGTTTACCGTTGTATCTTCAGGGGCCTGTGACTTATCGATTAATCATTTATTGAAAGGATTCACAGCTTAGTAAATATTTGTGAATTGCACTTTGTTTATATTTGGAGACTCTCCTTTCCCCTTTGTGATCACCACCATGAGCCTGTGAGCTTGAATGTCCTTGCCAAGGACCACTGTGCCTTTTCCCCCATCTTTTACTCATCTATTCCCACTTACTTGTTTGTAGCAAGCACACTCACAGTAGTACCTGTGCCATGGATATTTGCAATTAACAAGGAGCAGAAACCTTAAAATGAAACAATAGCAATCTGACTGGTAAACTTTCAGGCAGAATGATGATTTTAGACATCTGCTTCTTCTTAGAGCCCCAGTACCACACTTGTTTGTGGTTACCAACTCTCATCTGCCTAATATTGCTCTGTTGTACTTAAAAAACAGCTGGACTAAATTGTGCAAATGCACTACTGTTTTTAAATAACTATTTTCAGTTACAAACAAAATTGGGTGTTTTAATATTTTGAATGCAAGGGCCAACTTGTGTACTTTCATGTACAACTTCTTTTACACATTTGACTCTTGATTGCTTCTTAATGTGGTATCTCATTTCCACCAGCAGTATTAGTCAGTGTTATTATTTGGACCAGCATGCTGCATATCCTAGTTCTCTGAAAGATGCTGCTAATAGTTGAACCCAAACAAACAAACCACATCACTTTATTTAATACTTATATTAATTTATTTCAAATATGGGTATATACTTTAAGTAAAATATGCCAGATTTAGATTCTGCCAAGAGTAACACAGATTCCAAGAAGAATGACTTAAACAGAAATTTGTTTCTCTATTACATAAAAGAAGCCTATAGGTGGTATTCCAGCACGGCTATAGTAGCTGGAATATGAAATCGCCTATGATCCAGCTTACTGTTCCACCTAGCATGGAGATTCAGTACTCATGGTCCCAGATGGCTGCTGTATATCCAGCCATCAAAATCTTATTTCATACTGCAGAATGAAGGGAAAAAGAAGGGTATTGTATTAGTCCATTTTCACACTGCTATAAAGAACTACCTGAGAATGGGTAATTTATAAAGAAAACAGATTTAATTGACTCACAGTTATGCATGGCTGGAGAGGCCTCAGGAAATTTACAATCACAGCAGAAGGCAAAGGGGAAGCAAGGCACATCTTACATGGTGGCAGGAGAGAGAGAGCAGAGAAGTGCCACACCTTTAAATCATTACATCTCATGAGAACTCACTATCGTGAGAACAGCAAAAGGGAAGTCTGCCCCCATGATCTAATCACCTCCCATCAGGTCCCTCCCCTGACAGATGAGGATTACAACTCCACATGAAATTTGGGTGGAGACACAGAGCCAAACCATATCATTTCACCCCTGGTCCCTCCCAAAACTCATGGTCTTCCCACTTTTCAAAACCTGATCATACCTTCCCAAGAGTCCCCCAAAGTCTTAATTCATTCCAGAGTTAACCCCAAAGTCCAAGTCCAAAGTCGCATCTGAGACAAGGCAGATCTCTATCAACTATGAGCCTGTAAAATCAAAAGCAAGTAAGTTACTTTCAAGATACAATGGGGCTACAGGCATTGGGTAAATGCTTCCATTCAAAATGGGAGAAATTGGACAAAACAAAGGGCATATAGGCCCCATGCAAGTCTGAAAGCCAGCAGGGCAGTTATTAAATCTTAAGACTCCAAAATAATCTCCTTTGACTTCATATCTCAAATCCAGGACATGCTGAAGCAAGAGTTGGGCTCCCAAGGCCTTGGAAATCTCCAATCCTGTGGCTCTGCAGGGTTCAGTCCCTGTGGCTGCTTTCACAGGCTGGCGTTGAATGACTGTGGCTTTTGGAGGCACACAATGCAATCTGTCAGTGGATCTGTCACTCTGGGGTCTGGAGGACAGTGGCTGTCTCCTCACAGCTCCAATAGGCAGTGCCCCAGTGTGAACTCTGTGTGGCAGCTCCAACCCCACATTTCCCCTCTACACTGCCTTCGTAGAGGTTCTCCATGAGGGCTCCGCTCATGTAACAGACTTCTGCCTGGACATCCAAGTGTTCCCATACATCCTCTGAAATCTAGGCAAAGGCTCCAAACTCTTGCCTTCTGTGCACCTGTAGGCCTAACACCATGTAGAAGCCACCAAGGCTTGGGGCTTGTACCCTTTGAAGCAATGGCCTGAACTGTACCTTGGCCTCTTTTAGCCAGAGCTGGAACTGGGGCTTCTGGGACACAGGGCACCATTTCAGGAGGCTTCACAGAGCAGAGGGCCCTGGGCCTGGCCCAGGAAACCAATTTTCCCTCCTAGGCCTCTGGGCCTGTTACAAGAGGGGCTGCTGCTAAGGTCTCTGACATGCCCTAGAGACATTTTCCCATTGTTATGGCTATTAACATTTGGCTCCTCTTTACTTATGCAAATTTATGCAGCCTTGAATTTCTCCCCAGAAAATGGCTTTTTCTTTTCTACCACATGATCAGGCTGTACATTTTCCAAACTTTTATGCTCTGCTACCCTTTTAAACATAAGTTCTAATTTTGGACCATCTCTTTGTGAACTTATATGACTCTACACTTTTGGAAACAGCCAGGTCACATCTTGAAGGCTTTGCTGCTTAGAAATTTCTTCTGCTAGATACCCTAAATCATCTCTCTCATGTTCAAAGCTCCACAGATCTCTAGGGCAGGGGCAAAATGCCACTAGTCTCTTTGCTAAAGCATAGCAAGAGTGACTTGCTATTGGAACTATTCCCATTAAGTTCCTCCTCTCCATCTGAGACCACCTCAGCCTGGACTTCATTGTCCATATCACTATAAGCATTCTGGTCACAACCATTCAACAGGTCTCTAAGAAGTTCTAAACATTCCCTCATCTTCCTCTCTTATTCTGAGGCCTCCAAACTGTTCCAGCCTCTGCCCATTACCCAGTTCCAAATTTGCTTCCACATTTTCAGGTATAGCAGTTTCCCACTCTCCTGGTACCAATTTTATGTATTAGTTCATTTTCACATTGCTAGAAATAACTACATGAGACTGGGTAATTTATAAAACAAAAAGAGGTTTAATTGATTTACAGTTCTCCATGGCTGGGGAAGCCTCAGGAAACTTACAATCATGGCAGAAGGCAATGGGGAAACAAGACATGTCTTACAGGGTGGCAGGAGAGAGAGAAGGGGGAAGTGCCACATTTTAAACCATTGAATCTCATGAGAACTCACTCACTATCATGAGAACAGGATGGGGGAAATCTCCCTGTGATCCAGTCACCTCCCACCAGGTCGCTTCCTTGACACGTGGGGATTAAAATTCCACAAGAGATTTAGATGCCTGGACATCCAGGTGTTCCCATACCTCCTTTGAAATCTAGGCAAGTGCTCCAAACTCCTGCCTTCTGTGCACTTGCAGGCCTAACACCATGTAGAAGCCACCAAGGCTTGGGGCTTTTGTACCCTTTGAAGACAGAGCCAAACCATATCAAGTATATATTCACTAAAAAGTGCTTCTGGAATATCTCAACATTATTTACACTTAAGTTTCACTGGTCAGAACTTAGTCACGTGGCCACATTTCACTTCAGATAAGTCTGGTAAGAGCAGTTTTTAGCTGTTCAGCAATGTTATCAACTACAAATACCGATTGCGCCACAAAAAGGGAATCACTATCAGATAATGTGTTCATTTTCTCTTGCTCTACAACATATCATCACCAATTTAGTGGCCTAAACCAATTATCCAGTTAATATCTCATTGCTTCTATGAGTCAGAAGTCTGGGAATACTTGAGTTCGGTTTTCTGCCCAGTTTCTCACAAGGCTGAAATCAAGGTGTCAACTGGGTTTCAAACTCATCTGAAGTCTCGACTAGGAAAGGACCTACTTCCAAGAGCTTTCAGTTGCTGGCAAAATGTATTTGCCTAGGGTTATAGAGTTCATAACATCTTGCTTCTTCAAGCTAGCAACAGAGAAAGTGTCTCTGCTACTTTAAATCTTTAACTTCAGGGAAGGTGTGGACCCGCTTTTAAAGGGATCACCTAATTATGTTGGGTGCATCCAGAATAATCTCCTTTTTTTATTAACTCACAATTGACTGATTGGGCACCTAATGGCTTCTTCAAAGTCCCTTCACTCTTGCCATATTGGTTAGAAGCAAGTCACAGGTTCCATCAACACTCAAGGGCATGGGATTATACATAGAGTGACTCACTGGGGACCACCCTGGGGTGTTTACTTTAGGCATATGATTGGCAATATTTGCCCCACACAATATATGATAGTTCTTTTTACGCTACAGTCATCCATTAAACAATGATGTGTCAGATCCAAAAAAAAGAGTTGCCTGAGATATTATTTGATGGATTTATGCAAGTTATTTAAGCTACTCAGTGCTGCATAAGCAAAATTTAGCTGCCACTGGTTAAACTGATGGATGCCATCTATTCAAGTTAGTTGTTTGTCTTATAATTTCAACATATGCTTGTGATATGGCTTGGCTATGTCCCCACCCAAATCTCATCTTGAATGGTAGCTCCCATAATTCCCACATGTCATGGGAGGGACCCAGTGCGAGGTAATTGAATCATGGGGGCAGATTTTTCCTGTGCTGTTCTCATGATAATGAGTAAGTCTCATGAACTTTGATGGATTTATAAAGGGGAGATCCCCTGCACATGCTCTTCTGCCTGCTGCCACATAAGACATGATTTTGCTCCTCCTTTGCTTTCTGCCATGATTGTGAAGCCTCCTCAGCCATGTGGAACTGTGAGTCAGTTAAACCTCTTTCCTAATCCCAGCACTTTGGGAGGCCAAGGCAGACAGATCATGAGGTCAGCAGTTCGAGACCAGCCTGGCCAACATGGTGAAACCCCGTCTCTACTAAAATACAAAAATTAGCCAGGCAACGTGGTGTGTGCCTATGATCCCAGCTACTCAGGAGGCTGAGGCAGGAGAATCACTTGAACCCAGGAGGCGGAGGTTGCAGTGAGCTGAGATTGCACCACTGCACTCCAGCCTGGGCAATAGAGTGAGACTCCATCTCAAAACAAAATAAAACAACAAAACATCTTTCCTTTATAAATTACCCAGTTTTGGGTATGTCTTTATTAGCAGTGTGAGAACAGAATAATGCAGTTTGTATTATTTTATAAAGTAATTTAACTTTTATTTTTAAATTTCACACTGTCAGAAATTAAAAATAATTTTTGCTATTCACTGTAAGTGCACATTGTAGTTGATAAGCACCAGTTCATCATTGTATCAAAAATTGTAACTAAAAATTCTCAATGTCAAAAGAATTTGAGAAATTCTAACCTTGACAATACCAATGGGTTTTTTGAATAGCAGTGAGAGTGGCTAGGAGTTTAACTCTTTCCATCAAATGCAGTCTCTTAATAGCGCTTTCACTTAAAGATGATTATTTAATAAGATTGCCAAGTCTGCAGCAATAAGACTGTCATCAAAAAGAAGCAGTGATATACTGCAGAAAATACTTAACACTTATGTATCCACAGGTCTCCTGGCTCGTGTCTATATCCAATAAGAAGAGTAATAAAGAAGAAGAAAAAAGTACCTGGTCTGTGAATAGATATTAAAAAGTTTGGATATTAAAGTTCATGCATTTACTTGATTTAGGGACTGTCTTGGAAGCCTTCCCATTTGCTTTGTAATTCTATTAGTCTTAGTTATCTGGCTTCTTAGTCCTTACATGAGAAGAGAAATAATTGAACAAGCAGAGATTGAGACCCCAGGAGTGCCAAGAAGTGGCCTCCTTAGGGAAAGACAGAACAAACACAAAACAGAACTAGTTCAAAATTTTGTGTGTGGAATGGTGAGACCATTTATTTCAGGGACATGACACCATGTGTCACTACATCATCTTTATAAACTGAACCATTCACAGGTAATCATAATCATAAGCTCAGGTTATAAAATGTATTGAATGCCTTTTACAAAGTTTCCAAACATGAATGATTCTTATTTTTTAAAATTTTTTCCCACAACATTACAATGAACTGATGGCTCTAAGTGTATGAAAAAGGAGCTGAAATGTAGTAAGTCCTCAGTGATGTTAGTTGTTACTATCTATAACTGTTTATCACCTATGATTAGTTATTATTTGTAACTATAACAGTCGGTTTTGTGCAGCTATCACAGAATATCGTAGCCTGGGTCATTTATAAAAGAACAGAAATTTATTTCTCACAGCTCTGGAGGCTGGAAAGTCCAAGATCAAGGCACTGGCATCTGGAGTCCTCACATGGCAGCAGGCAGGAGGGCAAAAAGGCAATGAATGCTGTTTTCTCACCTGAGAGAAGAGCAGAAGAGAGTGAATCCACTCCCTCAAGACGTTTTATAATGCATTAATCTATTCATAATGGCAGAGCCCTCATGACCTAAACACTTCCAGAAAGGCTCAGTCTCCCAACACTGTCGCACTGGGGATTAAGTTTCCAACACATGAATGTTAAGGGACGTATTCAGACCACAGCATCGTTACTTCTTGGCTAACCTCAGCCATGATAATTATCAATCTTAATATCTCCCATTTCATATCAGCATATCCTGATTCCCTTCCTAAGACACAATTAACCCAGGAGTTTTCTAACAATTTGGGGTCCATATTGGCCCAGCTAGGCTCTCATTCTCTTATTTTTGTAGCTAAGAGTCAGGAGAGCAGTATGAGGATTCCTCAAAAAATTAAAAATACAACTACCATGTGATTCAGCAATTACACCTCTGGGTATGTGTGCACAAAAATTAACAAACATTTTGAAGAGACATCTGCACCCTCATCTTCCTTGCAGTATTATTCACAATATGGAAGATACAGAAACAAACTGTTCATTGACAGATGAGTGGACTAAAAAATGTGGTATATGTATGTGCGTGTGTAAAGATATATATATATATATATATATATGTAATATATATATGAATATTATTCTCATAAGAAGAAGGAGATCTTAACCATTTGTGACAACATGGATGAGCCTGCAGGACATTACACAAGTGAAATGAGCTAGACACAGAAAGAAAAATACAGTATGATATCACTTATATGTGGAATCTAAAAATGTCAAACTTCAGAAGCAGAGAGGAGAGTGGTGTTTGCCAGGGACTGGAATGTGGGGAAAAATAGGGAGATACTGGAAGATAAATAAGTTCTGGGGATCTAAAGTACATCATGATGACTCTAGTTAATAATACTGCATTGTTTACTTGAAATTCTATAGCAGATTTTAAGTGTCCTCACTACACATACATACACACACAGATAGTATAACTATGGATGGTGGTGGATATTAATTAATTTGACTGTGATAATCAGGATACAGTGCATATGTAATCAAATCATCACATTGTTCACCTGGCATACGTACGATTTTATTTGTCAATTAAACTTTTTTTTAAAAGAAATACATTAAATACATTAAAAATGTCTTATAGGTGTCTGTACATGGTATAAAACCACTCCAACTTTAAGAGCCTTATGCGATCTGATCACTGAAGTTGCTTGGTGACTGAACACTTACTTTTCTAGTTATGGCACAGTTCCATGTGCCAACAAACAATTCAACAAATAAATGTGCAAGGACAATAGGTTGCCATGGAAACCAGTATTACAATGCCCAAAGTCATCTAGCTCTGTGACAGTGATGCATTAATGAGATGTTTCAGCAGTTAGTGTGCTCTGGAAAAGTGTGTGCCTGCAAGGCTATGTATGTTCCCCTCTCAATACTTAACATAAGAATCTCATTTTGAGGTAGTTACTTTGTACATCATCATGCGAGATAAAATATAGATGGATATTTTCATAATGCATCTTTTTTTAAAAAAAAAACAGATATTGCAAATGCATCATTTTATTGTTCTTGTTATATATCCTGTGGGTGTAAGAATAATGGTTCCATTAGAATTTTATGTATCTCCTGAACCAGGGAATGGTCAATTATTGGCAACAATCACATTCCCCACACCTCCCTAATGGCTAGTGGCCCACACTGTAAATTAAGTAGAAGACATAGAGCAAGCAGAAAATGTGGACCCCTGCTTTGGCTAATTTAAAAGGTGTTTCATAACATTAACCCTGCGTGGAGAAATTTCTGCCAGTTGCCACGGTACCATAGGAATATGTGTAGCGTATGGATGTCAGATTTGGGTGCTGCATTTTGAGACTGTCATTAACTATCTGGATGGTTACCAGGGTAATGAAGGACGTGGAAACTGCACTGAATGGTTGAGTGATTGGTTGGAGGAAATGGGATGATTTCACTCAGGTAAAGGAAAATTTGGGGAAGACATCGCAGCTGCCTTCAAATATTTGAAAGCCTGTGAAGGAAAGCTGACAAATTCTGCTTTAAGTGGTCATAATTTGAACCATAGTTAGAAATTACAGGTTAGAAATCAGGCTCCATATAAGAAGGAGCTTTAAAATAATTAGAGCTATCCACCAAAGCAATGGTCTACTCTGCGAAGAAGTAAATGCGTACTCTTTAATGTATCATTTCTTTGGAAATGTTCAAACAAACCCTGATGAATGTGATTGTGGATAGGTTTATTATATAGCAGGGGGAGTTAGACTAGATGATATTTTGGGTTTCTTTTATCTTAGGATTTACCTGACTTTCCCTCTTTCCCTCATGCCTCTGCTGTTTTGCTTTTGCACATTATCCTCAAATAGAAAGAATCTTCAGCAAAGAAACAGAGAGACTGACAATAATATTTCATTCATTCCACAGCCATACCTGTGTGCCTTACATATGCGAGCCACCCCTATGTGGGAGAAATTCATGGAGACTGTGGGTGCTTGTTTTTATAGGTTGGTTCTGCACCATTATCCTGTAATATCAGTGAAAGAATAAATTAAGATCATACTAAATGATCTCTTGGAGTTGATCAGACCAAGGAGGCTTTTGCTTCCTGTCATATACTACAGACTGCTAGATGTGGCCTCATGCCACCTGTTCTGTCTTTTGACCCTCACTTAGCTTCAGCTCAGTGCACCTGGTCAATAGCATAGTCTACACAATCTTAAAAAAAATTGCTGTTGCAAAGCATTTCAGAATGCATCCTTTTAGTTCTGGTAGCCTAGTTTCAAACTTTTTAGAGTTTTAAGGTTAAGATTTATTTCCCCTAGAAAAGTTGATTGCAGAGTGCTGGTGAGCTCCCATAATTGAAAGTGTCAAGGGTCACTTGTGAAAGGAGGTAGAGCCGGCAGCTCTGCTGTGACAACTGAATAGATTTGCTGTTTAGTAACTACATCTTCACATTTGGTGAAATCTCCATCTCTGGCCTTGGGCCAAGTGCTCTGTGAGTACTCACTGAATGTGAGTTGGCAGAAATGATTTGTTCAGAGGCTATTTCCACGTAGCCGGTTCAGATTCACTCACACTTAATTGGCTTGGCAATTTTTCTATTTAGGCTTAATAGAGGCTTTCTCCAGGACGGCATGGCAATGAGGGGTTGGGATTGTACTATGTCAAACTGTGTGTTCCAGCTTTTGACTAGCTATTGGAAATTGCAGGAATTTCTGGGAACATCATAAATGTGTTCTACAAAGGTTTCTTAAATTCATTTCAACTTTGAAAAGACAATGTAAGTTACATAGAACATTTTTGGAGTTTCAGGAAGTACAAAATATTAGGAGAATTAGACAATATCTGCTTAGGTTTTCGGAAAAATGGATATTAATTGAGAAGTTATGAAGACTAATATATTGGACAAAATAATGCTTTGATAAAAACAATAGTAGTGCCATACTTTCACTACTCCTTTTGAATTGAAGAAAAGATGGAAGAAACAGGCTGATGTATCCTGCGTTTGGTGATTCTGCTGGCAGAAGTAGTGAGGAAAAAGACTGAATTTGCTTTTAACCAACTACATATCCCAGGAATGTATAGTTATGGCATAGAGATAACATGCTGAAAGTGTTCTTAGTATTTGTCAAAAAGAAGGGAGTGCGGAAGAGGAAAAGCTCTCCAGCCCTGGGTTATTGGGACTTAGGTTGCATTTCTGACCCCAGTAGGGTGTTCTTTGTCCCTTAGACCTGCCAGACTCTGCCTTTGTGGGTTGACTACAGGCAGCACGTTGCTCTTGTTCTCCAAACCAAAGTCAGCTATGTCAATCTCATTTCATTTTCAGCTTTGTGTGAAGCCATTCTCTTCGATATTTTTGACACACATTCTTAGATCAGATCCATATGCTTATTAATTCCAAAAGAAATCCAGTGGGAATCCGATCTGGGCAATTTATGACTCCTCAAACCCTGGAAAGATTATGAAAATATTTTAATAATAAAATACAATATGCAGTTATTCCAGAAATTTTTTGTCACTTATCTTCATAACCATAAATTATTTCATACCTAATTACAAACAGGCAGACTGAATAATTGTCTTCATTGAGGGATGTTTGACACTGAGGAAGTATAGCCTTATTTTATAAACCTTTTAATGTTCAGACTATAAATATGTCACAGCTAAGGAGTACTGCATCTTTAAGTGTATTAAAGCCACTCTTGTGTAACCAAACATAATGGGATTTTTAAATGAATTATAACTAAAGTACTTAACAAACAACTTTTTAAACTTTCAACATGTATAAAGCTATTTGAAACTGTCCATTTCGTGTTAAATGTCCAAAGTATATTCTTAGCCATTTGGCAAAAATTTTGTATTGGTGGAGGCTTTGTCAAGATATAGATTTAATAGAAATTAAATTATTTGATAGAAAATTTAATAGCTGTTCTCCTCTCATATGCATAAGCTATCACATCAATGAGGTGTCAGAGCTGTGTTTTGTGTTTGTGAGAGTTTTGGAACAAAAGCAATGCATATGCATTTAATAAGAGGATTGTCCATCTGTATTTTGGTGCCTTGGAATGAAGTAATGAAGTTGTTAAAAACACAAGCCTTTCCTTTTCAATTCACACCACAGAATGGCTGTCTGGACCTTGGAAAGTAAGAGTCTGAATCTTTATCTAGTCAGTCATTCATTCATTGCCCTGTGTATGTTATTTCAGAATTCTTATGACAGATTGTAATAGCCAGTTTATATAAATCTTCAGTTGACATCAAGATTGGTTCTTAAACTCTAGAAGAGTAAGGGCTCTGTTTTGATCACCACTGTATTCTGGAAAATAATAATTAAATGAACATGTTTTGAATGAATGGATGAATGAGTGCATACACATTTATTGAAGTGTTGCTTGTTGGAATTTGGAAATATAAGGACAAGCAAAAAACCCCTGCTGTCAAAGACCCTACTCTTCAAAATAGAGAATGATTCCATCAGCTTGTGAATCTGGAGAGCTTCAAAGAGAAATGTAGTGAATCCAAGCACCATCTGCCATTTTGCTTTGGTGTTTAACAGGCAGTGACTTTGTGCAAGATGTACTGCCAGAGCATCTGGCTACAGCATTCTAGGCCTGACGGTTATAAAGGTTGATTGACTTGCCTTGGGCCCAGTTTAATCATGGGCAGAAGGACCCTACACTCCTAAATTTATGAGAAACCACTGCATTGTAAAGTCCTTTTGGTAGCAGAAAAAGGGGTGCCACCTTCATCTGAAAGAGATATGTTGGCCATGTCCATCAAAACCCATTGAAGTGACACAGTCTGCACAGTGGCATGAGGAATAATGTGAATGACGCTACTAGGGAATCACTTTTGCAGTATTTGAGCCTTGCTCTCAGAATAGAATGTTTTCTATTGAATTCATTGCAACACCAGTAGCCCAAGGTCCAAGGTGTGTATATTCGAGGCCTAGACTGGGGCCTTTGTTATAATCTCCATGGATTCTGGGTCAGGGAGGAACAAGTTATTGAGCTTGGGCAGTGCACAAATCTCAGCTGTGATTCCAGTTAGCTAAGAAAAAGTCGAGCCTAAAATAAATTATTGAATCTTATATCTTTAAGCACAATTCTATTCCAACAATAAGAAATAACCTAAATGAAGCAAAACCTTCTTTACCACTAGGAACTGATTACAACAATTTGAAAAGACAAAAAGATCTTCCTTTCTTTCTGCACCTTCTCTGATGATATATTCTAAATTCAGAGTATAAGCGTGGGGACCTAATTAATATTTTTATTTCATAAATAACAAACGTCTCAGGCAATGGGGGAAATTCTAACCAAAGGAAGAGCAAAGGATTTAAGTAGTCTTCCCTTGTTCCCCCACTGCTTGTTGTTAAAAAGAAAAAAAAAGTCAGATCTTTCTCCTTGTCCAATGGTGTTTTCTTCTTATCAGAACATCAGGAAATATAAAACTGAGGTTGACTGGGGTTCATGCTTTTCACTTCATCTTTCTGGTATCACTTCTGTGAATGCAGTTATTCTGGGAATAAAATTCATCCTTTGGCCTAAATGATGGTGAGACAGACTGCCCCCCTCCAGCTGTTTGAGATTGTGGGTTGTTATCATGGATGAAAGAAAGATTACAAAACAGAACAGAGCAAAACAAGCAGGGCAGGTGGTACTGGATGGGATGGTCATCTGCTGGGTTATTTCAAAGGATGGCTCCATAGGGATATTTCATAATACAGGGGAGTTTTGCTTAAAAATACGTACTTTCCTTTTTCCTCCCATCAACTTTGCCCTCTTGTCTCATCAACTCATTTCCGATAAAGTTGATTGTCTGATGCTGCTGTGCGTCAAAAAAGTGAGAGACCTCTGTGGACTTCTCTTTTTGCCTTATTTATGATAGCAAGAGCCAAAGCACACAGGGCCTGTTGAGTGTATCAATGAGAGAAGTCAAAGAGAGTTTGCTTTATGCCAGGAAGAATCTGAAAGTCTTTATTGATTTTACTTTTTAAATTTAAGAACTAAATATTTTCCTCTTTCTAAAACTCAATGGATAAAGAGTGATGTGAATAAAGTCCAATGGGTCAGCCAAGGAGATCACACCTAAAGAATGTTTCACATCAGCTGTTATCATTTCTGTATGCGTGTACACACATAACACTCAGAAGATGGAGCACACAAATCATAATAGCAAAGGTCCCATAATAATTCTGAAGCCTTGAGGAGGCCACAGAAAGTTCCTACTGGGTTGCGTGTTGGACTTGATCTCTCATAATTTAATGTCTGGCCTGGCAAGGTTAGGTGGAGATGACTTGTGGAGCTGAACTCCTCGGATGGCCTCCATTGCTCTCTCAGAGCCCTGGGACAAAAGTCCCTTTTCTCTGTGTGTGATGTGGAGGGCAAGTTACATGATCTTCTCTTTAAAATCCTCATCCCTATGAAATGGGAATCTCCTGCTTCTGTCTCTGGACCATAGAGCTGAACACTGAGTCAGCCAAGCAAGCTTCCTTGATGTTAGACAGGATAGTATAGGGTTCAGAGCATGGAGTCTAGATCTAGAGTGCTAGCTGCAAATACTGGCTTTGCCATTGACCAGCAGCCGGCTGGGAGTAAGTTCTACTAACCTAGGAGCAGGGAAGGTTCTTCACCTGTAAGATGGGGGGATAATGGCAGGCTGTGCCTGAACCAAAGCAGTGCTGCAGGACTTATTATTGACACTATTATTATTCACTCATTCATCCTTTTCTGAATCCAATACATATTCACTCAGTGCCAACTCTATACAAGACACTGTGTGCTAGGATCTAGGCTGTAGTGGTAAAAATCAATAAGCTTTTCCTTTCTTAGAGATTCCAATTTGGCATGCGGAGACAATGTGTAAAAAACATAGATATATTATTAAGATAATTTTAGATTTAATAAGTGCTAGTGATAAGTGTGATAAGAAGGAGATAAAGCAGGGTAACTAGAGAATACATGGTGGGGAGTTCTATGGATCAAGGTACTCAAAGGTGTCCCCTCCCAGGATCAGAAGCAATTTTACCACAAAGAGAATGAACCATGGGCTTCAGGGACCTTCTTGTGCCCGGGCCCCTTCCAAGGCTGCAGATGTGTTTTTATATGTAGTTGTGTGCTCTTTTTCATAAAAGATTCCCAAAGATGTGTAAGTTTCAGACCCCATAAAACCTGGACGTGCCTCTGCTGATGCAGTAATAAGTGAGGAACCACTTGATGGTAAGTGGGGGCAGCACGTCCCAGAGGAAGTGCCTTCAGGTAGCGGCAGCCAAGAGCTTCAAGCTGGAGGAATGTCAAGAGGCCAGTGTGGTGAGGGCTAAGTGAGCTTAGAAAGACAGACAGGTAGGGCCTTGCTAACTGAGTAAGCGAGCTCTTCAGGTTTGCTCTAGGTGGATGTTGTGGGTTGCATGTGTCTCCCCCCAAAAAGATATGTTGAAGTCCTGAGGCTCAGAATCAGAATGTAATCTTATTTGGAAATAGCATCTTTATTGATATAATAGAGTTAAAATGACATCATTAGGGTGGGCCTAATAAAAAGGCCTGGTGTCCTTATGAAAAGGGGAGATTTGGGCACAGAGACAGACAACCATAGATAGAAGATGAACGAAGACACAGACACAATGCCATTTGAAGCTAGAGAAGTAGAAAGATCTCTCTATGAGCCGAGGAATGCCAAAAATTGCTAGCACACCACAGAAGCTAGAGGAGGTAGAGAGGGATTGCCCTATGGGTTTCAGAGGGGCTGTGGCCCTGTCAACACCTTGATTTCAGACTTCTAGCCTCCAGAATTGTAAGACAATAAATTTTTGTCCTTCACAACCACCCAGTTTGTGGAACTTTATGATAGTCCCTAGAAAACAAATACAGATGAAAAGACATTGGAGGATTTTAGGTCTATGAGTGACAGGATTTACATTTACATAAGATGACATCTGCTTTGTAAAGAGTACATTGAAAGGAAGTGGAAGAAAATAAACCAGTCTAGGACTTGGAGGGATCCAGGTCTTAGGTGATGTTGGCAGGGACTGTGGTCATGGCTGTGGAAACAGAAAAAAGTAGATGGGCCTTATTAAGGTAGGGGTGAGGAAAAGAAAAGAAAAAGAAAAATGTCGATGGTTCCCAGATGAGTTTTTGATAGTTGACCTGATGAGATTTGCCAGTGGGTTGGACATAGGGAGTAAGGATGACTAAATCCTTGAGATTTTCCATCCATCTTACCTAGTATGTGGTCTGTCTTCTAGCTGAGAAACATTCAAAGTGCCTCTGAAATCCTTACTCACCAATTTCATGGCACCATTTCACTTAATAATCTCTCTTGTTTATTAACTTTAATGGCATTGTATCATTTAGTTCCCATGCTACGAGGAAATCCATTATGCCAGATGATTCCACAATAATGATCGTCATACTTACATGAGTTGTACCTGAGTGCACTATTTATTTTTGCTGATTACTGGTGCAGTTTTGAACCCATTAAAGCCCTAAAGCTCTGCCAATAGACACCTAAATAAGGCCCTATAATCTTGAAGAAGAATTTAGTATGTGGTTGTTGAGCTACTAAACTCTCCCCGGCTACACTACTGTTTCAGTCATTGAGAGTTTAACGGAGGAGAAAATCAGAATATTGATTTTCTCTTCTGCCCCTTGGAAGAGGCATTCCAAGTTGTTTTTATGATGTTTTGAAGCACACGTGACAGTGCCTTTTAAGGATTAGAGAAAATCCAAATCTGCTACATGAACGTAGAGCCAGCTTTCACTTGGGGTTTGGCTTGGAGCTAATGTAAAGCCATGTGTCAGGAACACAAGGCAGAGGGAAATTGGGACAGACTTTCTCTCCTTAGAAGCACGTGTGTGTGTGTGTGTGTGTGTGTTCATGTGCCAAGCATTCTGACCGCAGGTCAGATTCAAGCACTGAATTTTCCATGCTGATTTCAAGGATTATACTTCAGCTCTGTGAAACTTTTGGACATTTGCTCACAGCTCCTTTTTACAATTTTGTATGTAAAAAATATCACTAGAAATAACCCCTTATAGTTTTAAATTCCCCTAAAGCTACTGCCAGACACCTCTTCCTTTGTCCCTTTCCTTTTTTCCACTACCTTTTTTTTTTCTCTCTTCCTCTCTATTAATTTAGATCAGGAGGTCATATATTTTTGGGGTCATGGATATGAAAGATTACAGAAACTTGCCCAAGCAAAAATGTTTTAATGATGAACACATGTTAAGGGGCCATAAGGCACATTTAGTAAGAGTTTGTGGGCACAGACACGTTGTTGAAATAGAGCACTGGGATGGGAGTGGCTGAATCTGGGATTTATTTCTGACTTTTACTACCTCTCTGACCCTCAGAATTTTTTATCTATGAAAGATGTGGATAACGATCATTGTAGTGAAGGTCTGCTGAAACAATATATGTGAAAGGACTTAACAAACTGTTAAGTGCTAGATGCAAGTGGAGGTATTGCTACTAGGGATCTTCAAAATAAAATACTATGCTGACTTGGAACGAATTTCAGGATTTGTTGTGAAGTAAAACTAAGCAAAACAAAAAGCAATATGTATGGTGTGATTTGCATTTATGTGAATTTTTATTTAAAAGAAAACCAGAAGTAACATATGCATTTGTGTCCAATGTATAGAAAAATGATGGGAAGAGCCAGGCGCTGTGGCTTACACCTGTAATCCCAGTACTTTGAGAGGCTGAGGTGGGTGGATCACCTGAGGTCAGGAGTTCCACACTAGCCTGGCCAACATGGCGAAACCTTATCTTTACTAAAAATACAAAAACTAGCTGGGCGTGGTGGCATGTGCCTGTAATTCCAGCTACTTGGGGGGCTGAGGCAGGACAATCACTTGAACCAAGGAGGAGGAGGTTACAATGAGCTGACATTCAGCCACTGCACTCCAGTCTGGGCGACAGAGTGTGACTCTATATCAAAAAGAAAAGAAAGCAAGAAAGAAAAATGATGGGATGGATGTGGTGCACAGATCTGTGGTCATATCTCAGACAGGAGACACCGGTTATCTCTGCGGAAGGAACAAGCTGGAGCCAGCTAAGGGGACACTTTGCATATTGAACTCTCATATTGCATGACAGGGATGTTTTATGTCCTATTGACCCTTGAACAGCATGGATTTGAACTACATGGTTTCACTTTTATGTGGATTTTCTTCAGCTGCTGCTGCCCCTGAGACAGTAAGACTGACTCCTCCTCTTTCTCCTCCTCCTCATCCTACACTATGTGAGGACAAGAATGAAGACCTTTGTGATGATCCACTTCCAACGAATGATTAGTAAATATATTTTCTCTTTCTGATGATATTCTTAATAATAATTTCTTTTCTGTAGCTTACTTCATTGTAAGAATCAGTTTATCGTACATATAATACACAAATATGTGTTAATTGACTGCTTATGTTATCACTGAGGCTCCTGGTCAACAGTAGGCTTTCAGTAAAGTTTTTGGGGATTGAAAAGTTATAATTGGATTTTCAACTGTGCAGGGGTTTGGCATCCTTAACTCCCATGTTGTTCAAGTGTCAGCTGTATTACTGAATAAAATACAGATAAAATAAAACCAAGTTAAGCCTTTTAAGTTAAAAATGTAATCACTAAGAGACTGTGGTCAACAATGGAGGTCATGACAATAAAATTCTGCTTTTGTTATTTATCCAAGTTACATTTTTTAATTCATCTCCTCAGTCAGCAACAAATACTTCTTCAGTACTTTGTGTCAGTTCTGCAGTCTACCAGGCACTGATCCTTCCCCAAAAATACAATGGAATGGTTTCTTTGTAGTTGGCATCCTTTACAATGTTTAAATTCTTGTGACATCCTGGACTGTAAGGGAAACAAATATTTCCAATAGGATGAAGATAAAACTATATTTAAAGATAAAGAATTGTGGCATGCTCGGTTACCTACTCAATATTCATTTCACCTTCTTTCCTATAAAGAGGATCTTGATTGTGTTCAGACAGTAACACACCCAGAACCTCAGGTCATGATCATGAGATCCTTTTGTCTCTTTTCTTATTTCTCTTGTAGCTAAGAGTATCCACGTGACCTGAACCTGGGTGAGTGGGCCCTTGAAAAATTTTTGCTTTCTTGCTACTCTTCCTTCTTCCCACTGGAATATAAATGTAAAGGGTGGAGCTGCAGCAGCCATCTTGCTATCACAAAAGAAAGATTGAGAGAACAGCAGAAGAGTTGACCTTAATGTTGTTGAACCACTGAATCAACGCTGTAAACAATCTATCTCCAAAATTCTTGATATGTGAGAAACTAAACTATTTATTTAAGTTGGATTGTCTGTTAAGTGCAGCTGAATGTCTTCCTAATTGATATAGAAATGCACTTAAAAAATAGCATGTACACTTTTTAGTATGAGCTAAGAAAATGAGTAAGAACACAGCACATTGAACCCAATTTTGCATATGCAAACCCCAAAGAACCCTGGTACACTTTCATAGAATATTAATGTGAAACCTAAGTTTGGGGAATGTCTCTGATGGGAAATTGGGAAACAGATAAAGTGCCAGAGACCGATCTATGGTGCAAAGATAAATTTTGGGTAGAAAGAAAAGAGCAAGAACATGCACAAAAATGTGTAGCAGAACCAGGCTGTGGGCAGGAACCAGAGGAGCTGTCTACTATGGTTGTATTTAATATGACTGCTGATGATAAAGCTCTGGTTTTTTTTATCTGGCCCAAATTCCTATCTAAGGTGTCTGGAGAGTCATGCCTTACAAACCATACATTCTCATCAGATGGGTTTTATTTAACCCCATATATTGTGACTTACTTTCCAGTCTGACTCTGGCATAACATTATGTGACAAAAAAGAAAGTCAAAATATTTTACCCCAAAACATCTTTCTTTGTCATATTTTGAAATGGCCCTGCAAATCTGTCCTTTGTGGGGGGAAATTTATATCTGTAAAGAATCTCTATTAACATAGCTATAGCCTTTTCTTCCAGGCCCTCCCAATCCTGAAGAGATTAAGTAAGAGTCTAGCACCTTTTAAAGGTCTGAATAGGAAACATTTGTCATCTATTCCCCCTAAGAATAGCCACTGTAAGACTTCAAAAGAACTTTGGTCTCCACAATCTTTTATCTTAACCTGAACATTTCTTTTCTATGGAACCCAGGTCTTTAGACAAACTCAACCGTCAACCAGAAAATGTTTAAATGTTTCTATAGCCTGGAAGCCCCCTCCTCCCCACCACCACCCCATCCCACTTTGAGTTGTCTGGTCTTTCTAGACCAAACCAATGCATTTCTTAAATGTATTTGTTTGATGTCTCATGCCTCCCTAAAATGTACAAAACCAAGCTGTGTCCGACCACCTTGGGCACATGTCCTCAGGACCTTCTGAGGGCTGTGTCACCAGATGTGGTCATTCATATTTGGCTCAGAATCAATCTCTTCAAATATTTTACAGAGTTTGACTCTTTTTCTTGACACATAACTGCCCAAGGGGTTCACCTTGTCTGCTGCGTAGACAGAGCCGATTCATCAAGACCGGGAGAATTGTAATGGAGAAAGAGTGATTCACGCAAAGCTGGCTGTGCAGGAGACTGGAGTTTTATTATTACTTAAATCAGTCTCCCTGAGCATTCAGGGAGCAGAGTTTTTAAGGATAACTTGGTGGGTGGGGGAAGCCAGCGAGCCAGGAATGCTGATTGGTCAGGGATGAAATCAGAGGGTGTTGAAACAGTCTTCTTGTCCTGAGTCATTTCCTGAGTGGGGGCCACAAGATCAGATGAGCCAGTTAATTGATCTGGGTGGTGCCAACTGATCCATCAAGTGCAGGGTCTGCAAAATATCTCAAGCACTGATCTTAGGAGCAGTTTATGGAGGGCCAGAATCTTGTAGCCTGCAGCTGCATGACTCCCAAACCATAATTTCTAATATTGTGGCTAATGTTGGTCTAATCCCCAGGCAAGAAGGAAGTCTGCTTTGGGAAAGGGCTGTTACTGTCTTTGTTTAAACTGTAAACTACAAACTAAGTTTCTCCTTTAATTAGTTCAGCTTATGCCCAGGAATGAACAAGGACAGCTTGGAGGATGGAAGCAAGATGGAGTCCGTGAAATGAGATCTCTTCCACTGTCTCAGTCATATTTTGCAAAGGCAATTTCAGGCACGGCCAAATATTTCCCATTTTCCTTCTTAACAGATAGGGTTGCTAGATTTAAAAATACAGATGCCCAGTTAAATCTGAATTTTAGATAAACAATGAATGACTTTTGAGTATAAAGCATGTCCCATGTAATATCTAGCATTATTTAACTCAAAAGTTATTCGTCATTTATCTGAAATTCAAATTTAACTGGACATCCTGTATTTAATCTGGCAACCCAATTTTCAGGCCTGTGCTAGAACTCTATTTCTTAATCTCCTTCTAGTTCAGATATTAACTAACTAATCGATTCCTCAGTGTCCAGTCTTACAGAAGAGTTCTTGTTAACCTTGTACCCTGGACTGGAGGAGCACAGGTTCCATCTGCTACTCTGTTTCATCCAACGATGAGACTGGAAGTTGCATTGTTTTGTGCCTTAGGTTTTCTCACCTGGGTTTTAGGCTAGTTACTTCTTGACATCATAATTAGATCCTAAAATTGAATTGCTCAATAATAGATACACGCAAAATCTGGAGCCCAGCAGTGAAACAAAATGTAAAACAATTTACAGGGCCTGACATTTGGCTTTGAAGCAAATGTTAGGAAATGATCTCCCCCTAAGTGTTCAAGCAATGAGAGTAGATTCACCTTTCAGAAGATATTTAGTTCAGTAATGGGAAGGGTTCTAGAAACAGCAGGGTATTGTTATGACAGAGGCACATAAATTGGTGAAATTAAGTGAGCAAATGCGCTGAACACAGAACCTTTGTTCTCCAAAAGTAGGTTATCACTGCTTGTCAACGAGTTTTGTGAAAAGAGTTCCTTCCCTTTTCTCAGTATGTGTGCTGTTGATTTCTTTTTATTGTCTGTGCTTTCTCTCTATATATTTAGAGATTAAAAAAGTGAGTCATGGCCTGTTAAGTTGACTTAGACCCACTGCGGATTCTCTGGTGTGGTTCCTTTTATTCTCTCTCTGAATTTGGGTGGAGGCTGGAATCAGAGGAAAGGTACAGTGGGAGGGGCAGGCAGAGATGAGGCTGGCTTGGGCCATGGTACTTCAAATCAGACCCCTGGCCGAGTGTCACAATCTGCTGCAGGGCACCACATCGGACAGCACGCATTCAAAGTTGAATGCCACCTCAAAGTTGAATGCCACCGGCATTCTCAGATGCACTGCCTGCCCATGAGCACTGTGCCCGTGCCTGATGCAGTTTGGCTCTGCAGACCTTCTCACGTCAGTCTTCATCTAAATTAGAAGGAGAAGAGATATTCAGCTTCGGATTTCTGCCAGGCTTTAATTAATCCTCTAGACATAGGCAGGATCTGTCTCACTTGTTCCTTTTCTTTCCCAGCAAAATGACACTTAAGGAAGAAGGTACCTCTGAACACACTGCTACATCCCTGACAAACTTTCATAAATATGCCCAGCTGTTTCCCCAATCGCCGCTCTGTGTCGCCTGCAAATCACCGATTAATTTGCACACAGCTGCTCCAGATTCTAGAAAGACAAGCTCCTGAGAAACATTCAGTGTTGCTGGTATTAAGCCTCTAATTTCCCTGAGTGAAAAGTTTCTAAAACTGTTCAAATTGTCTGAGGAAGCTGCAAAGGCTGGGCGGCTGGGCTTCCTCTCTGCTTGTCTGATAGACTCACTGTCTTGCTGAAAAATCCACTCAACCATCCTATGTCTGTTCTCTAAAATCTAGGAGCTATCAAGCCACAGTCTGGCACTTTTTATTGAAGCCTGTTTTGAAAACCTATTTGTGAAAGGCACAAAAAAAGGAGACAGTGTATTGTCATGGATAGGACCTTGAATTGTAGTCAAAGAAACTGAAGGTACAATCCCTTCTTTTCTGCCTAGCTTGGCCTCAGGCCCTGTACTTACTGTAATAATTGAGCCTACCTCAAAAGGCTCTCGGTTATTTAATGAGTTAATATATTCAACAGGAAAATCTTAAAGCGTTTTCATTGCCTTTTCCTCATTCACCGCCTAAGGGAAATTTGGGATCCTTTTGCCTGTTCCCGTTGTGCAAATCAGGATAAGGGGATGAGAAGGCAATTTGGAAAAATCGGAAGACCATCTGGAATTCCCTTGGAAAGGGCAGATATCTACTCCTGGAAGAGAATTATAACTGCAGAGAGATGAGAGGAAGAGGGAGGATAGGAGAATGGACTGAATATTTGAGAAAGCACTTGGGAACCTGGGAAGAGAGGAAGGGGGTGAGGGATCACGTCTCCTGTGCTCTGCCACTTGGGACAGAGCAAGAAGAGGAAAGATAAAGGAAGGAATACATGTGGCTGTGAGTTATGAATAAACTTACTGGAGTTTTTCAATTCTTTTTTGATGTCGGAGCCACTGAAGCATTTTGGACATGGAAATGATGTGGCCATAGCTTTGTTTTATGGTGATTACAAGGCAGGATGCAATATTCCCTGGGGAAGGAGAGCCTAGGAGAAGATAGACCATCATAAAAATAGACTAGAGAGGAGATAAGGACTTACTAACTGGGTATTCGGTGGCACAGCCGGCAATCACTGAGATGAGCAGATGGCGTTAGAATTGGGTCCTTCTTCTAATGATTCTGCTAATTACAGATACTTTTCCCATTCCTCCCTGCTGACCACATTCTTCTCATTCCTGAAGGTCCAATTCAATTCTTCCCCTCCTTGAAGTCTCTCCACCATTCTGAACAGCATCATTTCTGAAGTTCAGATTTCTGAATCAAAGCCTGTTCCTCTATCTTCATATCCATACACCATTATTGGATTATTTCCTGGCCCAGGTCCATTTTTCAATTAGATTGCAAACTCCTCGAAGACAGTTAATCTGTAGCTCTCTCTGTCTTTTATCCTTGGTGCCAAGCACACTGCTAAAAACAAATAGTAACTATTAGATTGAACTGAGTTGAGTTTCAGGGTGCACCTTGCAGGATGACTGGTAAAAAAAAAAACTACTAGGGAAGGATAACAAGGAAAGAAGTATTAGAAACATGGGCAATGGATATAGATGATCCTTGAATATTCCATGACAATGAAACTCGCCTTGTAGTATCTTTGAAGAATTTAGAAAAATCAGCTTAATATAACATAAATATATATGGTGAGTCACAATCTCTGCTAAGCTAAGAACTGACCATTCCTGGAAGCATATAAAGAAATGAACGAGTCACTGTTTTGATACACCCATGTGTGAGTTGCTCCTTCTTTAATGGAAGCCTGTCCAAAGAGACTTTAAATTATTAATACAGATGGTTTGGGTGGTTATATATTTATTGAATTTCACTAATCTCGTTTCTTCGAAAATCCTGAAATGATTCCTTGAGAAGCCATTATCTTAGTTTAAATAAGATTTTTTTTGTTGTTGCTTAATTTCATGAATTGAATCAAGGAAACAGAGTCCCTAAATACAGAAATCAAAACCTCTCCACCTTCTGAGAGCACAAAAGGTGAAGTCTATGCTTGACAGTGATCAGGGAGAAATGTAGGGGAGGGGAAATGTGTACAAGAAAATAAAGAGCAAGTTTGGCAACTTTCAGGATATTTGGTTTGTGTGTATTTTTACAGAGAACTTTAAGAAGCAGAGAAGTTGAAAGGTGAGGTTGGTGGCTGGAAAATCTTAATTTTCCCAGTTTCACATGAATAAACTGAGATCCAGGAAGATGATATCATTTGAAAATAACCAGTTAAATAATGCTGGTTTGGTCATTGGGGGAATCTGGCTTTAAAATATTTATCATATAAAAGCTTATAAGATCTATGCATGAAGGGAGTGTCTACTCCTATAAAAAAGGAATTATTTACTTAACAGAAGTTAAGTTTCTTTCCCAAAGTTTCTTTATAAACCACGCCAGCCAGTGCACTTAAATTCAGATTTGATTTTTAAATATTTGATTTACCCATTATTTTTTTCAAGAATTCTTCAATTTTATAAAAACATATTGAAACTCAGGCAAAGGTAGGCCAGTTCAGTTTCAACTTGAATTAGAAATGACCACAGTGTCTAAAAAGGCACTATTTCCTCCAGATCAGCTTGTATTTAACTTTGTTTCTTTACAGAGTGGATTTTTTTTTTTTTTTTTTTTTTTTTTACTTTGTGTGACTTTCCAGTAAAGATAGATATTTTTAGGTGTGATTCAGCTTTAGCTTCTATTTTCTTATCTGCCTGAGATGCAGTTGTTCAAAACCAATTTACTTGGCTAATTCTTTCCTCTGTCATCATTGTAATTATTTCCCATAGGCTTTGGCCAGACAATTCTTTCTCCATCATGTGGTTTCAGCTCAGCTGAAAGTTTGTGTCCACAAAGTCAGTTACCATGGTAACAGCTGGGCTGTTACCAGCTCAATATTAAGTCTTTGCTGCAAGGAAAGGAAAAGGGAAATGAGTGGGGGTGGAGAGAAATAAGTGGCCATTTCTACATATCTGTTTTTAAGTAATTTATCTCATCCCTGTTATAGTTAATTCTTTTGCACGATTCTCTCCTTTTAAGGACCTTGAGTTCCAGTATATTCATCATCTTATGCACATTTATAATTTAATTGATATTTATTGAGAAGGAACCATAAGGTGTGGTCTAGCAGAAGCTCAGTAATTCTTTCATTTGTATGTGCACTTTATAAATACAGATTGAGCGCCTGCCCTGTGCTAGGCCAGGTTTTAGGATCTGGACTCAGCAGTGAGAAAGTCAGATCAGTTGGTGGCTCTCCCAGAGCCTACATTCTAATGGAAGAGTCAGGCAGTGAAAAGTGAATGCATCAATAAGATGGATTCAGATAATGACATGTTATATGAAGAAGATAAAGTAGAGCGCTGTGTTAGAGCAAAGGGAAGTGTTTGAAAGGGCACTTGGGGAAAGCTTGAAGAGTGGATATTGGAGCTGTTTCCTCAATGATGAGAAGCAGAGGAGCATGTGAACACCACAGGGAAAGGTTTTCAAGGTGGAGGGAACAGCACGTGTGAAGGAACTGAGGCATGAAATTGCTTGAAAATATTTAACAACTAAAAATGGCTGAGTCTGGAAAGTAGGAAGCAGGGGAACAAAGAGCCAGAGAGGAGGTCTCAGATGCAAGCAGGAGTCCAATGACTGGTGGCAACAACCAGAGCCAACTTCATACGCGTATGACCTATGAAGTCATACAGGGCCTCCAAATCAGAAGGGTACTGCCTCTGGTTTAATACTCTGCTGTGGCTATCTTGAAATTCTTAATAATTTCATTTTTGAACTTGTGTTTTGCCAAATGATATCTGATGGGACAACAGAGCATGCATGTGGGCAGAGGAGATATGCACAGTGTGTCTGTCTGTTGTTGTCACCCCATGCGTATATAGAGCTCTTGATGCCTCATCAGTGCAGAATTCTGGTGGCCCCACCATGTGTGGAGTTTAGCAAGACTTAAAGAAGTACAAAGTAATTGTGCTGTATTAATGACTCTATAATCAGAGGCATTGTTGCCCTAGATTCTCCATGCACTCCTTTGGAACCAGAACTGGTCTTGAATAGAGAAAAAAGGCAATGGCATTCTAGAAAACACTAAGGACAAAGGCACTCTATCATATTCTTTCTCACTCATGTTTCTTCCCTCTATTAGTCAACCACTTGTGATGAAAGTGATGACATCAATGAAAGGAATAACTCATAGTTCATTTTCCTTTTAGTCCTTTCTTATTTGTCAGTAAGCCAAAGGCAGAGAGTGTTGCATCTACAAGTGAAATAAAAATATTTAAGTTGTGCACTTATCCTGTTTAAATGAAATGTATATACATGTATGAATTCTCAAATACAGAGATCTTGTGATTTCACGTAGAAATTAAATGTACTTATATTTGCATTTAAAACTGGCATTGCATAATATAAAGATACATGGTAAAATTCATGTTAATAATTTAAATTTTTTATATTTCTTTACTGAGAATAACATTAAGTAGCAAGTAAAAATGACCATAAAATATAGAGGGAGAGAGGGTGGAAGAAAAGAAAAGGTATTATATTTTAGTGCACTTAAGAACACTGTTTCCTGTTTTGTTTGAACAAGGTGCTCTGAATTTTAATTTTTCAGTGGATTTCATAAATTTTATGGCCATCCCTGGTAATAAGTCACAGGCAACAGATATTTCATAAAAGAACTCAGGATAAGTTACTTAGCATTTCTGAGCTTTCATTTCCTCGGGGAGAGAAGAATACTTGATGAATAAGGTTGTAATGAAGATAATTTCACAAGATATGGTACATCCCTCACTGAACAGAGTCCTTTATGTTTGGCAGATATTCAATAAATAGTAGATGTGGTACTTGCAAATGCACCCTACAAAATAGGTTCTGTGTGGACATAATTTATCTTGAGGTTATAGAGATGGGAAAGGCTCTTCAGGTGTAACAATCTTTATATCTGCATAGAGAAACTCTTGCTTTAAAAAACTTGAAAGATAGCATGTGACAATAAATCTGTAATGGCTAATTTTTATGTCAACTTGTTTTATATGTCAACTTGACTGAGCTAAAGGATGCCAAGATAGCTGGTAAAACATTATTTCTGGGTGAGTTTGTGAGAGTGTTTCCAGAAGAGATTAGCATTTGAATTGGTAGATTGAGTAAAAAGATCACCCTCTCCAATGTGGATGGGTATCATCCAAACCACTGAGGAACCCAATAGAACAAAGCAAACAAACAAGCAAAACAAATGAGGAAGGGCAAATTTGCTCTTTGTTCTTGAGCTAGGACATCCATCTTCTCCTGCCCTCAGACACTGGGGCTCCTGGTTCTTGGGTGGCTGGACTCTGGGACTTAGACCAGTAACCACTCCTCTCACTGCGTCACCTCCACCCTGATTTTCAGGTCTTTGGATTCCATAATCTCTCTCTCTCTCTCGCTCTCTCTCTCTCTCTCTCTCTCTATATATATATATATATATACACAAAAATATACACACACACACATATACACACACATGTGTATATAGATGATACATATCTATCTATATATACGTATACATGATAGATAGCTAGATAGATATAAACAGAACCAATGGTGTGTGTGTGTGTGTGTGTGTGTGTATGTATATATAGTGGAAGAGCCTTTCCCATCTCTGTAACCTTAAGAAACGTAATTTGTTGGGCCAGGCACAGTGGCTCATGCCTGTAATCCCAGCACTTTGGGAGGCCGAGGTGGGTGGATCACAAGGTCAGGAGATCGAGATCGTCCTGGCCAACATGGTGAAATCCCGTCTCCACTAAAAAAAAAAAAAATTAGCCGGATGTGGTGGCGGGCACCTGTAGTCCCAGCTACTTGGGAGGCTGAGGCAGGAGAATGGCATGAACCCAGGAGGTGGAGCTTGCAGTGAGCCGAGATTATGCCACAGCATAAACTAAGATAATGGCTGGGTGACAGCCTGGGTGACAGAGACTCTGTCTCAAAAAAAAAAAAAAAAAAAAAAAAGATAAATTATATCCACACATAACCTCCTGTTTTGTAGGGTACATTTACAAGTGCCATATCCACTATACACACACATACACACACACACACACAACCATTGGTTCTGTTTCTCTGGTGAACCCTGATTAATATAGTATCCTATCATACCTTGGCTTCAGGAAGCATTTGATAAATTATCTCATGCTCGTTTGTGGAAAAAGGAGAAAGCAGGCTAATTCTGCTTTCGGTAATTCTGAAAGATTTATGTTAGTTTACTGAGTTTACTAGGAGAGTTTGATGTATAGATTATGGTAGCTTGGAGAGTGAGTTCTAGTGACACAACAGAAAACTCTGTTGTTGACTCTGGCTTATATAATATTTTAATTCAGCAGCTTCCTTGAACATATGTCAGGCATTATTACCAAAATGTGACTGAAGCAATGTTAGATGGAAGAGCTAAAAGTTTAGGAATGGATGATCAAAGTTATTTTGATAAGCTGGAATAATGAAACAAATCTGTTGAGCTGAAATTTAATGTGGTTAAAAGTTAGTTAAAAGTAAAATCATAGGATGGCATGTCATAAGATTATAAGAGGTTCTCGTTTCAAAGAACTAAGGGTCAGAATTGGCTATAAGCCATTCATTCAGCATGGTTTCCTTAACATATAAGTGCCAATCACCAGGCTGGTTGCTATCCAGAATATGGAAGTGCTACAAACTGGAAATACAGTGTGAACATGGCAGAGACAACATGGCCCAGTCATGTGAAGTGATCTGGGGAAGGGCAAGAAGTGTTGATGTCAGCCCAACATGTGAACTTTGTTCATGGAATATTTTGTTTGAATCCAGAGATTACAGACTTACACATAGTCCTATTGAATAGTGTGATTTATGTCTAGTTCTAGGAAATACTATCACAACATCCATCCAGAAGAGAAGTGATATGGATAAAACATTAAAAATTCTGCCACGTGAGGAATGAATGGACTAATTGAGCATTTCTCATTGTTATTGCTGTTATAATTGATAAAAGATTATGATATAAAAACCAAAAAAGAATCTCTGAGTCAGCCAGTTTTCTCTAGCCTGGAAAAAACACTTGGGAAATGCCCAATTGCTATCTTTAAATATTTAACAGACTTTTATGTGAAATATAAAATTAGGCTTTCTTTTTGTTGAATCTTATTTAGAATTAAAACAAATGAGCAGATGTTAGAGAAAAAAGGGTTTTAGGTCAATGTACAAAAAGTCTTTCTGCTAAGAGTTGATATTCCCATCAATGGAATTGTCCTTTTTGGGCCTGAATGACCACTTTCCAGGTGTGATACCAAATTAAAATTGAACCATATAGCTTCTATGGTTCTTTCTTACACTAAGAATGTTATGGAATTTAATTCAACAATCATGATGGCCCCTTGGCCAATATATGTGACAGCCACGTTACAATGCAAGTCAGAATTTATGCAAGCACTCAGAAAATATTTTGCTTTCAATGAACATATGTTTTACGTGACTGACCAAAAATATTTAACCAAGAAAAGTTATCCCAAAGACATTCAGTTTGAGTTAAATGTTGAATGAGGCAAGGACTTTAGTTCCAGAAATATATGAACAAAATGATAGAACAGAAAAATATTGTATATGAGATTCTTATAAAAATCAGCAGAAATTTAACTTTACTAGTATCTTGGAAGTATATCCTTAGTTGTTTGCTGCAAAGTGAGCTTTAGGTAAAGTTAAGCCCATTTTAAGCAGTTGTTTCCGTATACTGTGTTGGGTATATTGAGGAGACACAGAAGGGTCAGGAATTGTGGAAATGGCTTTGTGGAACTTGTCCTCCAGAGCAACCACATGTTTATCTCATGCTCACCCCGCTCTGAGTGGTTCTTTATATATGGGTCACACTTCTTGGCACCATATGAACCTGGCATCTGGGCCACAGCTAATCAGAATGAGGACAAGTACACTGGGTGACCAGAGTAGGCAGGGGTCACATTTTTGCAAGTGTGAATATGAAATATGGAAAGGAATCAGCCAACAGTAGGACATGGTAGAAGCCAAGACACACAGAGGGATGGCAGAGAACAGAATACACGAGGTAGCAGAGTAATGGCATGCAGATAGTGAGAGTAAAGAGAAAACCAACAGAGCAAAGCAGGCACAGCTGAGGCAGAGAGGGACAATAAGTAGGTCATGACCACAATATCAAAGTTTCAGACACTGAAACAATTGGACGCTAGGGAGACAAGATAACAACATAGGCATTGAAGGTCCACCCAAGTGTCAACTTCTCTGGTAAATAGTGAAACTCGTAAAAAAATAAGAGAGGGACAAGATCACATGGACTTGGCAGGGAGAGAGGGCTCCCTGGAAAAGGTAATATGGTTTGGCTCTGTGTCCCTACCCAAATCTGATGTTGAATTGTAATCTCCAATGTTGGGGGAGGGATCTAGCAGGAGGTAATTAGATCATGGGGGCAGATATCTCCCTTGCTGTTCTCATGATAGTGAGTGAGTTCTCATGAGATATGGTTGTTTAAAAGTGTGTATCACTTCTCCCTCCACTCTCTCCCTCTCTCCAGCTGCCATGTGAAGCTGTGCTTGCTTTCCCTTCACCCTTTTGCCATGATTTTAAGTTTCCTGAGGCCTCCCCAGCCTGCCTCCTGTACAGCCTGTGGAACCATGAGTCAATTAAATTTCTTTTATTTATGCATTACCCAGTCTCAGCCAGTGCTTTATAGTAGTGTGAAAACAGACTAATACAGACAATTGGTACCATCAGAGTAGGGCACTGCTATAAAGATAACCTGAAAATGTGGACGTGACTTTGGAACTGGGTAACAGGTAGAAGTTGGAAAAGTTTGGAGAACTTAGAAGAAGACAGGAAGATATGGGAAAGTTTGGAACTTCCTAGAGACTTGTTGAATAATTTTGACCAAAATGCTGATAGTGATATGGACAATAAAGTCCAGGCTGTGGTCATCTTAGATGGAGATGAGAAACTTACTGGGAACTGAATTAAAAGTCACTCTTGTTATGCCTTAGCAAAGACACTGGTGACATTTTGCCCCTGGCCTAGAGATCTGTGGAACTTTGAACTTGAGAGAAATGATTTGGGGTATCTGGTGGAAGAAATTTATAAGCAGCAAAACATTGAAGAAATGACCTGAGTGATTTTGAAGATGTTCAGTCATATGCATTCACAAAGAGATGATATGAAACTGCGACTTTTATTTAAAAGGGGAGTAGAACATAAAAGTTTGGAAAATTTACAACTTGACCATGTGGTATAAAAGAAAACCTTATTTTCTGGGGAGGAATTCAGGCTGGCTGCAGACGTTTGCATAAGTAATGAGGACCTGAATGTTAGCAGCCAAGACAATGGGGAGCATGTCTTAGGGTATGTCAGAGATCTTCATGGTAGCCCCTCTCATCAGAGTCTTGGTGGCCTGGGAGAAAAAAATTGTTTCCTGGGACAGGATCGGGGTCCTGGTACTCTGTGCAGCCCCAGGACGTGGTGCCCTGCATCTCAGCCACTCTAGCTCCTGCCATGGCTAAAAGGGGCCAAGATACAGCTCAGGCCATTGCTTCAGAGGGTGAAAGTCCCAAGCCTTAGAGGCTTCCATGTGATGTTGGCCCTGTGGGTGCACAGAATAGAAGAGTTGAGCTTTGGGAGCCTCCACATATATTTCAGAGGATGTATAGAAATGCCTGGACGCCCAGGCAGAAGTCTGCTGCAGGGTGGGGCCCTCATAGAGAATCTCTGCTAGGCCAGTGCAAAAGGAAAATGTGGGGTTGGAGCCCCCACACAGAGTCTCCACCAGGGCACTCCCTAGTGGAGCTGTGAGAAGAGGGCCATTGCCCTCCAGACACCAGAATGGTATATCCACTGACAGCTTAAATCACGTGCTTGGGAAAGCTACAGCTCATGAAAGTAGCTGTGGGAGCTGTACCCTGCAGAGTCACAGTGATGGAGCTGTGTGGGAGCCCATTTGAGATATGGAGTCAAAGGAGATTTTGGAGCTTTAAGATTTAATAACTGCCTGGCTAGGTTGTGGACTTGCATGCAGCCTGTATCCCCTTCGTTTTGGTCAATTTCTCCCATCCAGAATGGGAAAATTTACCCAATGCCTGTATCTCTATTGTATCTAGGAAGTAACTAACTTGCTTTTGATTTTACAGGCTCATAGGCAGGAGGGACTTGCCTTGTCTCAAGTGAGACTTTGGACTTGGACTTTTGAGTTAATGCTGGAATGAGTTAAGACTTCAGGGTACTGTTGGGGAGACATGATTCTGTTTTGAAGTGTGAGAAGGACCAGAGATTTCAAGGGACCAGGAGCAGAATAATATGGTTTGGTTCTGTGTCTTCACTGAAATCTCATGGTGAATTGTAATCTCCAATGTTGGGTGAGCGATCTGCTGGGAGGTTATTGGATCACAGGGGTGGATTTCCCTCTTGTTCTCATGATAGTGAGTTCTCACAAGAACTGCTTGTTTAAAAGTTCGTAGCACTTCCCTCTTTGCTCTTTCTCTCCTGCTGTCACGTGAAGATGTTCTTGCTTCCCTTTCACCATTTTAACGTAATTGTAAGTTTCCTGAGGCTCCCCCAGCCATGTCTCCTGTATTGCCTGTGTAACTGTGTGCCAATTAAGTATCTTTTCTTTATAAATTACACAGTCTTAGGCAGTTCTTTATAGCAGTATGAAAATGGACTAATACAAGAGGCAAAGTTTAAGGCGATATGGATAGAATTTGAATTGCCAAGGATGCTGTCAGTGGAAAATGAGAATGGGAAGGCTTATTTGTGGGGACACAAAGACCAATGTTTTTAAGAGATTATACTTGGTAAAAATGGAAGTGTTTCTTGCCAAGTGAGGGCAGAGAAGACTCATTTCACAGAACCCGTTGCTTTCAAAATGTCAAAATGTCCTTCTTGGGATGCTTTCTTGTATAACAGCTTATTCTACAGAAGATAAAGTTCCTGCTGGAGAGGGAGCATCAATGTTGAACCCCTCTTGCTTACTCTCTCATCCTCAAGATCTTTTCCACAGACACACTGAACTCCAAGCTTTTACATTCACCTTTACTGTGACAGGGCATTGGGCTTGTACTGATGGTTTAATACTCTCTCCTGACAAAATGTAAATTGTGGGGAGTGATGTGGGGACTGTGGACAACTGACCATGGGAGCAGGGTAGAGGGCTTCTAATCATTTTCTTTTCTTTCTTTTTTTTTTTTTTTTTTTTTTTTGAGACGGAGTCATGCTCTGTCAATCAGGCGAGAGTGCAGTGGCACAATCTTGGTTCATTGCAACCGCAACCTCCATCTCCCAGGTTCAAGCAATTCTCCTGCCTCAGCCTCCTGAGTAGTTGGGTGCACACCACCATGCCCAGCTAATTTTTGTATTTTTGGTAGAGATGGGCTTTCACCATGTTGGCCAGGCTGGTCTTGAACTCCTGACCTTGTGATCTGCCCACCTCAGCCTCCCAAAGTGCTGGGATTACAGACATGAGCCACCGTGCCTGGCCTCTACTCATTTCCTATAAATAATTGAACTTTTTTTTTCAGCTGGTAATGATTTTCTGTCTTCCTTGGCAAAGCCTGAACTTGAACCAAGAAGCAAATTGTTCTTTCTCCACAGGTTGTCTGACTAAAAACAATGGGGTCAATAATGGACACAGGTGGTTACAGGAAGAAAGCATGGTTTTTCTTTTGCCACTGATGAGTTTTAAACAAATCTGTTTCCTAGGGTTTAAATTAAGAATCCATCACAGTACAGTGAGAGGTATAAACAGAGCTCCTTCTCTACTCCCTGCTGAGGGTCAGAGAAAGCTGTTTCTGTGTTTGTTCTGAATAGAAAAATTTAGCTGAGGGTCAAAATGATAGGACAAAACTTCAGTAAGTGCACATAACACAAAGCAAGGCCTAGTTTATTAAGATCCTATTAACTGGCTCGCAAATTTTCACAAAAATACTGCCAAATTTGCCTGTTGGTTTAGTACTCATATACCAGAAGAAGTCTCTTGGAGGAGATCAGGAAGACTATTTTGACCAGCCAATTCAACTGAGGTTTCTGATGAAATGACAAACACAATAGAATTCAGAAGGGTTAAGAAATGAGGTAGAAAATGAAAGCTAAGTTGTATTACTATGATTTGCCTTGTGTGAAGCAGCTGGAGAGATAAGTGGGTTAACATTTTTTTTTTTTTTTTTTTTTTGAGATGGAGTCTCACTCTGTTGCCCAGGCTGGAGTGCAGTGGCATGATCTCTGCTCACTACAACCTCCGCCTTCCAGGTTCAAGCAATTCTACTGCCTCAGCCTCCCGAGTGGCTGGGACTACAGGTGCCCGCCACCACACCCGGCTAATTTTTTGTATTTTTAGTAGAGATGGAATTTCACCATGTTAGTCAGGATGGTCTTGATCTCCTGACCTTGTGATCCGCCTGCCTCGGTCTCCGAAAGTGCTGAGATTACAGGCGTGAGCCACTGCACCCGGCCTAAAGAATTTAAAAATCTGCATACATCCTCTAATAATAGAACCTGGGATCCCTATCTGTCTGCTTCATGAGTAGAGGACAAGCCTGGTTGCACAAGCTAGGAGATTAACCTATGAGAGCTACCACCACTTTGCTACATCCATAGGATATTGGCACCGTGTCCTATGAGAAGAGCCTAGTCCCCAGAGTTGCCTGTTTTTGCCTTGAATCTGTAACACTTAAGACTTAACTGCTACATAATGGGTGAATCTGCATTCATACTAAAATTACTCTGAGTTCTAGGACATTGGGCCCAGGGAAGAATTATGTTGGAGGAGTGGTCACAGAAGATAAAATGGCTGTCAGTGACTGCAAACTACAAGTCCCTTGAAAATACTTTCTCTGTGTTATTCGATCAATGGGCATTCATTGGGATTTATTGATAGGCCAGGGTGATCTACTAAGAAGGTCTGGGTTTTAATGTACTGTTTAGAGAACTAGAAGAGGATTTGATGACCTGCCCTGGAAGCCTATGTGACTTTGGTTAGAAAATCCACCTTTGTGCCCTGATACTTCAGATGATGGAATGACAACAATGACAATTGCAGGCCATTAATGGAGGACTGGTACCTGGGCTCCTCTTGCCTCCTGCTGCAGGGAGGAGGATACTAAACTAATGGTTGAGCCTAGTAGATGCTCCCTTTAGGAGAAGACACTTATCACCTCAGCTACTGAGAGTGTTAACTATTGACAGCTCATTGCTGTGTTCCTTTCAGGACAGGGCTACACTGCTCAAGGTCATCCCCTTCCCCTGGTATAACCTTTATCCAGTGACTTCTCATGACAGGATACAAAGGCCCAGCCTTCATGCCTCAACTCAAGACAACTTGAAGTGCCATCTCAGATCCAGAGCTTCATGTATGATTGACTGAGGCCTTTGTCGCACCTGCGTCACAGTTCAACTTCTCTTTCTGCCCAGCCTTGCTCTTCTGCTGTCCTTTCTCTACCAAACCCTAAGGTTGATCCTGAGATGTCCTTCAGTAACCTTTCTGCATGTGAATCTTTGCTTCACAGTCTGGTTTCTAGGAAGACCAGTCTCAGAGAAAGAGAGTCTAAGATACTGATTATAACTAATATATTCTAGAACTGGGATTTTAGCTAAGTTGTTTAGTTTGAGTTTTTAAATACCATTGAAGAAGAGCTTGAGAGATGTTTATCATAAAGGGTCATGAGTTAGAAAAGGCTTAGCCATGCTATCATATACTTTCAGGGACCTGCAAGTAGCCAGGAGATGGATTTTGTGTGGACCTGGGAACATTCTAGAACATTAAATATAATACCTGTCATCTAGGTGTCAGGTTTCTTGGATGGGTACGTCTGCTTGCTTAGTGTTATATTGTGTTTACAATGCAGTTTTTATTCAGCAGGCTTGGCTGTTAAAGGGCAACAATCCTCTCGTTCACACCCTGAACGTTGGCGGATTCTAATCCTCCCTCTGTTCTGCTGCACTTCTTCTCACTACAGAAAATTTGGGGAACTTCATTTCCTTTGTTGTCTTTCTCTTGTTCTACACTGAGGCAACATTGTTGTTTCCAGGGAGACAGTGAAAAGAAAAAGTTAATTCAAAGAGCTCTAAAGAGAAATATTAATAAAGTACACGAGAGGCCAGTAATTTAGAGGAAAGCAGAAACATCTTCAAGGAGGCTGCAGATAAACAGAGAGCTTTTCACAAGGCCATATGAATATTCAAAGCTCTTCATCAAAGCTGAAATATATTTATTTAGTGATTATAGCAATGGATTAATATTTACCATTAGGGAGCCTATTACTCAATAGTTGGAAAAGCCACAAAACATCTAGGTGCAAAAAGTAAATTATAGATGATACATTTTCTTAACATCTGTCGTTGAGAGCAACCTATCTTTTTCAATACCCATCCATCAACATAATACCTCTTGTCATTTTCTGTAGTTCACTGTTCTATTCTCCCTAGTACCTTTTATTACCTTTCATGTTATAGAATTTTGCGACTTTTTGGAAGAGATCAAAGATAGTCCTTATTATCAACCACTGCTGTGCTTCTTTTTATTTAAATCAGAATAGGGAGATTATGTGGCACTACTGGACAAAAGTCTATTACCACTATTGAAAAAGCAACTTGAGAAATCTTAGGTGTGCAAATTGGTGTGGGAGTGGTCAAAGAGGGACAGAGAGTGAAGTGATAGACCAAGGTGAAATTTGAAGTCTAATACCAATGGACAGTGAAGACGGCAGAGCAAGAGGTATTTAGTCATCTGGATGCGTCATCTTAAGTCAAATGAATGGGAAAGAGGCAAATTCAGCTTTTCAAATAACTGCTTTTTCTAAAACAACAAACCTATCAAAAAATGACTTAATAGTGAGAAGGTAGGCAGAATAAATGATCTGTGGCCTTTTATGTATTGGTCTGTGCTTACGTAAGTAATAGCTGTTTTGATATCGTCAATGGCCGCTGGCCATGCACTGGGGGCTTTCTTCAATCCAAGAAAAAGTGTGGCCACTGGCCACTAGAGAGCAGCAGAGAGCTAAGAACAGATCTGAGGCTCCTGATGGAGGGACTTCCACACACCAAGATTACTTCCTCCATCAACCCCCTACCTGAGAGAGATATACTCCCCACCCCAACCCGCTTTGCTGTTGTTGTTGTTTGTTTGGGGAAGATATTCCAATCAAGACGCTGCTTCTGAGGTTGGATGATGCCGGGTTATCGTTCAGGAAGTTGTAGCTGTAAAACCTCTCTGTGCCTCAAGGTTGTCATCAGTAAAATGGGGCTACTAATAGCACATAACACACAGAGCTCCTGTGAGCACTAAGCACAAAGACACGGGCATTCAGTGGCCACTCAGTGAACAGTGCCATCATAAACATCATAGTGATCATTCTGTGGGACGGGGCTTGTTCAGAGCGTTTGGGGTTAGGGTTTCTTTAGACTACTTGGTGCAGGACAGATTTCCTAATTAATTCTAGTAGTGTTTCCTTCTGAGCTCAGAAGTGGGTTTACAGTCTGCGTCCCCACATGGTGCAGCTGCAATCACTCTCAAATAGCCTCTCACAGATGAGGAGACCTGGCTCACTAAAGATGATAGAGCTGATGGGAGATGGAATTAAAGTCTTAAGGAATCCCTCGACACCATTCAGGACATAGGCAGTGGCAGAGATTTTATGATGAACACGCGAAAAGTAATTGAAACAAAAACAAAAACTGACAAATGGGGTCCAGTTAAACTACAGAGATTCTGTACAGCTAGCAAACAAAAACCACCCCCCTCCAAAAAAAAACTATCAACAGAGTAAACAGAATGGCAGACAATTTTTGCAAGCTATGCCTTCAACAAAGGTCTAATATCCATCATCTATAAGAAACTTAAAAATCATTTACAAGAAAAAAACCACAACCCCATAAAGAAGTGGGCAAAATAAAAGACACTTTACCAAAGAAGATATGCATGCAGCCAACAATCATATGAAAAAAGCTGAACATCACTGATCATTAGAGAAATGCAAATTAAAACCACAATGAGATACCATCTAACACTAGTCAGATGGCTATTATTACAAAGTCAAAAAATAACAGATGCTGGCGAGGTTGTGGTGAAAAAAGGATGCTTATTAGTTCAGCCATTGTGGAAGACAGTGTGGCGATTCCTAAAAAACCTAAAGACGGAAATACTATTAACCCAGCAATCCCATTACTGGATATATACCCAGAGGAATATAAATCATTCTGTTATAAAGACACATGCATGGGTATGTTCATTGCCACACTATTCACAATAGCAAAGACACGGAATCTACCTAAATGCCTGTCAGTGACAGACCAGATAAAGAAAATGTGGACCATATTATGCAGCCATAAGAAATGAATGAGATCATGTCCTTTGGGGGGACATGGATGGAGCTGGTAGCCATTATCCTTAGGAAATTAACACAGAACGGAAAACCAAATACCGCATGTTCTCATTTATAGGTGGGAGCTAACTGATCAAAACACATAGACACAAAGAGGGGAACAACAGACATTGGGGCCTTTCAGAGGGTGAAGGGTGAGAGGAGGGACAAGATCAGGAAAAGTAACTACTGGGTACTAGGCTTGATACCTGGGTGATGAAATAATCTTTACAGCAAACCCCCCATGACACACACTTATCTATGTAATGAACCTGCATTTGTACCCCTGAACTTAACATAAAAGTTAAAAGAAAGAACCCCGCCCCCACCCCACCGCTTAAAAGTGATGTTCCTTCTGAAAGTAGGAGAGGCTGGTTTGGAGCAATGAAATTAGAAAATATGGTTTCATTACCTTTCAGCCAATGGTCACTTTAATTGGACAACTATATTTTAATTAGAAGTTTTTAGGGTCTTGCTGTTCCCAAAATGTTGGTCTTCAAGAAGGTTAATATTTCTGTAATATAGGTAAATTCCAAACTGGCCCTTGGTTGGATATTCCAGTAAAATAAGAGCTTACTGAGCCCCTGCTCTGGACACATTATTGTGCTGGATTCTATAGGAGATTCGGTCTACAATCCAGGATCATAACAGCCGACACAGTAGGGGGCTGGATGAATCCAAGATGCTTTCCCGTATCTATTACTTCCTGAGAGATTTTTCTGCACAGAAAGGTAACTAGAAGATGTAAATCACTAGTTTTCCAAATAATGACTCATAGGGTTAAGACTAGAGTCACAATGCCAGAACCATATTTCTTTTGTTCACACTGTGAGGGGTGTCGTAAATATCACCGACTATTGACTTTTCATTACCTGTTTTCTCTTTTTTCTGGTTAATGATGCATCCAAATTGGCTTAATGGACAAAGTTACTCACTAATCACCGGGAGAGACAAATAAACAAAAATGATCTACAGTAAAAGTATAGTGTGGGGAAAATAAATTGGGGTTTTGGTTGAAGTACGCTAAATGTAAGTCAATGGTGGGATGTGGCAGGCAAAAGAGATAACGCAATCTGAAATTACTAATGCACACTGTCTGAAGGAGGGAAGTGTTAGACCGGTGGCTCTCAATATCTTTAATCACTGATTTATTTGAAAATATGTAAGCTATGAAACTGTCCTAAGAAATAGTCATATACATATACAAATTTGAACAGACTCTTACAGATTAAATGTTATTACCTCACTACAGTGTCCTGTCAATATTTAATTAATTTCATATTAATCATGTCCTGTGTATAGATGTACAGGCACTGTTCATGCCTATGAAAAAATAATCAGTCTCCTGTTCCCTCCACCCACCTGAGAGTATGTAGGTGAGTGGGTTCTTGCATCATAGTGATTCTAAATGACTAGAAGTGAAGGGTCTGTCTGGCACAGCAGCTGGGGACCAGTACTGACATTTCAGGAGTTCCGATATGACCGTCTTTGTGGATCAGGCTGCCTTTACATTCAAGGTCAGAAGCAGAGGTGAGGATAAAATTCAATAGCTGCTAACTGCATGGCATTCAATAGACCCATAAAGTAGGGGAGTTATGTTGGAATTTACTAGATAATGAGATGCATCCTAGAATGTTTAGGGGAAAGTATGTGGATGTATAGAGTTAACTTTGAAATGCATCAGAAATACGATGGATGGATGTATGGACAGTAGATTAAATGGTTAGATAAATGGTAAGCTAAAAATGTTAATGGTGAAATCTAAGTCATGTACACTGTAAAATTCTTTCATTTTTCTGTTCCATATTAAAAGTATAGAGAAATATAATTTGGAATTCACTCAGCCAAGTCAATCCCAATGGCAGTAACTAATTCAATGGAAATATTCCATCACTGTGATTATTTCCAGGAAACGAAACTTAACTCACAATAATTGATGCTGATTGCGCTTGTCATTAATCTTTTTGGAATCTGTCTCACTCCATTTTCTCAGTTTTGTATGACAGCCAGTCATAGAGAATTGGGTTTCATAGAGCAACACTTTCTCCTCATGCTTGAAGAAGGTGGCTGTAGTGGTGGGAAATGTTCTGTGTGGAGGGCATTTGCTGTTCTAATTTTCTCAAGGGGCAAAATGTAATGGATGAACATAATAGAGTAAATGCTCATGGATGTAAAGGGTTTTTAAAAATTTGCATTTTTATGTGTTTCTATCTTTTATTTTTTTTTTAGATGGAGTCTTGCTCTGTCGTCTTAGGCTGGAATGCAGTGGTCCAGTCTCGGCTCACTGCAACCTCTGCCTCCCATGTTTAAGCAATTCTCCTGCTTCAGTCTCCCAAGTAGCTGGGATTACAGGCATGTGCCACCACACCTGGATAATTTTTGCATTTTTAGTAGTGCCAGGGTTTCACCATGTTGGCCAGGCTGGTCTCAAACTCCCTGACCTCAGGTGATCCACCTATCTCAGCCTCCCAAAGTGCTGGGATTACAGGCGTGAGCCACTGCACCCGGCCAGCATTTTTATGTGTTTATTTAGAGCATCGTTCATTTGCTTTAGATCAAGATAAATAATACCAGCCATTTCTATATTTAAGTCATTCTGTCTCTTCTGGACCCAAAATATATTAGTTATACCATCCCTGTGCTTAGGCTCACTCAGTGTTTAGGTCAACAACCTGTTGGCTGTTTTATTGCTTTGCGTTTCTTAGCAGAAGTGTGTGTGTGTGTGAGAGATTCTGTCCTCCTTGCCCTGGAGCCCATCACCTGTACATTTAATTTTCATTGCATGTAATGGTAAAAGACAGTCCTTTGTTATTTAATTGAAAATAAACCTACTTTTGCTTTATTCCATGACACAATTTTTAGAATTTCTTATGACCTTTTTTTTGGAGTGGGGGATAAATTTATACTTAAAGGAAAGTCACAAAAGTAGTACAGAGAGTTCCCATACACTCTTCACCTGCATTCTCTAATGCTGCCAAATGACATAAGCATTGTATAATCATTAGCATCAGGATATTGACGTGGTTACAATAGTGTTAATGAATCCATGGACTTTATTTGTATTTCACTGATTTCCCCACAAATATGGTTCCCTTTTTCTGGTCTGCGATCTAGCCTAGTATCTCACGTTGCATTTAGCTGTTGGGTCTTGTCTATAAAGTAGTCTCTGTAGTTTCACTTTCCACTATTTCAGCTACCTGCGGTCAACCATGGTCCAGAAATATTAAATGGAAAATTCCAGAAACACACAATTCATAGGTTTTAAACTCAGTGCCCTTCCGAGAAGCATGATGAAGTCTTGCATCGTCCGACTCCATCCTGCCCAGGATGTGAATCCCCCCTTTGTCTGCCATCTCCACATGGCTTATTCCACCACCTGTGAGTCACACAGTAGCTGCCTCAGTGATCAGATCAACTGTCACTGTACTGTAGTGCTTCTGCCGGTTCGGTGTTCCCTCCTCACCTCCCCAGTATTGGGATACAAGGCAGCCACCATGTCAGTAATTTTTAGGAGAGGGGGTGATCTCGATCTCCTGACCTCGCGATCTACCTGCCTCAGCCTCCCAAAGTGCTGGGATTACAGGCGTGAGCCACCATGTCTGGCCTCAGGTCACCTTTATATTTAATAAGGGGCCTCAAAGTGCAAGATGAGTGATGTCGGTAATTCAGAATTGCCAAAGAGAAGCCAGCAAGTGCTTCCATCAAGAGAAAGGATGAAAGTTTGCAACTTTATAAGAAAATTAAAAAAATCATATGCTGAGGTTGCTAAAATCTTCACTAAGAACAGATGTTCCATTTGTGAAATTATGAAGGGTATTTTGTTATAATTATTCTATTTCATTATTAGTTATTGCTGTTAATCTCTTACAGTGCCTAATTTATAGATTAAGCTCTATCATACGTATGTATTTTTAGGTAAAAACATAATACGGATAGGATTTGTACTATCCATGGTTTCAGGCATCCAAAGGGAGTGTTGGAATATATTCCCTGTGTATAATGGGGTCTACTGTAAATTCCTAGAAGTGAAATTGCTGAGTTAAAATGTAATTCTATGTAGTTTTATTAGACAATGCCAGAAGTCTCCTAGAGGTTTATACCAGTTTGCATTCCCACCAGCAATGTATGAGTGTGCCTATTTCCTAAAAACATAACCAGCAGAATGTGTTCTCATACATTTTGTTCTGTCAGTCTAATAAGTGAGAAATGGTATCTCACTGTTTATTAAAATTGGCATTTCTCTAATTATGAGTGAGCTTTAACATTATTTATTTATTATTTGAGGACTATTTTTATTTAATTATTGTGAATGGTCTGTTGATACCTTTTCTCCACTTTTCTATTGGGATTTTGGTTCTTTTCAATTTTTAAGAGTTTTTTTTTTTTTAAGTTTCTCTTTGGTATTTTTTCCATATTCTTTCTTCCATGGAGTCAATTATCTTTTTTACTTTGATTTTGACTTTTTTTTCCTCTATAAAAAGATTTTAAAAAGTTTATGCAATCACATTTATCAATCTTTTATTGCTATACTAAGTTATAGTTAGAAAGCTTACTGTATACTGAGGTTAAAAGGGAATTCTCTTGTGTTTTTCTCTGAGACCTGTACACTTCCTTCTCTTCTTCCTTCTTTTTTTTTCACTTTTTATTTTGTTTTTAATTGATACATAATAATTGTACATTATTTGTGGGGTACAGAGGGAAGTTTTGATACATGTGTACAATGTATAATGATCAAATCATGGTGTTCAGCATATTCATAACCTCAAATATTCATCATTTCTTTGTGGTGAGAACATTCAGCCCCCTCTTTTCTAGTTATTTAGATCTTTAGAAATATACACTATAATATCATTTACTAGAGTCACCCTATTGTGCTATAGAACACCAGAACTTACTCTCATCTAACTGTAATTTTGTACTCTTTTTTTTTTCTGAAGACATGCCAGTTTTATTTTTTTTTTTGCACACAAAACATTTTCTAAAAATACATACAAACAAAAAGATGCATATCAAACATATTAGGAAGGTTGCACACGGGAAGACAGGGAATAGAAATGGGGGGTAGGAATGAACGAAAATAAATGAGAGAGGGACTTTGTATGGATCAATGATAATAACTCAATCCTCTATTTGACAAAGAAGAAGGAGAAGGAAGAGGAAGAAAAAGAAAGTGGGATAAAGGATCAGAAAGGGAGGAAAATAGAAAAAATTAGAGTATGACTCCAGGGTAGACCTGTTTTGTTGTTGCTGGGTTGGTTGGTTGGTTTGTCTGTTGTATTTTTCATATGTTTCCCCATGTTGGCCAGGCTGGTCCTGAACTCCTGCCCTCCGTGGTAGACCTCCCAGACGGGGCGGCGGGGCAGAGGCGCTCCTCACTTCCCAGATGGGACGGCCGGGCAGAGGCGCTCCTCACTTCCCAGACCTCCTCACTTCCCAGACGGGGCGGCCGGGCAGAGGCGCTCCTCACTTCCCAGACGGGGCGGCGGGGCAGAGACGCTCCCCACATCCCAGACCGGGCGGCCGGGCAGAGGCGCTCCTCACATCCCAGACGATGGGCGGTCAGGCAGAGATGCTCCCCACCTCCCAGATGGGGCGGCGGCCGGGCAGAGGCTGCAATCCTAGCACCCTGGGAGGCCAAGGCAGGCGGCTGGGAGGCAGAGGCTACAGTGAGCCAAGACCATGCCACCGCACTCCAGCCCGGGGAACACGGAGCACCGAGTGAGCGAGACTCCGTCTGCAGTCCCAGCACCTCGGGAGGCCGAGGTGGGCAGACCACTCGAGATCAGGAGCTGGAGAGCAGCGTGGCCAACATGGTGAAACCGCGCCTCCAGCCAAAGGACGAAAAGCAGGCAGGGGTGGTGGCGTGTGCCCGCAATCCCAGGCAGCCCACAGGCCGAGGCAGGAGAATCATGGGAGCCAGACGCAGGGAGTCTGCAGCAAGACGAGTATACTCCAGCCTGGGCCACGGAGAGAAGAAAAAAGAAAAGAAAGAAAGAGGAAGGGAGGGAGGGAAGGAAGGAAGGAAGGAAGGTCTTCTTCCTTCTTCTTTGCATTTAGATTCCTGATACATTTGGAGTTCATTCTAGTGTATGGTGTGAGGTATTGATCTTTTCCTAAGTGACTATATAGTTGTCCCAGAACTCTTTATTTGAAAAGTTTATCATTGTTTCAATGATTTAAGATAACATTTTTATCTTATATTAAGTTTTCACTGGTATTTGGCTTGACTTCTAGACTTTGTATTTTGTTCTACTGATCTATTTGTATATTCGTGTACCAGTATCATCTTGTCTGAAATACAGAGGCTGTGTAATATGTCCTAACTTCTAGAAGCCTAGTTGCCATTGTTTTCTTGTTCACAGGACTGACAAAAGCCTTCAACATTTTTTCCCTCTTGTTCATTTTAAAAATCATGTTTCTCTTTGTCTCGGTTAGTGTTCCTTATATTGAATTCAATTTTGTTAGATGTGACCACTACAATACTTTCTTTTACAAGTTTGTATTTACCTGCATATTTTCATTTTTCCCCTTTAAGGAAGAAAAAATCCAAGTAACATATTCACTAAAACAAATTGTGCTAAAAAGCTTATTTTTAAAAAAAGGAAAAAATAACAGCAAAAATTGGTTTCCTGGTCTCTCTGCACCCTACCTGCATTGTTACTTATCAGATGCAACCAACTCCTTATACTCCTTTTCATGTTTTTAGTATTTACTTCTATATCATTAATATTATGCTTATATCATTATTGCTTTATTTGTTATTTAAAACATAGTTTTCTGACTTTCAAGGTAGTGGAGATGTTGCTTTACATTCTCCCCTCCTTGAACCCCAATCATCTTTAACCGGGAAAATCCCAAGACAACACCACACATTTGCTTCCTTAATGACTGTATTCTTTTTAACATTGAACTTGACTTTATTTTTCAGTAATTTATTTCCCTCCAGTAATTTGGAATACATAATCAAATTTTTTGTTCTTCTTGTAATTGATTTGAGTATTTAGCTAAAATGCTTAATATTTATCAGTTTTTGAAATTAAAACTGATTTGGTGAGTATTGATTACTCCCATGAGAGATGAGGAAACTAGTTCACTTTCTGTGACTCACAGAATACCTACAACCCCTTTCTACTTTCTGTCTTGTATTGGTAGACTCGAGATTTCATTACACTTCATTATAATTAAAATAATAAATAGTTACATGAAGTATAATGAAACTATTATAAACTATAATACTATAATAAATACTATAATAAAATGAAATACTATAATAAACTATAACATAATACTGTAAGACTGTAATAAAATATTTTTTTGTTCAAGAATTAAAATATTCACATTCAGTTTTATAAACATAGCCAAAATAGCCCCCTAGATTAAATTATCTGCTAAGATAGTTCTAAGGTCTTCCCAATTCCTTCACAGAAAGATTTGCCTTTTTGCAATTTATTTTGATTTTTATCTTGATTAGCAGGGTTATGTCCTTGTGATATTTTAAGGAATAGTAGATGTTAATATGCTTCTGGAATCCCTGCATATTCGAGAATTTCTCTGTGTTTTTGTCATAAAGAGTGAAAACTAAGTTGGGGAAAATTCTTGGATTATACATGCCAGCACAAGAATCATGCTTCCTGTACAGCCTGTGGAAGCATGAGCCAATAAAACCTGTTTTCTCTATTAAAAAAAAGAATTTAGTAGACTTGCTCCATTGTTTTTTGGCATCTACATTTGTTTGAAGAACTCTGGGGCTGGTTTTCAAATTCAATAACTTATTCAAGAATAAACATACAATCCTCAATGTTTATAGATGTTAAGTGGTGAATGTTGATTCTTCTAAATCTGCATCCCAAATGTATTTCAGCTCAGGAACTTAGTTAAATTTGTGCTGCTGTAACAGAATACCTAAGACTAGGTATTTATAATGAACAGAATATATCTCTCACGGTTCTGAGGCTGGCAAGTCCAAGATCAAGGTGCCAGCAAATTCAGTTGTCTTGTGAGGGCTGCACTCTGCTTCCAAGATGGTGCCTGGTTGCTGCATCCCCTGGAGGGGAGGAACGTTGTGTCCTCCCATGTAATGACAGGGGCCAAAAGCTGCATGAAGCGTTTTTAAATAAGGGCCTAATCCCATTCTTAAAGGAGGACCCTTCATGGTCTAATCACTAAGGCCTTGCCTTTTAATCCTATCACATTGGCCACTAAGTTTCAACACCTGACATTTTTCTATTTTTTTATTATAGATAATGTTTTACAAATCCAGTACCATTTTTTTCTGCAGCGCTTATTCGGTATTTTGCTGCTGCAATTGTTTTAATTCCATTTCCCTTTATAATGAAAACTGTTTTGTTATTTCCTCTTTAATATGAATTATAGGATATATATGTTTCTTCAATTTCCTTGAGAATTTGAAACATTGTTGAAATATTACTTTTCTTTCTGAGATAATTTTTAACACAATTGTCTTCTTTATTTATATGCTATTTTTCTTTCTTTCTATTTGGTGTTGTCATTGCAGACTACTTTTGCATATGTCTCCCTTCTCTCATTTAAAAACTTTTATTAATCTCTTGAGTGTTGACAATTCTATCCAAGTCTTCCTTTTGATACTTCAGTCTGCACGAAGATTCATCGGGTTCCCTTCTTTGTTTTCATGGTGATAGGGTTTGGCTGTGGCCCCACTCAAATCTCATCTTGAATTCCCATGTGTTGTGGGAGGGACCTGGTGGGAGATAACTGAATTATGGGAGCAGGTCTTTCCCGTGCTCTTCTCATGATAGTGAATAAGTCTCATGAGACCTGATGGCTTTATAAGGGAGAGTTTCCCTGCACAACCTTTCTCTTTGCCTGCCGTCATCCACGTAAGACGTGACTTGCTCCTCCTTGACTTCCACCATGATTGTGAGGCTTCCCCAGCTATGTGGAACTGTAAGTCTATTAAACCTCTTTCTTTTATAAATTGCCTAGTCTCAAGTATCTTGATCAGCAGTGAGAAAAGGGACTAATACAGTAAATTGGTACCAGTAGAGTGGGACACTGATGAAAAGATACCTGAAAATGCGGAAGCATCTTTGGAACTGGGCAACGGATAGAGGTTGGAACAGTTTGGATTGCTCAAAAGAAGACAGGAAAGTGTGGGAAAATTTGGAACTCCCCAGAGACTTGTTGAATGGCTTTGACCAAAATGCTGATAGTGATATGGACAATAAGGTCCAGGCTGAGGTGGTCTGAGATGGAGATGAGGAACTTTTTGTGAACTGGAGCAAAGGTGACTCTTGTTATGTTTTAGCAAAGAAACTGGCAACATTTTGCCCCTGCCATAGAGATTTGTGGAACTTTGAACTTGAGAGAGATGATTTAGAGTATCTGGTGGAAGAAACTTCTAAGCAGCAAAGCGTTGAAGAGGTGACTTGGGTGCTGTTAAAGGCATTCAGTTTTAAATGGGAAACAGAGCATAAAAGTTTGGAAAATTTGCAGCCTGACAATGAGATAGAAAAGAAAATTCCATTTTCTGAGGAGAAATTCAAGCTGGCTGCAGAAATTTGCATAAGTCATGAGGAGCCAAATGTTAATCACCCAGACAATAGGGAAAATGTCTCCAGGGCATGTCAGAGACATTTGAGGCAGCCCCTTCTAACACAAACATGGAGATGTAGGAGGAAAAAATGGTTTCGTGGGCTGAGTCCAGGGTCCCTTTGTTGTGTGCAGTCTAGGAATTTGGTGCCCTGCATGCCAGCTGCTCCAGCCATGACAAATAGGGTCAGCAATGCTCAGGCTGTTGCTTCAGAGGGTACAAGCGTCAATCAAGCCTTGGCAGGTTCCATGTGGTGTTGAGCCTGCCAGTAAACAGAAGTCAAGAATTGGGGTTTGGGCATCTCCACCTAGATTTCACAGGATGTATGGAAAAGCCTGGTTGTCCAGGCAGAAGTTTGCTGCAGGGGTGGGGCCCTCATAGAGAACCTCTGCTAGGGCAGTGCCTAAGAGAAATGTGGGGTCAGAGCCCCCACACAGAATCCCCACTGGGGCACTGCCTAGTAGAGCTGTCAGAAGAGAGCCTCCATCTTCCAGACCCCAGAATGATAGATACACTGACAGCCTGCACTGTGCACCTGGAAAAGCCACAGACACTCAACACCAGCCCATAAAATCAGCTGGGAGGAAGCAGTACCCTGCAGAGTCATAACGATGGAGCTACTCAAGACCATGGAATCCACCTCTTGCATCAGTGTGAACTGTATGTGAGACATGGAGTTAAAGGAGATAATTTTGGAGCTTTAAGATTTGCCTTCCCCACTGGATTTTGGACTTGCATGGGGCCGGCCTGTAGCCCCTTTATTTTGGCCAATGTCTCTAATTTGGAATGGCTGTATTTACCCAACGTCTGTACCCCCATTGTATCTAGGAAGTAACTAACTTGCTTTTGATTTTACAGGCTTATAGGCAGAAGGGACTTGCCTTGTCGCAAATGAGGCTTTGGACTGTGGACTTTTGAGTTAATGCTAAAATGAGTTAAGACTTTGGAAGACTGTTGGGAAGGCATGATTGGTTTTGAAATGTGAAAACATGAGATTTGGAAGGGGCCAGAAGTGTAATGATATGGTTTGGCTGTGTCCCTACTCAAATCTCATCTTGAATTCCATATGTTGTGGAAGGGACCTGGTGGGAAGTAATTGAATCATGGGGGCAGGTCTTTCCCATGCTGTTCTTGTGATAGTGAATAAGTCTCACAAGATCTGATGGCTTTATAATGTGGAGTTTCCCTGAACAACCTCTCTCTTTGCCTGCTGCCATCCATGTAAGATGTGACTTGCTCCTCCTTGCCTTCTGCCATGATTGTAAGGCTTCTCCAGCCACGTGGAACTGTAAGTCTGTTAAACTTCTTTCTCTTATAAGTTGCCCAGTCTTGGATATGTCTTTATCAGAAGCATGAAGACAGACTAATATACATGGGTAGCATTCTAAGATTTCCTTAGGGAACAAGCACAGATGTGGGGAGCAGTATTTGATAAGTTTCCCTCCGGTTCTCTTATTTGACTGCCTGTTGCTGACATGAGAAACGCTGGGAGTACAGACTGGCCACACATGGCCAGAAAAATCTTCTTACTATTTTCTTACTCTTTTAAATGAATTATTTATTCTGCTTTTTGGAGGAAAATTTACAAACCTCCACTTATGACACTGTCTTTTTATCCAGGGCTTTTTTCTGTCTTCCTCTCTGTCAGTTTGAAATTTCATTTACTTTCTGTTTTTCAACATATATGCAAATGTATGTGTGCGTGTGTGTGCATGCATGTGCATATGTAGTATTTGCGTGTGTTTAAAGACAGAGAGAGAGAAGAGAAAGGAGAGAGAAAAATCAAAGAGAAGAGAAGATAGTAAGAGATAATCCAGCTAGATAATGATACACTGTAGGTTGAAACCTCTCTTATCCCTTTTCATATAATCCATGTGCCCAACTCAGTGCCTTTCTTAAAGTAAATTTGCAACCCAAATTTATTTCAGTTCAGGGACTTTGTTTGGTGCTGCTGTAACAGAATACCTGAGACTCAGTATTTATAAAGAAGAAAATTTGTTTTTCACAGTTCTGAGACTGGGAAGTCCAAGATTAATGTGCCAGCAATTTAAATTATCTGGTGAGGGCTTCTCTCTGCTTCCAAATGGTGCCTGGTTTCAAGTGGCAATAACAGTAATTGTGTGTGGGCCACTGACTCAGCCAGGCATGCTACTGAGCACTTTCACATAAAATATTTTATTTCACATACTCAACAGTATTAATGTGATATTTACCTTATTGTTCTATTTTATATAATAAACAAATTTATCAGAGGCTACATTGTCAGTAAATGGAGATGCCATGACTCCAACCCTGGACTGTCTGACTCCAAGGCAAATCCTCTTGACCAGAACATGTCCCTCTTAAACAACTTCTAATATTCTCCTTTAGCTGTGGGCCTGGACTGCCTCAGATCTCGGAGCCGGGACCGTGAGCACCTGAGCAGTATCTACTGTTGTTTTGTGTTTGTTTGTTTTTATACAGAGCGACCAGATTTCAATCCCCCTCATGAAAAAGTTGAAGATACCTCATAATTTCTTAGAATTTAAAATGACATATAAATCCAAACTTTAGTGGCTGAGAGCCAGCCATGGGAGCTGCCTTAGGAGGACTTGGTACTTTCCAATGGTGGCACATACTCGTGAACTATAAGCTGCAGCATTATCCTGGGACAATTGGAGGGAGCTCTTTCAGTCCTTCCTGGTAGTTTGGCATATTAAACTTTGTCTGGTCTGTGTCGTCCTAAATAACAAACAGAGAGAGGTTCTGTAAAAGAAAACATACTTATTTGACAATAGAGTGTTGTAACGGTTACATAGTTATATGTAAACTATGTAATGACATAGCTTACATTGTCAGTAAACTATGTGTTTTCAGGGAGGTAAAAGATAAGTGTTTGGATGGAAAAATAAGGAGGATTATATAACTGTTTTGAAATAATGATTTTGGCTACAAAGAGCAATAATAAAGGTCACTCTAGTCTGAGGCTGCACGGGCAGTTGCTGGGCAGATGTCCTCATAGGAGTATTGTTGTGTATGGCTTCAATGGCCTTTGCATAAGGTTATACTTTTCATAGGGTAGGGTCTTTTGTTGTCATAATGTATAACAATAAAACCCTTTCTTCATGAGGGTCCTCTCCAGGGTCTTCCTTGGCTGTGTTTGTCAGGGCTTTTTTGGGCTTTTTACACTAGTGACTCTGTTTTCACTTTGACAACTTTCATGCCTGATTGGATCTTGCCTTCTTCAGCCTTTTGTGGATCTCAGGCAGTTGATCTTAGGAACTTGGAATATGCCTGTACTCTTGATTTCGTGGCATCTCACTGACCACATAAGCCACGTTCTCAAACCTTGGCTTTCCTGCTTTGACCTTCATTGCACTGGATTTCAACATGACCTGTAAGGACAGTGGTGCCCTGGTTCCTTCTAAACATTAGATCTTGCCCAGGATGTTAACACTGAAAGGGTAGACAGGACAGTTTCTATGTGTGGATGACATTTTAAATGAATAGAAGCATTGAAGAAATGGGAAATCATTTCACCTAGATCTATTAAGAAGAAGAGAAATAAAAGAAGAAAATAGAAGAAGGGAGAGAGAGAGAGACTAAGAGTTTGTTTGTCTCAAACTTTCTTTAAGCACTTCACAAGCTTAGGGATGAAAGCTCTGTTTGGGGCAGCACAGAACAGCTATATTGATAATTGAGGGCAGATAATAACAGAAATAATTGCTAACACTTTTACAGCACTTACCAGTGGCCACATTTAATATTTAATCCTCACAGCAAGCCTATGTGGTAGGTATTATCGTTACATTTCTGCTTTAGAGATGAAGAAATTCCAGCTCATGAAGAGGGTGAGTGGCACTTCCCGTGTTCTGAGTGGGTGAGCATGACCCAGCCCTTCCTTGTTGTAGACTGAAATGGAGAGAAGATTTTCACTGGGACTAACTTGAATAGTCTTCAAGCCTTGAGCTGTTATATTTTCAGGACTGAGTGCCCTGCTGTCTGCTGCCAATATGGCCTGAGATTCTAGCCACAGTGGGCTTGATGGTACCGTGTCACTCAGAAATGGGGGACAAAATGCCTGTCACATGCCAGGAAACTCTGAATGTTGCCCTGAAGTAACAGTTGCACTTAACAATCAATAATCAATTTTAAACAATTCACAGATATTTCTTTTCCCCTTTCTGCCCTTTCAGATTCTTTGCTCCATTCCTTGTTTTCTTTTTCCAAAAATAATTCACATATTCTTATCCAAGAAACCTTAATTCTCTTGAATTTTTTTTTTCAGAATTCAATGTCTGAAGATCATGCTTTGATTTTAAAATGGCCACTACTCCAGTACTAGATAGATTCTGAAGTGGGCTGACCTGGACACTGGAGGTTTCTTGGATAAGGATATGTGATTTCTGCCCTTGTGGACACTTCCTTGAGTGTGTAGAGAGAGGTGGAGGGAGGTAGGACTGTGGTTAGTTTCAGTCTCCTTTTATTGGAGGTCCTAATATTGCCAGCTGTTGAATACTTGGTAACCAGTGCAAGTGAGGTGCCCTCTATAAAGTGATTATAGCATCATTATCTCATAAGCCCTCAAGGAATTGAGATACTCATGGAAAGGATATGTGATTAATTGCCTTTTCTAGTTTACAGAAATTTATGCAGAAAACTGTTTCTTTCAATTAATGTTGAGACCCTTTTTAAAAACAAAGGCATTATAGGAAGCACAAATCCTTTCTTTTTGTCCTGGAAAATTTATGGTACCTGAGGGCTGTCATTCTGAACTTGATTTTCATTATGTAGTAATATAGTTGTAGAAGGTATAAGTAAATAGCAGAATGTGTACAAATCCCAGGTTATCCCTGAGAACATAGATTACAAATAATTCTTGACACAAACCTGTTTTGTTGCCATTTTTTTCTTTAGGGTAATAAGGTGTAATGGAATGAGAACGGAACAAGCACAGGATCTGGAGACACAAGCCAGGTCTCCAGTCACTGCTCAGCCAGAGATGAATGGCTGGAGACCTTGGACACAATGCCACCTTGGGTCTCCAGAGGGGTTGCACCAGAAGATTTGTAAGGAATCTTCCAGCAGTAATATTTGATGATTTATGAGTTTGGGGAGGGAAAGTAAAAAGAATAAAAGAAGGAAGGAAGGGAGACAAAAGGAGACAGGGAGGGAGGAAATTGAAAGAAATCAGGACTGGTTCAAATTAGTTGGGTTTCTCATCTGCTTGTAACAAGGACAACACTAGTGATGCATAAATATTCAAACCTCCCGTCCCTCTGCTTTTTAACGGGGGTGGGGGTGGGGTTGGGGGGGAAATGAGTTACTTGGTGTCCAGCCAATTGTCTGGCCATGGTTCTTTCTGGATGATCAGAGTAGATGTTTAAAGCTGCAGAATTGGGAGTAGCTGAGAAAGACTAGATTTATCCACATTTGAAAAGGCAGACAAACCAAATCTGGAAAAGTAAGTTTCTAGGGGAGAGATTGTTGAGCAGCTGCTGGGAAGATTTGGAGGAAATAGATGAGCAGAGAGGATATTTAGGAAATTTTGCTATGTGTGTCATGAAAATGTAAACTACGCTTTTCACTCTTCAAGACTTCTGTCAATGCTTAAATTGTTTCTTAATGCTCTTTATTTGTTCGACTTGTGTCTTCCTTGAGTATCACACCATGCCAAGAATGGCCTCATTTTATCAGTGTTAGACGGGATTTTGTTCGATTGGGAATGGGGAAATGTAGGCAGATTCAAACTCTCATGGAGCATCCAGACAATACTTGCGGTAGGCATTTTTGGAAGTGGACTTCAAAGACTGTAGAGCTGAAGGAAAATGGAGAATCACAAAGGCAGGATGAAACTTTGACAGTAATATGCAGGTCTTTGGTTGGTAGTAGAACAATAAAGTTGTTGCTTTGTTCTTAAAGGAGAAATGTTCTTTTGATTGCCCATCTGCCTTTTTTGATTCTGAAAAGTCTTTCTCCAGCAGTCACATGCCCTCTTGGGAGTGGCCAGCAGGGAACTGATGACAGAATGGGGCAGAGTCTCAGTGAAGGCAGAGCTGATGCAAGAGCCTTGTGGTTGAAACGGTCCCTGAACAGTGCTCAGTGAAGCCCCTGAGTGTGGCTGCTATGGGCACTGCAGGAGGAGCCCCCTCTGACAGCAGCATCTGCTCCAGGCAGCTGCTTCTCCCCACAATATGTTGGAGATCAGCGGGGGAGGAATGCATGGCAGAGATTTTTCTAACTTGCCCCTTATTTCGGGTTCTCTGGTGATTTGAGGGTCCTCTCCAGCTGTGAGGATGTCTAACCTGGCTAAAAGCTAACATATTGCTGTGAATGCATGACAATTAGAATTAGATAAAATCATTTATAAACATTATTCTAAATATGAAGTCTCCAGCTGCTGATGGCTTTTTTGAAGGCATTCTGTTTGCAGTTTAGAGTGTAGGGATTTATTGCTATGCATCAAGTATTCTCTTGGCTATCTCATTTTTTTTTCTTTTTTGGAATTTCCTTTAGGCATTTTCACTTCTAAAAATCTGCTCCTGGAAGGATTATTTGAGTTGGGAGATGGTCTGAGGAATGAAAATTAGTAGGCTAAAATTCATTCTAATATAGAAATTATTGGGGAGAAAGTAAAAATCTTCCTCACACATGTTCCTGGACCAGGGAAGGCCACTGATATGTCTGTTTGGTGATGGGGTCTCTCTGCCAAAATATGTCTCTGAGATTAAAAACAAGAACAATACTTTCTGAGTATGCATGTGTTGAAGAAAGTGGTTTCTTTTAATGCTGCTAAATATTTCATTTTTTTCTTTAGGTTGTAATTTAAAACACAAATACAAAGGCAGACCATGCCTTTAAAATAGAAATAAAACTAGACCATCACTACTCATGGGAAAATGCAAAATAAAAATGTATGTTAGTAACCATATACTCCATTAAAACAAATTTTAGAAAGCTTGAAATAGCATTTTTAACTCACCTTAGTGGCACAGGAGATACAAATAAGTTTTTCAAGTTTTTTTAAAAAAATAATTTATTCTTTTTACTGTCTATTGACTGCAAGGTCACTCTACACTGTGGGAAAATCTCCTAGGATAGATGATATATGAAATTTCCTATCTTCTTCCCTGGCATTGGGACTTTTGCTGTTCAGTTAGTTCTGCTATGTATTATAACCTCTGCATTGTAACTAAATTGAATGTGCTCTCTACAGAGAATTTACCAGATAGAATTTTGCAATTTAATATAGTAGGTAAAAGAGAATCCCAGTTGTTCATTTTTAGGTAAATGCTGAGAAGATGTGTGGAAAAGCAAACTCACTTTGTACATATAAATGTGCTCTCCAGTGCTTTACCAAACCCTGACACAGGGCCCCTTGACTATTTGGGCTGCTGGAACCTGAGAGAGAGAAGGCCTTTTTGGGGTTGGAGCACCCGCTGGGGGCTGCTTGCTCCACAGCAGGTTCTGGAGACTGGGCACACCAGGAGGCCCGTTGACCTAGGCCAATAAAGACAGCAAGGCCAGGAAAGTCAGAATAAAGACCTGGAGAAGTTCTATACTAGGACCCCAGGGGTGAAATGCAGCAATAAATGTGGAATGAAACATAAGGGAGAGAAGCACATGGGGGTAGAGGTGTTAAATGGGCTTACAGAAGGTGTCCAAGGTGAGCAAAGTGGGTGATATGGGTTGATTTGTGTCCCCACCGAAATCTCATGTCAAATTGTAATCCCCAGTGTTGGAGGAGGGGCCTGGTAGGAGGTGATTGGATCATGGGGGCAGATTTCCTCCTTGCTGTTCTTGTGATAATGAGTGAGTTCTCATGAGATCTGATTGTTTAAAAGTGTGTAGCACCTCTTCCTGCTCTCTTTTCCTCCTTCTCTGGCCATGTAAGATGTGCCTGCTTCCCCTTCACCTTCCGCCATGATTGTAAGTTTCCTGAGGCCTCCCCAGCTGTGCCTTCTGTGCAGGCTGTGGAACTATGAGTCAATTAAACCTCTTTTCTTTATAAATTATGCAAGCTCAGGTAGTTCTTTATAGCAGTGATAGAAAGGACTAGTACAATGGAGAGTTTATGTTTCAAATTATTTTTTTTCTTTTTATAAAAATGAAAACTGTTTACTGCAGAAAAATTGGAAATGGAAGAAAACTTTTTAAAAGAAAAAAATTATGTGCACTTTCTATATTTTCCCTCATTATAGGTAACCATTTACAATGTTTTACTGAGTGTCCTTACTTTAGTTCATTTTCCCAAGCCTAAATACCTAATTAAGATTACATTATCCATTTTGTATATGACTAGAGTCCTACATTCCTTTTATGTCACTATAAAGGAATACCTGAGGCTGGGTAATTTATGAAAAAGAGAGGTTTATTTTGGCTCATGGTTCTATAGGCTGTACAGGAAGCATGGCACTGGTATCTGCTCCTGGTGAGGTCTCAGGAAGTTCTTACTCATGGCAGAAGGTGAAGGGGAGCCAGCATATCACATGGAGAGAGAGAGAGGAAGGCAGAGAGAAAGGAGGAGGAGCTAGTCTTTTTTAAACAACCAGCTCTCCTGTGAACTCATTGCTGCAGGAAGGGCATCAAGCCATTCATGACGGATCTATTGCCCTGGCCCAAACACTTCCCACCAGGCCCCACCTCCAATATTGGAAATAACATTTCAACATGAGATTTGCATGGGATACACATCCAAGCCATGCCAATAATTATATGTCATTCTTTTTTTCTCTTAATGCTAGTCATTTATTCAACATTGAAGAAGCATTTGCTTTATGCTTGCTTTTGGTCTTGGGGTTTAATAATGAGCAATACAGAGGTTCATCTCTCACACTGCTTCCATTTTTTGGAGAATAAAGTATACCATCAGGCAGTGACAATGTGGCATTACTTACTTGATGCCATTGTGAAGAGAATCCTCCAAAGGAACACATGGTGAAGACTACTTTGGAAACACGTGGAACTCCGTGGTCAATAAGCATGCCCTTAGTACCAGACTGGGAGCCTTAGGAAAGCTTTTCTGCAATGGAAGCTGTGCTCAGGGAAGGACCTATCCGGGGTGATGAAGAACATTCTAGGTAGAGGTCATAATGCATGTAAAGGTTGGAAAATTAGAGAACATACGACCCTAAAATGACTCCTCTGGGGATATGGAACAGGAGGCAGGTCTCAGGTCTTTAAGGAAGCATGTTGAAGTTTTCAGCTGTAAATAGGCTAACATTTGCCCTTATGAAGGCCGTGTTAGGTTCTGGTTGAAGATAAGTAGGGTAAAGCAGAAGTGTGCAAATTAGAATTACCTCCTCTTGTGAAGCTTATACATAGTTGGCTGGTCAAGTTGTAAACACTTGAAAATAAAGATGATGAAGCAAGACTACTGCTATGGCTTTAATGTGTCCCCAGAAGTTTAAGTGTTAAAAACTTAATTGCTGTTACAACAGCATTAAGAGGTGGTACCTTTAAGAGGTGATTAGGCTATGAGGGATCTTCTCTCATGAAGGGATTAATGCCCTTATTGTGAGAGTGAGTTAGCTACCCTGAAAACGGGCTTCTGATTAAAAAAAAAGTTTGGCCCCATTGCTCTGTTTCACATGCTCACTTGCCCTCCTGCTATGGAACTGTGCAGCAAGAAGGCCCTCACCAGAGGTCTATGCCATGCTCTTAGAATTCCCAGCCTCTGGTTCTGTAAGACAAATGCACTTCTGTTCCTTATAGATACCTCATTCTTTGGCATTGTGTTACAGCAGCAGAAAACAGACTAAGACAACTGTTGTCATATTCCCACCACCCAATTTATCAACTTTACCTCTACAGATACTCAAATGCATTCTCCTGTTACAGGGAGTTTGACACTGCTTCTAAGACCAATCTGTTATCTGTGTTCAGGATCCTGTCTTCTATTATCTCCTCAACCGCTTTGCTTTTTCTCTTTTCCTGTTGTCTACTGCTCTTTCCTGTGCATCAGCATATACACACACTCTCAAGTCCTCCATATTAAAAAATATATATTGACTTCCTATTCTTCTCCAGGGATGAACTTATTTCTCTACCTTCTTTCACAGAGTAGTGTCTTCAAAGTGATTCAACTGTTGTTTCCCCTTTCTTCTCATTTCCCCTTTTCTTCCCCAAACTCCAGTAAGACTTCTGTCATGTCTACTCTTCTGCCATCAATTACATCCAGGTTGCCAAATCTGTGGTGATTTATCTGTGCTCTTCTTATTAGTACTCACTGGAGCTTTTAACATAGTTGAACACTCCTCCTGTTATGAAGCACTTTATATCCAAAACATCCATGGCAGGACACTCACCTGCTATTCGCCCTACCCTTCGGCTCTGTCTCTTCTGTTCAATCTATTAAGGTTGTAGTGCCATGGGGCTCAGTCCTGGACCATCCTGTTTTTTGTTTTGTTTTTCTCTAGCCTACTTCTAATTTCCTCTTCCTCATTTGGTAACTAACGTCTCCATTACCCCAGTGTCTTCACCAAAATAGCCTATTCCTCTCACTGGTGATATGTAATTTATGAGCAAGTTGCTTTTAACTCTAAAATATGACCACCTTTCTCCAACTTTAATTCTATCGTGAAGTCAAATAGCAGCCTCTCATCTGGACTGCTATAAAGGCTTCCTAACTGGTTTCTCAGCTTCCACTTACCTCAATTCCACTATACCTTCCTAAAACATAAAGGGTTGTTGAGCTAAAAACAATTAAGAAGAAACAGATGCAGAAAAGCTCTCTTCCCTCTCCCTATTTTCCTAAATGTAGTGCATAAATTTGAAAGGTATTCCTTTCCCCTCTCTACCAGGAAGGACAGAAGTCAATTACTGGAGACAATTCTTATCAGTTCACATATGACACCAGAGGAATCTGCAAACAAGCCTGACTCCATTAATTTTCTCCCATATATTTACCTTTCCAGTTTCCTGCCTCTGGAAGCCTAGAACTGCTTTCCTGTCTTACTACTTCGCTAAAATTTATTGTTTGTTATTAGAGATCATATATAAGCCAGAGTTCTAAGCCATTGCTTTGAGTTACCTTTCACTGAGATGCACGCTGTACACATTAATAAACTAACTTGTTTTCTTCTTGTTAATCTATCTTTCATTACAGGAGTCTGTCCCAACTGCTAACTTAATGATCGCTGGTAATTCCCTTGCTTAAATCACTTTAGTAAGAAGCTCTTGCCCTTAGAATAAAATCCAAACCCTACCCTATGGTTGGCAGTGTGTTTTCTTCTTCCCCTCTGACACCATGTTTAACATTCTGCTAATTTACTACCCATTGGTACTTTGTTTATTTCCTGTTCCAGGTCAGTTAAGTCAATGTGGCTTCCTCCTCTGGGAATTCGCACTTCTGTCATCCTTCACATGGAGTGTCTGCATGATTTCACATTGACTTTCTTTTTCATTTAAATGTTTTTTTTTTTATATTATGTTTGGGTCTTGTCATCATGGGTTTTCCACACAAGTGTAATTTATGTGATCTGCTAGGCACTAATCTAACTGCTTTATCTAAATAAGCTCATGTAATCCTCATTACAATCTCATGAGGTAAGTTATATTGATACAGATGAGGACACTGAGAATGAGAGAAACTAAGCAGTTTCCTAAAGTCAAACATCTATTAAATTAAGTTGAGATAGTTCAATCTGGTAGGTTGAACTTAGAGTCTACATTCTCATGTTTCAGAATGATGTGGTTAGTATGGTGCCATTTATGTTAAGAAAAATACCCTTAAAACAACACCAATATGATGTCTGAGTAGGTATATGTGATGTAGGTATTCAAATGCTGAGAAAGGGGTCTAAAATCATGGACACTGAACTTAACAGTGGTGCCTCTAGAAGGGTTGGGAGGAAGGTCAAGATGGAGGATGGGTTTCAAAAGATTTAGCCTTATTTCTAAGGTTTAAACATTTGTTTTTCAAGATGACTATATCTATCTTTATTATATGATAAAAAGTTAAAGGATATTTTTATTTTCCACTTTATTGTGAATGCAGGAGAGATCATTCTTTCACCATTCATGGGTGACCACCTGTCTTAGTCCATTTTTAGTGCTATAAAGAAATGCCAGAGGCTAGGAAATTTATAAATAAAAGAGGTTTGTTTGGCTCATGATTCTGCTCGCTGTACAGAGAAGCATGGAACCAGCATCTGCTTCTGGTGAGGGCTTCCAGTTGCTTCCACTTATGATAAAAGGGGATGGGGAACTGTTATTGACAGAGATCACACAGCAATAAAGACGGTAAGAGAGAGGGGAGGATGGTTCCAGGCTCCTCTTAGTTCCAGGCTCCTCTGTTATTTCTTGAAGGTACTAACAGAGTGAGAATTCATTCATAATCATGAGGACAGCACCAAGACAGTCATTAGAGATCTGCCCCCATGACCCAAGCACCTTCCACTGGGTCCCACCTCCAACTTTGAGGCTCAAATTTCAACCTGAGCTTTGGAGGGTCAAATATCCAAACTATAGCAGCACCTGATGGCTGGCTGTTTCTGGCCTTCATTCAGCTTTTATATTCTCTAGAATACTTCTATTTTCTCTCGTTCACTCTATAAATCTTGTAAGTTGTAAGGAACATACAAGATTCATTAGCAATTGTAGAGAAATGTTTCTTCACATTTCTGTGCATATATTTTTATTTATGATATTTAATATCTGATGGGCAAGATTTCAGTTAATGAAGCAAGTAGCACAATCTTTTTCTCGCCTCAGAGCTGAGTATGATCACATTTTGTGAACTGTTGGAGCACTGGTGATGCACTCATAATGGTGTTAGCATGGAAGAGAAGCTCTCGCCTCCCTGTCTTGAGGAGCATTATGCCAGAATATTTTACAAACTGGATAGCAACTTGAATGAGTGGTTACCAGGAGTAACCATTTAATATGCATTTGCATTTAATATACATTTGCATTTTGTGCACTTTCAGAGCATGATGTCCTCTGAGGCTCAAGACTCTATATAAAGGAAGAAGGGCATGACGTATATTGAATCCATTCTCCAGATGATAAAACTGAGATTAAGAAAGGTGATGTGACCTGCCCATTGTTGCAGCCACTAAGAAGCTGAGATTCAAAGCCAGATTGTCTAAATTCAAATGCCCCAGCATTTTCACTGCACTGTGTTGCCTCCTAAATTATTTCAGGGTTGACCAGATGCTTTTTTACATTTACAGACACTCTAAATTACATTTTAGACATTTTATAATTTTCAGTAAGACTGAAGAGTAACTGGGACACCTAATTTAAAAGGAGAAAAAGCTGGGCTCCAGTGAATCAACTGTGTGGCACGTTAGTGTTTTCTGGCACTTTCAGTTAAAGAAATCTTTATTACCATTTGACTTCTGGTGTTTACATTAGATGTGAAACTTAAAGACAAATACCACTTTGGGGAAACATTAAAATGGCACAAGTGAGTTTCACTTTATTTAACTAACTGGCACCATTCTTGGAATCCTATAAAAGTATTCTTTTTGCCTTTTAGAAATGCTTGAATGTTTTCTCTCTCTTCATGGTATATGACAGGTGGGGCTCCATAAAACATCTTAGGCTTGTCTCAGGCATTAGAAAAACTCTAATCTTTCCATATCAATATTGGAAGAAACAACCAGACATTAACTTTCTTCAACTTCCTTTTTTATTTTTAAAATTATTGTGCTTATTATTCATAGTGTCAGGGTCTTGCTATGTTGCCCAGGCTGATCCCAAACTCTTGGGTTCAAGCAGTCCTCCTGCCCTGGCCTTCCGAAGTTCTGGGATTACAGACATGAGCCACCATGACTGGCTACTTTCTTCAGTTTCTTGAAGGAAGAAATTGAAGAGGACGTTACATCCTCCTTTAACCCCCTCAACTAGATGTCAGCTGTCCTTGAATGTATAACATAGTCCTTCAAAGAATAGTTCCCATTATTTGGGGGAAAAGCTAACTATTTGTTCATATATGTGTGTGTGTGTGTGTGTGTGTGTGTGTGTGTGTGTGTGTGTGTATATATATGTGGCTCTCATTCAGCTTTTATATTCTCTAGAATACTTCTATTTTCTCCCATTTACTCTACACATCTTGCAAGTTGTAAGGAGCATAAAAAATTGCATTCACTAGCAAAAGGGGATTCATTAGCAAAAGATTCATCAATTTATCTATCTGTAATCTGCAACCTTATAACTTTCACCTTCGTGTCCTAATTCTGTCCTTCTGAGTCACGTAGTGGGGAGAATATTTTGTGAACTACAAAGCACCACTCATATGTGAGCTCTTAGAGTTACACATGCTCATTCTATTTCTCCTTCCACTTAGGAAAGCAATAAAATAATTGGGAGACATTAAGGTGTAGCTTACGAAGGGCTGTGGTTTTCTCACGATTACCATCAAAACACTCCATATCTCAAATAAACATACATTCTTGGTTTAAATGTAAGTGTTTATGCTGTGCGAAAGTGGTTTCAAGGTATCCCATATGATAACAGTCTCTGTGAGAACAGTGAGTTTGCACACTCTACTTCTAGAGAAATTTCCTTCATTAGACCACAGCCCCTTAACCCCACATCTGTAAAAATTCTAAAGCATCCATTGCTGCAAATATTTTTAGCTATTCATTCCACTTCCAATAGCCTTTGATTTCTTCCATAACAATTTACCGCAGACAGTGGTTTAAACCACACACATTTATTACCTTATGGTTCTATGGATCAGAAATCCAATCTGAGACTTCCTGGGATAAAATCCCTTCTGCAAGCAACAGGGCTGCATTGTTTTTTGAAGGTTCTAGAGGAGAATCTATGTCTTTGTCTCTCATAGCTTCTAGAGGCCACTCATATTTCTTGGCTCATGGTGCCATTTCATCACCTTTAAAGCCAGCAATGAAGCAAGTGTCTGATCCTGTTTCTATTATTATTTCTTTGCCTCTGTCTGTTCTTCTGCCTCTCTTCTACATTCAGGGGCCCTTGTGATTACATTGAGCCAACTCAGATAATCTAGTATAATCTCCTTACCTTAAACTCAGCTGATTAGTAAACTTAATTCCATCTGCAACCTTAATTCCTCTTCGCCATGTAAGCTAACGTATTTACAGATTGTGAAGATTGGGACACAGACATTTATTTGTGTCATTGTGTGTGTATGTGTGTGTGGTGGGGCTTATTCTGCCTACCATGCTGCTCTTTTTAAGTCTTCTTGTTTCTTGTTTACCCATCATTTTTCTTCCTCATATGGTATCCTGTTGAATACATCACTTTCTAGTTTCTTTTCCCTGGGATTTTGTTTACTCGTAATACATTGTGAACTACTACGAAGTCGATGCTGTGTTAGATGCTGGGGAGTTCACATCTAGTAACAGGTGATTGTTCCAAAAAATTACAAGGATGTGACAGAGATATGTAAGAGGTACTGTTCCAGGCTCAGTTTGCCAGAAGACTAATTCTGAGATAGGAATTAGAGTGCAAGAGGTTTAGGGAGGGATTTGGGGATCAATGCCTGTGCAAGGGAAGGGATGGAAGTAGGAGTAGGCAGAGAGGGAAGACAAGTTGTGATAGACTCTCACTGAAAACCTCAAGTAACCCAATGGCATGGTCCAATGACAAGATAACCCTGCAGAGCTGTTTTTAAGTTGGGGCAAGTGTGCAGGGCCTTTGTACACCCACAGTCACCAGTCATTTGATGACAGTCTCCTCAGGAAATTGGTGTGACTTTGGGTGAGGCTGCTGTCTTCAGCTGAGGCAATCCTTGAATGGGGCCAACAGCTGAGGGCTGGCAGCACCCCAAGCACCTGTGGTAATGCCTTTGATCCCACTTATATCTGAGGGGCGATATAAGTGTAGATCACAGCTTACATCTCAGGTGCTATGAAAGCTTCTAGCAAAGGCATCTTTCCCAGTCTGGCATCAAATGCCAAGGAGGTAGCCTGGCACTCTCAGTGGGGCCCTGGTATTGATAACAGCTGACTTGGCAGCTTGGTCCTGATTTCATTCAATAGGAAAAAATCAATATATTTTGTTGGTCTGAGGAACATCAACTTCAGACATGCCCCATAACTGTGATAGACAGATTTTAAAAGGCCACTCTGTAATCATGAATGTCTATGGCTAGAGAAAAATAAGAATATTATCCAAACTATAAAATGACCAAATACCACTGTAACTTGGATAATGTGAGTGACTGCTTTTTTTTTGGCGGGGGGTGGTGGGGGGGACAGGGTCTCACTCTGTTGCCCAGACTGGAGTGCAGTGGTGTGATCTCAGCTCACTGCAACCTCTGCCTCCCAGATTCAAGTGATTCTCCTGCCTCAGCCTCCAGAGTAGCTGGGACTACAGGTACGTGCCACCATGCCCAGCTAATTTTCATATTTTTAGTAGAGATGGGGTTTCACCATGTTGGCCAGGCTGGTCGTGAACTCCTGGCCTCAAATGATCCACCCACCTTGGCCAAGTGACTGCCTTTTTTTTTTTTTTAATGGATACCAAATACCAGCTCCAGCTGTGATTTGTTCCTTCTGTTTTATAGATAAGAATGATTAAAATATCAAATATAAGATTATCCCCACTTTCTGACAACATACAACCCAGAGCAAAGCCCCACTTCCTTGAACTCTCCCCCTAAAACACAAGCCCAAATCCAATGACAAGTGCCACCCAGCACTACGTAACTGAACTCCTTGGTTTCCCATAAATATGCTTTTTCTTGTTGTAACAAGTAGGTAAACCCAGTTTTTGATTATCTTCCTGGTGGTCTTTGGCTGAGGGCATTGGCAGATCTAAGTTCTTTTGGTGCAGAGACTGTGCCTGGCACATAGTACTACAACACATATTTGCTAATAGAAGATCTTATTTGGCTTTGAATCCCCAGCACTTTGAATGTTGAGTAATTTATTGGGTATTAAGATGTTTAATATGTGTTTGTAGAATATATTGATTGATGAATGAGAAAACGGGTCTATTCTAAAAAAGTTAGACATTTTTAAAAAGGGCTATAGTAGGAGACATGAGGGAATAGAGCCAGTTTAGGAAAATCAAAATATTTCACTATGGCCACAGTATAGGACACCAGAGAATGGGAAGAAGAGTTGTATGTGCCATGGTAGGTAATTTTTTTCTAAGAATGTTGATTTTTCTAAAAACAGAGGAGCCGTTTAAAAGTATTTTAGGTGGTGGGTAGCAAAAAAATATTCCAGGTAAGGTTTAATTGGGTAATACAATGGTTTAATAACTACTAACTTCTGTGTTATGCTGTACTTTGGATTAGAGGATTATTTTAGTGACCAAGCTGTGATTAGAATTGAGCATAGCACACCTTTGGGCATAATCTAGGGAATTTAGGTAACCTGCATTGTCCCTGGCTTGACTCATTGGGATGTCAAACCTTAGGAGAGCACAGAGCTCTCTATGACTGTGGCTGAACCTAGTGAACAGTCACTGACTTTTCTCTTTGGTAGTTCCCCCCGGGAGAGTTTTTCTTTGAAAGACTAAAATGAGAAGAAGCATGCCAGGTGCTCCTGGTGGCCACAGCTAATAGCAGGAGCATCTGGGAAATCACAAGGGAACATGCCTTAGTCTATTTTCTGTTGCTTATAACAGAAAACCTAAAATTGGGTAATTTGTAAAGAAAAGGAATTTGTTTCTTACAGTTGTGGAGACTGAGAAATCCAAGTTGAGGGGCCACATCTGGTGAGGGCCTTCTTGCTGGTGAGGACTCTCCCCAGGGGTCTGAGGTAGCTCAGGGCATCACCTGGAGAGTTGAAGAGGGAGATGAGCATACTAGCTCAGGTCTTTTCGTCTTGTTACAAAATCACCAGTCCCACTTCCATGATAACCCACTCATAAGGACAAAGCCTTCATAACCCAATCATCTCTTAAAGACCTCACCTCTCACTGCTGTCACATTGGGGATTAAGTTTCAACATGAGAGGGGAAAAACATCTGTACCACAGCAGAACACAAGAGTGCTTTTGGGTCACAGTCATGAGGACATTTATGAGCTATGTGGATACAGAGATACAGCAAAAGAGAACCTCCACCTTATCTGCCTGTGTTGCCACCTTGGAAATAAGGTGCCATCTTTCTCAGGGATTCCTAAAGCTGCTTGTACAGTTTTAAGGTGATGCTGTCCATGGTGACCTCATGAGAAATGACAGGTTTACCAAGTCCATGTCTCCCTACTTCCTCCTCATCATTCCTACCTTTAGGATATAGATCCCATGAGGGAAGACCTAGATGAAATTGAGCCATGGATCCCATAACCTCAGATACTCCCTCGTCTGTTGCTTTGTGCCTCCTCTCTTCTGCATCCATGTTCCAGAATTTCAGTGTTCACACAACTTTTCTTGACCAATGCCAGCTCTGAAAAATGATCCATTAAACTCACTGATAGGTGGAAATTACTCTTCGGGATAAATTTCCAAAGGAGGCTCATAATTCCTGAGAAAGTCAGGAGTAAAGATGTGCAGAGTTTAGGCATTCCAAGTAGGATATGGAAATGTGCAGAGATTTTTAAAGTCTCAGTCTTTTCTTTGCCTTCAAAACGATAACCTACTTTGAGGGACAAAAGCCCCTTTTTGAACAGATAATTTCCGGAAAAAAAGCCATACTTAATCTGTGCTTATGTAGATGAGAATGACAAGAACATTCTTTCTCATTTTCATGAATCAGAACTCATAAGAACTCAAGACTGAAAAGTCTAGAATCTACTCTGTACAAATTGACTCTGCTATTTTAACCCACTTCCTGGGGTCATTTTAATTATATCTGAAAAATGAGTTATGAGAAGCAAATGAATTAAATTTCCCTTTATACATAATTACAATGCAAATTTAAAACTGCTGTACCCAGTTCCTAGAAATGACTTGGGCGGAGATTTTCTTGCTCTCTCTTTTCATTTTTACCTTTTTCTCCTACTCATTTAGGAAAAGATGTAGTGATTAAGTAGAAATGGAAAAGCAATAATAAAAAGTTAAGTGTAAAAGGCAACTTAATTTCCTTGTTACTCTGAATGTTAATAGTTATGTGTGGATTCTCACCCAGTCTTTCGTCAAAGTAGCTTTATAATACAAAACACTCCAAAGCCTACTTAAACTTTACTTCCTTTAAGATGAACCTAATTTCACAAATTTTGCTTTCCTTTAGATATCTATATTTAGATGCATATTATTTTGTTACAGTGCTGCAAAATGAAGCTCCTTAAATGTTCTGTTAGTATAAACAAAAAGAAAAGTGGCAATTATTTCTGATCATGAGTGTTATCATTTGACATTTGATTTAATTTAATTTTATTATTTTAGAGACAGGGTCTCACTCTGTCACCCAGGGTAAAGTGCAGTGGTGCAATCATAGCTCCCAAGTAGCTAGGACTATAGGTGTGTGCCACAACTCCCAGCTAATTTTTATTTTTATTTTTATTTTTAGAGATGGGGTCTCACTATGTTGCCCAGGCTGGTCTTGAACTCCTGGCCTCAAGTGATTCTCCTGCCTCTACCTCCCATAGTGCTGGTATTACAGGTGTGAGCCTGTGTGGACCAGAAGCATCTACATCCCCTGCCCCTGGAAGCTTGGTAGTACAGAACCTCCGTCCTACCCCAAACCTGCTAAATCAGAACCTGCATTTTACCAAACTCCATGCATGTTCACATGCAAGACTGGGATTACTCATAGTTTTGAGACTATGAGAAACCCAAGTATTGAACATTCTAGGCTTAGATTATTGTTCTGTTTTTATTTTTACCCTACTCCACAAAATATATTATTCAAGGTAGGCATCTTCACAAAAAACAACCCTATGTCTCAGGGTCTTCATGAAATAAGCTATTTCTCATCTCAGTCTATGGTAGATTGAGCTGGCTGGGCTGGGAGGGGGCAATCTTTCCTATGCAGTCATTTTGCAGTCAGAGGTATTCCATCTAGTGGCTTTTTTATCCCCAAGGGCCACATAATTCTTCACCAGACCCCTGATTGTGAGCTTCTAATGAAGAAAAAGCTAAGACATGGAGTAATGGGTAGCATCTTTTATGACCAGGCATGGATTGGGGCACGTCGCTTCTACCTGCATAATATTTATCTCAACTCTGTCACACACATGGCAACATCTAGCTGCAAGAAAGGCTGAGAAATGCCATTTTTTGCACAGGAAGAGGAGAAAATAGTTAAAGCAAATGTTCAGTCAGTCTCCGCCTCACTTATCCATCCTCCAGAATCCAGCTAAATCCCTATCTTCTTCAGGCTGGGAGATGTCTTCTTCTAAGTTCCTATAGTGCATATTATTCAGTTTTTTTAAATCTACATGTTCCATTAATGCTGTGGTATATTATCTATTGAGATGTGTGTGTCTTACTTTCCACTAGAATTTTTTAAATTTCTTCTTTTTTTTCCACTAGAATTTATAAGCACTTGTAAAGCAGTGGTCATGCCATATTTTTTTTTTGTAAACTGCAGAGACAAGATTAATTTTATGCATGTAATAAGCATCTTATTAACATTTATTGATCAAGTTAATGAATACATAGGGCAGTATAATGGTTCTTTTTAAATCAGCACTTAGTAGAGTATCTTGTGGATCCTTTCAATATCTGGATTCCATGATTAACCCTGCTAGGGTCGGAATATTTGTGTCCCACCAAAATTCACATTGAAATTTTAACTTCCAAGATGATAGATCAGGAGGTGGCTCCTTTGGGAGGTGCTTAGGTCATGAGGCAGAGCCTTCATAAATGGGATTTGTGCCCTTATAAAAAAAGGCCCCAGAGAGATCTCTCACCACTAGCTTGCTGTAAGAACATCACAAGAAGTTGTCATCTATGAACCAGAGCAATGAAAAGATGGCACTCTATGAACCAGCAAGCAGGTCCTCAACAGGCACTGAATCTGCTGGAACCTTAATCTTAGACTTCCCACCCTCCAGAGATGTGAGAAATAAATGTCTGTTGTGTGTAAGCCACCTAGTCTATGATACTGTGTTACAGCAGCCTAAACAGACTGAGAATACCCTCCAAGTTTAATTAGAAAATAGACTTCTAATCCCTTGTCACTTTTTTGGATCTGTTAGCAGGTTTGTTTTCTTAACGCATCCTAATAGAAGTGCATTGCTATTGGCATCACATGGACCACTGAACACAATCATAATGCCCACATCATAGTGGAGGAAATCAAAGTCCCCAAACAAAAAGTAATTTGCTAGAAGTCACATAACTGGTAGGCAGAGAAGGCACATTTGGACTTGTTGGTAGTCTTTTGACTCCAAATCCAGGATTTTGTAAAGTGGCCCATGTCATTTCTTCTATAGACAGCTGCATTATTTTTGTTGCTGTTGTTTTGTTTGTTTTTTTAGAGAGAGTCTTGCTCTGTCCCCCAGACTGGAGCGCAATGGTGCGATCTCAGCTAACTGCAACCTCTGCCTCCAGGCTTCAAGTGGTTCTTCTGCCTCAGCCTCCCAGGTACTGAAATTACAGGCACACACCACCACACCTGGCTAATTTTTGTATTTTTGGTAGAGACGAAGTTTTGCCATGTTGGCCAGGCTGGTCTCAAACTCCTGAACTCCAGTGATCTGCCCGCCTTGGCCTCCCAAAATGCTGGGATTACAGGTGTGAGCCATTGCGCCCAGCCCACCTGCATTGTTTTTGGAGACTTCAAAACTACCTATTAGGTGCTATGCTTATTATCTGGATGACAAAATCATTTGTACACCAAACCCCTACAACACACAGTTTACCTATGTAACAAACCTGCACAATTACCCCTGAACCTAAAAGTTGATAAATAAATAAAATACAAAATAAAACCCCATGTGATTGACTAATGACAAAATTTTGAAGATGGATAAATATAATTTCTAGATGGCTCTTTTCATTTTTCAGCCCCTCTTTTGCCAGTGTCATCACAGGGAATGTAAGCTTGCTTCACAACTTTTCATTTTTCAAAGAGCTTGGAATTTTTCCACAAAATAAATTTGCTGACTGAATCTAATCTATGAAAGCTATCTAGTAAACTCAAATATAAGGCCATTTAGTGTTACTGCAGTTTTGGTGTCAAAACAAATTTCATTTTTTGTGTGTGTAATTGTTTTCTTTCAGTTTTTATTTCTTCTTCTTTGTATCTGTCTTGACTGCTTATAAAATATTTTCTTTTTTTTAGAAATTAGGAAACTAACACATATACCTACTTGTGCATGTTTTGTTTTGCTTGGTTGTCAGTGGACACTGTGAGTCTGAAATTTTCTTCCTCCTAAGCAATGTTCTTGTATGATTTATTGATTATTCTCTCTCTCTGCTTTGTTCTCTTCTGGAATTCCAGGATTACCTGTTTCAGATCTCATGAATCAATCCTTCATCATACTTGTAGCTTCTTTTCAGTATTACTTTTTTGTATGTCTTTATGTTCTGGGAAGATTTCTTGAGTTAATATTTTAAATAATACATTTTGTTTTCTGCCTCATACAGTCTACTATTCATTGCACCAAAAACATTTTAAATTCTGCTATTCATGTCTTTCAAGATTTAAATTTTGTTCTGCTTCATATATGTAAACCTCTCTTGAAATCGATTTATGAAATGGATCAGAACTTTTTCTCTGATAATATTTTTTTCTTGGAAGAAATGTTTCTTAAAAGGAAAGATTTGCCTTGAAAACTCAGTAGTTACATTCTGTGGTCTGTTTATTCTTTCACTATTACTTGTGATTTTCTCCCCTTTTCTGTAAAGCCAAGGGGGCCACAATTTTATTCCAAGGAAAAGGGCGAATTTTACATTTAATAATTTTCTTGTTAGCTTAGGCATGAACAGAAATAGAAGTACTGGAAAATGGCTTCATGTCAAGAACATTCTCTGATTAACTCAATGGTGTTTGCCCTTCAGTGTTTCTTCATTGTGCAGCTTTTCACCTCTTAATTAGCTGTGTGTTTTCCTGCCACATTGTTGGAGCCACTGAAAATATGAGGAGAGTCTCTATTCGTGTTGCATCCTCCAGAATCAGTAAAACCCAGGGCCATTCTTTGATGATTCCAGTGAGGTGTCTGGCTGTCAATCTGTTTCTTCTGGCTAACAAGGTGCGACAGTCTCATCGAAGCCGACATTGCACTGTGCTCAGTATTTTCCTGCCTCTGTGTGTGTGCCTACGTGCAGGGAGAGGGGAGCTTTCATGGGTCTCTGAAGAAGACTGGAGCTGTTATCTTAATCTGGACTTTAAAAAATATTAATAGACTATCTTATTAGAGAAGTTTTAGATTAACAGAAAAATGAGCAGAAAATACAGAGAGTTCCTATGCACTTCCTGTTCCTTTTCTTCCCTCTCCCATTATTAACATTTTGGATTACTGTGGTTGTATTTCTTACTATGGGTCAGCCAATTGTAATACGTTATTACAAACTAAAATCCATAGTTAACATTAGGGTTTACTCATTGTGTTGTGTATGCTCTGGATTTTGACAACTGCATAATGTCATGTAGCCACCGTTATAGTATCACACAGAACATTGTTTTCAAATAATTAAGTTCAGCATATTGTGTAAAACCAGTTACCAATTAGCTTGGAAATAGCACCAGCTACATTTCTGAGTGGCCAGGATCTTTGTGGCACTGAATTGCGTGCACTTCAAAAACTGTGACATTGATTTGGTTGGGAAAAAATCCTGGGCAGCGTGGTAGCGGTAGCTTGTGTTGGCTGTACCTAGATTCAACACAACTGGAAGGAAATTTTACCTTTATCGATGCTTGAAAAAAAGTTTCAACATCATTTATGGAGTAGCTATTTCTTTTCTATTAAAAAGTTCATGGTAAAAAAGTTAAATCCAAACACTATGTCGATGAAGAGAGTCAAACTGTGTAAAATATTTGACGAGATTTATTCTGAGGCAAATATGAGTGACCAGGGCCCATGACACAGCCCTCAGGAGGTCCTGAGAACATGTGCCCAAGGTGGTCGGGGTACAGCTTGATTTTATACATTTTAGAGAGGCATGAGACATCTATCAAATATACATTTAGGAAATACATTGATTTGGTTCAGAAAGGTGGGACAACTCAGGGCGGGGGGAGTGGGTGCTTCCTGGGTATAGGTAAATTAAAATCTTTTCTTTTCTCTTCTCTTCTCTTCTCTTCTCTTCTCTTCTTTTTTTTTTTTTTTGAGATGGAGACTTGCTCTGTTGCCCTGGCTGGAGTGCAGTGTTGCAATCTCGGCTCACTGCAAGCTCTACCTCCTGGGTTCATGCCATTCTCCTGCCTCAGCCTCCCGAGTAGCTGGGACTGCAGGTGCCCGCCACCATGCCTGGCTTTGTATTTTTAGTAGAGATGGGGTTTCACTGTGTTAGCCAGGATGGTCTCGATCTCCTGACCTCGTGATCCGCCCACCTCGGCCTCCCAGAGTGCTGGGATTACAGGTGTGAGCCACCGTGCCCGGCCTTAAGACATTTTCTGATTGACAACTGGTTGAGTTTGTCTAAAGACCTTGGATTGATTAGAAAGGAAATGTTCAGGTTAAGATAAAATATTGTGGAGACCGAGGTTCTTTTAAAGTCTTATAGTGGCTGCCCTTAGAGCTAATAGATGACAAATGTTTCCTTTTCAGACCTTTAAAATGTGCTAAACTCTTACTTAATCTTTTCAGGATTGGGAGGGCCTGGAAGAAAAAGATCTGGCTATGTTAATAGAGATTCTTTACAAATGCTCCTGTCCCTCCACCAAGGACAGCTTTGCAGGACCATTTCAAAATATGGCAAAGAAACATGTTTTGGGGTAAAATATTTTGACTTTCTTCTTTGTCACGTGATATTATGCTAGCGTCAGACTGGAAAGTAAGTCACAATATAAAGGGTTAAATAAATTCTGATGAGAATTTGTGGTTTGTAAGGCATGACTCCCTAGACCCCTTCGATAGGAATTTGGGCAAGTTAAAAAAATCAGAGCTCAGTTCTCAAACGAGGTTTCCTTTTCAACCTGGCCTTATTCTTTTGAGTGTGGGAACACCTTTCTTACAACAGAGACTCTACTGAGTACTGGAAATAGGAAGGAAGCCACACGTGGATGTGCAAGTGGATTATTCTTCCCTATTGATTGTGGTAGAAAGAAATGAGCAGGGACACTGCCCCTTGGCTAACACGCGTGTCCTTCCTTATTGCTACTCCCAGCTTGCCACAGCAGCACCCCCTATGGCTCAAAAAACTTTCTTTTTCCTTAGATGATTTTTTTTGGAAAACTTCTCCATTTACTTCTTAACCTTGTTTCTTCTTTGTCTGCATCGATTGGCCATGCCTTAGTTTTCTGTTTCTCTGTAAAGCATTGCCACAAGCATAGCAGCGTAAAACTACACCTGTTTATTATCTTATTCTGTAAATCAGAAGTCTGGATGGGCTTGCCTGGGTTCTCTGCTAGTGGTCACACACCTGAAGTCTTGCCTGAGCTGAACTTCTATCTGGTGGCTCCAGGGAGGGATCTTCTTACAGGCTTATTGAGGCTGTTGGTAGAATCCAGTTCCTTCTGGCTATGGATCTGAGGCCCTTGTTTCCTTGCTGGCGGTCATCTGGGGCTGTCTTCAACTCCTCAAGACCACTATCTTTCCTTCTCATGCGTCCTTTCCATCTTCAAAGGAGCAGTGGCACATCGGGTCCTTCTCACACTTTAAATGTCTCTAACTTCCTTCCCAGTCTGAGTATGTTCTCAGCTTTTAAGGGCTTATGTGATTAGATCAGCTACGCCTGAATAATGAGCAGAAGCTGGTGAAGGTCAACTGTTCATATAAGGTAACAGTCACAGAAGCAACATCTTATTATATTCACATGTTCTGAGGATTGGGGCGTGAGGCATTGGGTGGAGCCATTGGTGCATGTTTAGAGTGACACCTACCTCCCATCCTCCCGATGTCCATCCTTTGTGCTACCATTGCCATATACTTTCCTTTTACATAAACAGCCAGAATATTGTTACCATTTTTGCCTTAAACTATTTTCTTTTTAAAACAAAACCTTGGTGCCTGTTTTTTTCCCTGCAGTTCAAGTCTCTCCTTAGATATCACCTTGTCTATATTTACTACCATCTAAATGTTTCTGATGGGCTGAAGAGGAGCTGGTAATTTGCAGCTTTTCTAGTGTTTAAGTTTGGATGCCTTTTCTAGCTCCCTATGTGTCCAAGCTGAAACTGGTATGTTGTGTTTCTGTTTGTTTGTTTGTTTTGTGAAACAGAGTCTCACTTTATCGCCCAGGTTGGAGTGCAGTGGTGCGATCTCAGCTCACCACAACCTCTGCCTCCCAGGTTCAAGCAATTATCCTGTCTCAGCCTCCCGAAAAGCTGGGATCACAGGTGCCTGCCACCACGCCCAGCTAACTTTTGTATATTTTAGTACAGACAGGGTTTCACCCTGTTGGCTAGGCTGGTCTCGAACTCCTGACCTCAGGTGATCTGCCCCGCCCCGCCCCCCCCCCCCCCCCCCCCACCCCCCGGCCTCCCAAAGTGCTGGGATGACAGGCATGAGCCACCACACCTGGCCTACTGTTTTTTGTTAATTAACTCATTATTAGGGAAATATTTAGCAGCATCTAAAAAGCACATCCGATGCGGCAGCAGCACAGTCTACACACAACAATCAGACTATGCCGCCCTTCATTGAATGTAGATCTCTAATTGTTTTGCATCATGTAGTCAAAAATCCCCTCTGTTTTATTTGAAGGTGGTCATTTTAATTTGGCTTACAAATTTTGCAAAGATGGAAAAGTAAGCTACAGACATTGGTGTCTCCTATAGTGTCTTTCTGGACCTTGTATTATTTCTGCAGCACAGTGTTTGTCTGTTTATAACCCCTCCAAACAGAGTCTTTGAGGGCAGGCATAATGTCTCGTCTACTTTTGTTTTTCTAATGCTGAGCATATGACAGCATAATATGTGGTACAGAAAACCACATTTAATGTTGTTAAATGCTTATTTAATGTTGCTGAATGTTTCTGGGTCATTCAGTGAGATGTTGCATTTTCCTGAAAATTCCTTGAACTCCCAGAGAGATACACCTCAAGAGGTGACCAAAGTCTTCTTCCAAGAAGACTTTTATTGGTTTGTATTATACAACAAAAAGTGGACAATTCAGATGTGCTCTGAGAAAGCCTGGGGAATGTGCCAAAGTGATGTGTGTGTTCTCTGTGGAGCTTGATTTCTTTAGCTGGGGAACCAGAAGCCACTCAGTGATCTCCAGATTAAACTACTATTTCTCATAATATGAGAGTATTTTTAATGCTTAATAACAAATAGCATTTTAATTTGAACTCTATGAGGCAAGAGGCTTACATGAAATGAACAAGTACAAGCAGACATGAAGGAGAAGAGTGACTACCTTCATTATGGGTGTGCAGTTCAGCAGAAATGATGCTCTGAGTGAATCTTAAATAATCTAACAAAGTGAAATCCCCTCGGCTCATCAGTGAAGCCTGTGAATATGGTAATCTATGTGTGACAGAAGCCTTCACAGCTGCTCCTTTGCAGTGCAATCCGACTTGGGGATTTTTTGTTGTTGTTATAGGGCTCACTGGACTCTCCATAAGGCATGAAAGAGAAAAGTTTGAAACTGATTTACCACAAATAACTCCTTAGATGCTGGTTTCTGTTGCATTTAGGTCTTGATATAGGTATAAGGAGGGGGCAGTGGGTTTTCATTTAGAGAACAAACTTGATTTTAAGCTCCTCCTATGGGCCCTTCCTGTGTCATGCACAATATTGTACACTCACAACAAACTGAAGATTCTGATGTGAACATCTTTGCAAAAGATTTCAGGCCACTGATTTGACAGGTCAGATCACATGTGGCTTGTTGTTGGCCCTGACTGCAGTTGTGCAAGACAGGTGGAATGGTATTGTGGAAGGAGCAGAAGGATCATGGGCTTTGGAAATCACCAGTGTTGGCTCAAATCCTGGCTCTGCCATTTTCTAGCACTTTGACCTTGGTCAGGTGATACAATCTTTCTGACCCCTAGTAGAATTCTTGTGAAGATAAAATGATCCTCATACGATGAGGACTAAAATCATGCATAAAAAGAGTCTGGCTCAAAAACAGAGGAGAGTCAATAGGTGGCAGCTGCTATTACTATTATTCAATTTTGATTTCATGAATTGTTTTCACCTGTTTTCTGTGCCCCTAACACTATAGATGCAATCACATGTCTGACCCCTTCACACACTGGAATCGTTGACATGACAATATGCTCAGCACCTTAGCTTTTACGTGTCTGGGGTCTTCCCTCTAGGCTGGATCATGCAATAGGCTCTTATTCTTCACTCATGTTAGAATCCCCCTCTGTCGAAGGATTATACAGCCCTACTTTGTTTAATGCATGTATGGCCATGTGACTTACTTTGGCCAGTGCAACAGAAGCAAAAGTGGTGTGTCATAGCTAGGCAGAGCCTCTAACATGTTGGGTACCATTTTCCCTCTGCTTCTGCAACCACAGAGCCATGGCAGGATGGATCTTCCCAAGACCTGAGTCCCTGAGTGACTGTGATGAGCAGAGATTTATTGTGTACAATAGACATAGTGTGAGTGAGAGGTAACCCTTACCATTGTAAGCCAAGAGATTTTTGGGTTATTTGTCATGACAGCATAACTGAGCTCTTCCTAATTGCTGCAGGGCTTCTCTCTCAATTCCAGCTCTGAGTCAGAGTTCTCTTCATCTGCCAACAACTCCATCAACCCATGTGGACCTTCACTTCCTGTGAAGTGGCTCTGTCTATCCAGTGGGTCATCAGATGCATACAAGATGACCACAAGCTGGTGCTTATGTCAGATCCATGCTTACTCCGTCTGTTCTCTCCTGCTACTTAATGCTCTTGGACTCTAAGGTGCTCAAACTTGTACATGGAATTATAATACATAGACATAAAATAAAGTCCATGCTGGGAAAGGTGCTTCTGAGATACTTCAGTTCTCTACTTTCCTTTCCTTTCCTCCCTCTTGTTCTGTTTCACTTGCTGCTCAAACTCATCATGCACACATAGCTCCACAGGGAGGGAATGGGGCTGAAGCAAACAAGGACTTGGGCTATGTCCATCCATGTCTGCCTCTAGAGCTGTCTGTCTGTCTTCCTGGAGCTATCAGGATCACTTCCTCTCCACATGTAGCTTCAGCGCTGCTCCCCAGTGGCAGGACTTAGGTCTGGGAGATCTGAGCAGCTGCTGCCTTATGTTTTGGATTTGGCATTGTCTGCCTGCCTCTCCTAGAGCCACTGTGGGCTTCTGTTCTGTTCCTCAGCTCCCTTCTGGCCTTGAACCAGTGTCCTGGACCTTTCCGTGATGGAGTCTGCTTTACTCTCGCAGCGCCAAAGATTATAACCAATATCCAGAGCTGAGCTTACTTACCTGAACCCTGTTACTTCCTCACGTTGCTTAATTAGTAAAAAAAAAAAAAAAAAAAACAAAAAAACAGAAGCCATCTTGAGCCAAAAGTACTTACTGGTGTCTTAGCCCATGTGAGCTGTTACAAAAATGTACCATAGACTGGATGACTTATAAACAACAGAAATCTATTTCTCCTGGTTCTGGAGGCTGGGAAGTCTGAGCTCAGGCTTCCAGCATGGTTGGGTTCTGGTGAGGGCCCTCTTCCAGGTTGCAGATGGTCAAATTCTTGTTGTTCCCTCACATGACGGAAAGAGAAAAATAAATCTTATCTCTCAGCTTTTTTTTTTTTTTTTAGATGGAGTCTTGCTCTGTCACCCAGCCTGGAGTGTAGTAGCGTGATCTCAGCTCACTGCAATCTCTGCTTCCCAGGTTCAAGTGATTCTCCTGCCTCTGCCTCCCAAGTAGCTGGGATTATAGGCATCTGCCACCATGCCTAGCAAATTTTCATATTTCAGTATTTCAAATTTCATATTTCAGTAGAGACAGGGTTTCACCATGTTGGCCATGTCTGGTCTCGAACTCCTGACTTCAAGTAATCCTCCCGTCTCAGCCTCCCAAAGTACTGGGATTGCAGATGTGAGCCAACCGCACCCGGCCTCCTCCTGTTTTTATAATTTAAGGGCACTAAATCCACCATGAGGGCTCCATCTTGAGAACTTAATCTAACTCTAATTACCATCTAAAGGCCCAACCTCCAAATATCATCATATTGATGATTGGGGTTTTAACATACAAATTTTTGGGGGCATACACACATTTTGTCCTCACAGTGTGAGACTAAACAAATCCTGGAAATAGAAAAGGAAGGTCGTTAGAATCTGAGGCAAGGGAGGCAGCTTCTAGGACCAGTGGCTGTCTCTATATCAGCCTCAGGCCCCTTACGGTTTCTCTCATAGGACCTCTGTGTTTCAGCTACCTGTTGTTCTATAACTAACTACCCCCAAAAATATTGGTTTCAAGCAACACAAATGTCTGATTTCTCATGATTCTTAACCAGGCACTTCTTCCATCTCATGTAGTGTCAGTTGATGCCCTGGGATGGCTGGGAAGTTCAAAAGGTCCTCCGCTGGATGAATGGCTGCCAGCCTGGTGCTCAGATGGGCCTGTTGGCAGTGGCTTTGGTTCTTGTCTGTGTGCCATTCCTTTTCCTCCTTACTGGTTATCCATAGACTGTTTCATGGGGACACCTTTACAGTTGGCACCTGAGCTAGGGAGGCTTCTAGGGTTCTACTTGCATCTGCCACTGTACGAGCACTCTGAGAGGGGAAAGGAGCCATGATTCCTGCTTTCGATAGCGCCTGTTTTGTCATGATTGCCTTCACTGTGAGCAGACAGGTGCCGTTTCCCATTTTGCCTCTGCTGGGTCAATTACAGTGATTTCAAAGGACACTAATGGATCTGACAAGTCTCATTGGAAAGAAAATTCCTCCAGATTAACAATAAATTGATCTGATTACCTAATCCTGGTATCATTCAGTAGAAAAATGCAAGGCTGAAGTGAAGTGGCAATCTTTATTCATATCAATCTGGGATAAAATGAAGAGTGTGGGGAAAGCTGGAGGCAAGGAATGAAAAACCTCCGCATTCTGAAAGCCAAACCCCCGCCCACCCCCCCGCCCCCGAATTGTATTTCAAGATGTTTCCATTCAGAGATGGGCAGGACAGGTATTTAAGGAATATTAAGCATATTCCAGGCTTATTGATTTACCTTTTTGTAACATGCAAAGGTCATAAGACCTTACTCTTTGGAACACAGGTAGGCTGTGACTTTGCTTTCCTGTTATTAAAATTATTTTAGAGCAAGAGATACATTCAAATTTTGTGAGCCTAGTGAAGATCAACAGAAGAATAGTAAATTCTTGCTGTGACTTTGCAGCACACTTGACATGTGTGTTAATAATGCCACCTGGCAATAATAGTGGAAGAATAGATTCATTCAGCAGCAGATACTACTCTGGATAACTGTTGGTTTTGGTGCATTACCTCCATGGTAAAGACGTCCCTGACCCAGACAGACAGTTACCGCTTTCTTCCCTTTTTCTCTTGTAGTGCCCTGGATATACTTCTATTTAGATAATTCCGAAATCTGTTTAATCTAATATTTACTTGATCTTTATTAGGTGTTGCGTTATGTGCTGAAGTGCACTGGCAATGAATTAATTCATTGTCACCATCCTACTGCTTTACTTCAAGATCTTACCACTCTTTCTTGAACTATTGCACTCACAACCATAGTCTTTATTCCCAAGAAATTTATAGTCTGGTAAGAGATTGTCACAGAAACTGTTGGTTAAATTCCATGCAGCCATTACCTTACTTCTGTGCTGGAAGATGCCAGTTTTGTTCTGACGGCTCCTCCTTTATCCCATGACTTAGATGAGCCTAAACTCGTACTGGTAAATGAGTGATTGGTTTGCTGAGGTTACGTGATTCAATGCCAGCCGAGGAAATATCAGTCAAGTTGGCTGCAGAGGCTTCTGGGAAATGTTTCCTCAATGAGCTAAAGAAACCCACAGAAATGCAAGATATTTTTATTTTTGAATTGTGTGCCTGGAAATGCAATATTCACTTGCTCTCCAGAGGAGAGCTTGCCTTCAGATAAGCCAACAGGGTAGCAAAGATGTGGAAATAATCTGAGTTCTTGATGCTACCTTTAAGTTGTTCAAATGATCCAAACTGGAGGTACCCTACCATGGAATATCTGTTATGGTACATGATAAATATCCTGATACTCAAGCCAGCTATTGATTGATTGCTTTCTTACTAATGCCGAGGCATAGAGATAAAAAGTACATTTATCGCAACAGTAAGGCAGAATATGGGAAGCAAAAAAAGGGAGGTATAAAGTACTATGAGAATTCAGGAGCGAGAGGGAATACAGTCTACTGGGGTGAGGAGAGAAAATCAGACTGACAGCATAAGCCACACACAGACAACACATTGAGACTACAGGAATTTTTTGGTATGTGTATGGATTACAGAATGTTTAAAATTTAAGCCAGGTATCAAAAAATCATGATCCTTCCTGTAAAAGTTAATATTTATTTTTTCATGCTTTATTTCAGTGCTCACCTAGCAACACTGGCTGTGGCTGAGGACTGGTGTTCCTCTACACAGAGCCTGGGCTTTCCTTCAGACTTGCTGCCCTCATGCAAGCCCCCTGCCTGATGTCACCTGCCTGACGCTGGTGCTTTTCGACCGCTGTATCCATGAAGGGAGAAGCATTTGTTGCTGAAAGAATTATTGTATTTGCTGTTGGCAACACTTGAGAGTAAAGTTTAGCGGAGTAAGAGAGACATAAATCTAGAGGTTTGGGGTAGTTTTTTTTAAAGGATGTATCATTCGTTTATTTTAAAAAGTCTAAAAAGAAAAGAGGAGAGCAGTGGACACATCTGAGAGCATTTGAGGGTTAGAAAAGATTTACCTCTTAGGAATGAGGATCCTTGCGCTTGTTTCCAAGTTCATGGTGTTTTGAGTGTGGCAAGACTTTTTAATAATATGAATGATGCCCGTGGAATCTTCTGTAACACTCAATCGACAGGAATCCTGAGGTACTATATATCCCAGATCTTTATTTTCCCAAACACATTGGAGTATGAAGGACACGTTGTGAATGACAGAATTCTGTCACTATATTTAATTTACTATCAAATTTACCTACTAAAGTAGAGGACTGATTAAGATAAATACAGACAATGAACTCATCCTGGAAGGAATTACTATGGAAAAAGAATTTGACAAGAAGATCCCCTTTTTATCTGAACAATAAAACATCTCAATTTCTCAAAGCTCTTATGTTTGGCCAGTTCATCTGGTGAGAGAATGGAAAAAGGGAGACATTCATCAGTTTTATAACCTGCAGTCCATCATCAGACCAAATCAGGAAGAAGAGTGCATGGAGAAAACATTTGGGAAGAAAAGGTATTTTCAAAACGTCTGGAGCAAGAGACAAATCCCATCAGCTCAGTTCCAACAATATATGCAGGTAAGATTTTGTTCTTGAAAAGTCTTCAGTTGCCCCCATTAGCTCTAAACCTTTTACCTCTGGCCAGCCGTAGCAAATTAGAATTAATAATGTGGCTTTTGAAAAAGCAACAGTGATGTAATTACTGTATCAGCATAAGGTTAGTGATTTTTAAAATGGAAAGGCTAGTGATGTGCTTAGAATTTTTTTAAAATCAAAGAAATTATCTCAATTGAATTTGCCTTCTTCTGCTTGTTCTTCAGGTAATAGGGTTGAGTGAAGGGTTAACAGTGCTGCAAGTAGGATTATCTGCAAAAACATTAAGCCAGTCTTGACTTGCTTAACAGATAAAATTCGGCCAGAAAATGAAAACAGGGGGTGAATGTATGTGTGGAAAACACGGGAGCCTAGTTTAGCACTCTACCCAGATGCATTGAAGATGCTGCTGAATGTTTCATTTGGGATACCAATCTAGCTACAAGTATCTGGAAGAATCAAAAAATGTTTTCCAAAGTTAATACATAGGCGTGAAAATCAAAGAACAGACCCAATGCACAACTCAGTTCCACTAAAGGCCTGTAAGACCTCTCATGGTTGAATACTAAGAAATTTTAAGTAACTAGTATTCTCCATAAACAAAAATAAAGATAGTAATATACTATACCATTTTTCTAACAAGATTCTACTGGTAAATGTATAGGCTAGTCTAGGCATTGATGGACTGCAGCAGGTATTCAGAACAGTGGTGATATTTGAGAGGCATATTGGGGAACATGGCAGCAGATTTCTGGACATGTCTCCCATTTTTATCTCTTATTAAATGTATGACCATGAGTACTTTACTTAACTTTTTGGTGGCTCAGTGTTCTCATTGGTAAAATATGGCTATAAATAGTACCTCATGGGTTATTTGGAGGGACAAAGGTGATAACATATTTAAAAGGCTTAGTCCTGTGCATTACCCGTTCATATATTCAGCAGTCAGTATGCTGAAAGTGCTCATTAAATACTAGATATTGGCTGCGCGCGATGGCTCACACCTGTAACCCCAGTGCTTTGGGAGGCCGAGGCGAGTGGATCACTTGAAGTCAGGAGTTCGAAACCAGCCTGGCCAACATGGTGAAACCCCGTCTCTACTAAAAAAAAAAAAAAAAAAAAAAAAGCAAAAATTAGCCGGGCATAGTGGCATGTGCCTGTACTCCCAGCTACTCAGGAGGCTGAGGCAGGAGAATCACTTGAAACCAGGAGGTGGAGGTTGCAGTGAGCTGAGATTGAGATTGCACCACTGCACTTCAGCCTGGGTGACAGAGCAAGACTCTGTCTCAAAAAAAAAAAAAAAAAAAATAGATATTACTGTAAAGATATTTTGTATTTGCATGTTTTACTAACATGTACTTTGAGATTATCAAAAAATCTACAAAATTAGGGGGAAGAGGAAATTCAAAAATTTACAAAAATATCTATTTCTTAAAGAGAATTTTGCATAGGAGAGGATTAATAATTATCTGTTAAAGAAATACATAAATATATTAACTAGTGAATCTCAGTTATTTGGCTCTATGTATAGGTAAGGAAAAATAGATAAATTGATCTGCAAGTTATTTGAATATAATAATGCCATGTTAATGTAAAAATAAAACAGCGTTTAAATGCTATTTTACAATCAGGAGTATCATTAAATATCTTTATATTTTATGCTTCACAATGCAATCTATGCACATTTGAGAAATAGTAGTATCTTTATGCACAAGGCATTTTTTTACTTAGTGAGGGATATTTATTAAGAGTGTGTGCTCAAGTGTCAGGTGGCTGGCTGGTAACATAAGACAAGTTTCTACCTCTGAGAATTTCCTCATCTGTAAAATAGGTAATAAGACCTACCAGCTAGGTTTGTGCTTAGGGTTAAAAGAAATAATCCAGGCACACCATTAACACACTTCTAGACACATAGCAAGAGTGTGATACATATGATTAATATTGCCATTGTCAATATTATTATAGACAGTGCATGGTGTACATGTGTATTACAGAGCTGTGTACATGAATTCTGCCACCTTTTAAGAGCTCTCAGTCCCCCAGGTTGGGACTGAAATGTTTTAGGTTTGAATTCCGGGTCTTTTTACACTTGTCAGCAACAAGACCTCACTTGCCAGGGGGATTGATCAGTAAGCAGTTTTTGAGTAGCAAACTATCCCAACATTTAGTGGCTTAATGGGACAAACATTTATCATTTCTCATGCTTCTATGGGTTGCTTATTGGTTCTTCTGGTTTGGACAAGCTTGGTTGGGGCTCAATAGTCTAGGATGACCTCACTTGTATGTCTACACCCTCAGATGGAACAACTGGACATCTGGAATGGCCATTAATTCTCTCTACATGGTTTTCTAGCCACCTCTAGGAGGACAGCCCATGCTTGTTCACCTAGTTGTGGAAGGGGTCCCACAGCAAGAAAGAAACAGGCCCAGTGTTCGAGAGCTTGTAAAGCTTCTAATTGCTTTATGTTTGCTAATGTCCCAGGGCTAAGGCAAATCACATGGCCATACCCAGATTTTAGAGGTGGAAAATAAGGCTCAATTTTCCTGATTGTAGGAGCTGCAAAGTCATATTGCAAAGGAGCATGCAAATAAAAGTGGGAAAATTTTGTGGCCACTTTGCAATTTACTACAGAAAGTAATATTTTGAGTCAGAATTTTCCAAGCTTATTCTCTTCCATTCAAACAAAACTTCAGATATTTTGTATGATTATTATTTGTTGGTTTTAAGAATATTTGGGATCTCTTATGAAAACAAGTATTAAATTCAATTTCAATTTAAGACCACTAAATTCCTTGTTATATCCCCATTTTTTAAATATGAACATGGTGAAATGTTTTTCATGTATGTACAAGACAGAGCAGATACATTTTAGATATAAGCAAAAGAACAGGCAATATGATAATACCTTTTTAGTTTATACTTTCTAGTCCATCAATACTTTCATCCTCTATTATGCAAAGTCACATTTGTTTTCTCATATTTATTAGTTATCTCTGCAATTGGACCAGCATCCCTGGGTAGAATGCATTATGACTCCAGATCCTCACCTCTCCCTGCATCCATGTTCTTGACATGCTCTTATGGGTGTCATTATGAGCAGAGTATATTTCTCTGCCCTTTGATTTTAGACTTGGCCATGTGACAATATTTGGCCAAAGGCATGTGGGTGGAAGTGACAGTACTTCAGTCTAAGATTTGACTTTAAGAGGTATATAGGCTTGTTCTCTTGAGTCTCTGTCATGATAAGAACATGTCTGGCAGCTAGCTGGTCCTAGATTAAGGATATGTGTGGGGCAAAGCCACCTCAGCTAACTCACAGACCTGTAAGGAGAAGTAGAGCCTCACCAGCCCCCAAAACTACCTTCCCTTGAGCAGTCTAATCCCAGCTCACTAAGACATTTGATCCAAAATAAATGAGTGATATTTTCAGCCACTGTATTTTGGGGTGTTTTTTTATGGAACAAGTGGAAATGGACACTAACATTTTGAGGTAGGTTACTGCCCATAATAATAGATGGATACAGAGTAGGGTCTCAAGATGTATTTATTTGGTCATTAAGTTTTGACATTCCATTAGCTTTCTGTTACTAACATGACAAAAAAAAAATCACAAATTTAGTGGCTTAAAACAACATAAATTGATTTTCTAATAGTTCTGTAGGTTAGAAGTTAGACATGGTTTTGACTGGGTTAAAACTAAGGCATCAGCAGAGCTGCTTTCCCTTCTGGAGGCTCTAGGGAAAAATCCATTTCCTTGCCTTTTCCAGCTTCTTCAGGTCACCTACATTCCTTGGCTCATGACACTTTTCTTTCATCTATGTTATGTGCCGAACATGTTCCCCAAAATTCATGTTGAAGTCACTACTCTCAGGACCTAAAAATGAAACCATATTTGGAGATAAAGTCTTTAAGAAGGTAGTTAATGAGGCTGTTAATGGTGGGGTCTTAAACCAATATGACTGGTGTCCTTATAAGAAGAGAAAGAGACACTAGGGACGCATGTGCTCAGAGGAAAGGCCATGTGAAGGCACAGCAAGAAGGTGGCCATCTGCAGGCCAAGGAGAGAGGCCTCAGGAGAAATCAAACCCACCAACATCTTCATCTTGGACATCTAGCCTCTAGAACTGTGAAAAAAATAAATCTCTGTTGTTTGAGACAGATACATTGTCATGGCAGCCCTAGTGAACTAAAACAATCTTCAAAGGCTGCAACAGCATTTCTCTGATTATTCTTTTCTTAGCACCTCTCTTCAGCTGGGAAAGATTCACTGCTTTTAAAGTCTCCTATGATTATATTGGGCCCATCCAAATAATCCAGGATATCTTTGCATCTCAAAATATTTACCTCTAATAACATCCTCAAAGTCCCTTTGCCATGTGAAGCAACATATTCATAGGTTCTTGTGATTAGGAGATAGGACATGGACGTCTTTGGAGATGAGGGACATTATTCTACTGACCAGAGACATAGAAGGTAACGTTGAGATTATATAATTCATAGTTCAATCCATAAAATTTTTAAAGAAATGAAGTAGTAATTTAGTTATTTTGAGAAAAAGAATATTGCAATGAGAACAATTATTCAGTAAAGACAGTTTTTTTCCTTTCATTTTCTTATTTCCTAATTCTAAAGCCCAGGTTTAGTTAAAATTTGCCTTGCTCCTTATACACATTTTTTTTTTTTTTTTTTTTTTTTTTGCCATTAAGGAGCTTTCTATACCAGCCCACTTTTTAGCATCTTGCCTGCTTTTGCAAGATTCCCTCTAGCTGTTTCAATCTGGTGACCCTGCCTCTCTACTGAGGAAAGTTATTAACAAAAGCTGTCAGCTGCACAAGCCTTTCATCCAATCTATAAGTGAACGCCACAGAAAAACCTCTGTGAATCTTTTTTTTTTTTTTTTTGGAAAGCCTCACACTGCCAATGGAAAGTTAGAGAATGAATGGCATGGCATGCTTACGTTTTCATGATCTGGGTCTCAGAAGCTCTATTAAAAGTCTATTAAGTATTTTATCAGCTTCTGTTGGAGCCACAAATGATAACTTTATGTGGGAATTCATTTTCTATACATGCCAATTATAATATCAGAAGTGTGCTGAGCTGAATTCATATTTGCATTTGATGGCTAGGGCCAGCTGGAAAGCGTTTTCCACTGTGAGTTAAGTGCCATGCGCATCTTTAAATTTAGATATTAAAACACACACCAAACACCCAGTGCTGGAAAGATGCAAACAAATAGCAAGCAAGAGACCCATTTTTTGGCCAACTCACAATTGAACATCCAATCAGCAATTAAACAACTCTATTCGTGGTGAGGCACGAGGACTGTCTTAGTTGGTCACAGCTTCTTTGTGCTCTGGTCAGAAAATCACTTGCCTATTCCTATGACAACCTCTCACAGTTCAACACCTTAACATTCAGTTTTTGTATTCTGGAACAATTCCCCAAACACAGAGTGACAGTTGTTTTCCAGGTTATAAATACAGCCCCAGATCCATTATGACCTATTTTGCTGTTTCTTCTATGACTTCAGCTGATGTGCTGCTGAAAAGCCAGTGAAAGTTCTTCCACTTCTCAAGAATGTAATACTTCATGGCTCATTTGAAATTGAGTCAGCACAAAGTGAAGTTTTATGGCAGGATCCTAATGCAGTATCCTGGGTGGCATCTGGCAGTTTTCAGACTAAGCCAAATAAGTCAGGAACCGATGTTCCCCAGGGGCTTTTCCTAGTAGAGCTCAGTTTAAGCAGAAGGAGAGAAATGAGGACTTAAAAGTGTCATGAGTTTCATGCTAGAAGAATTTGGATTTACATTCTGTTATTTCAGCTGTCAAGTTCCTAACATAGATAAAGATCTTTGCAGTCACTCCATGAGACTTCTCTACGTGGGATCGGAATTTTTGCAAATTTAGAGAAAGCAACATTGACAGAATTTCCAGCAAATATTTCTAACACCCCAAATGGATGTAAACAATGAGTAAGAGGTGGGGGAGGTGTCTCTGAACACAAGTTTTGTCTGTTTCCAAATGCCCTGTTGTGTGATGTTCTGCAGAATTCATGGGTAAGCAAGTAAGGGAACAAATTCCTTTCTCTCCCAATGTTGTGCATTAAGAGAATACGTATATTTACCCATAAACACATGAGGACTTATCAGCTGTGTTGGATCAGGAAATATGTCTTGAGAACTGGATATTGAAACAGAAATTTAAAAGTGTTGTTCACCCCAGATTATCATTATACTTCTTTTGGCTACTGCTAAGGACTTCCACATCTAAGGGAGTACTGGGATGTGTGGCATATTGCAGCTGTGCCTCCTTTATCTATCTCTGTATCCACTCCTCTTGCTATGTGATTTTGAAGTTCCCCTCCTGAGAGAGGTGGAATCTCATTCCCTACCCCATGCGTATTAGGCGGTTCTTGCATTGCTATAAAGAAATACCTGAGGCTGGGTAATTTATAAAGAAAAGAGGTTTAACTGGCTCATGACTCTGTGGGCTGTACAGGAAGCAGAGCAGCATCTATTTCTGAGGAGGTGTCAGGAAGCTTCCAATCATAGCAGAAGGCAAAAAGGGAGCAGGCATATCATGTGATGAGAATGGGAGCAAGAGAGAGTGCAGGGAGGTGCCACACACTTTTGAACGAACAGATCTCATTTGAACTCGGAGCGGGGGCTCACTTGTCACCAAGTGCTTGGCCCAAGCCATTCACGAGGGATCCGCCCCCACGATCCAAATACCTCTTACCAGTCCCCACCTCCAACACTGAGGATTTCAATTCAACATGAGATTTGGGTGGGGACAAATATCCCAACTATATCACCATGTGACTTGCTTCTGCCAATAAAATAAGGCATAGTGATGGCATGCTAGTTCTGAGCACAAGCCTCAGAAAGTCTTTGCATATTGCTGCTTTCCATTTTGTACTTTTGCTGTAGTCATGAGTCTTTGGTTTACCTATACATGTGGGAGTGAGCTAACCAGCTCACAAATAGGAGCAAGACAACTGAGGGCTGCTGAGCGCAGCCTAGATGAGTAGACCCCTCAGTGACCTCCGGACACATGAGCTATAATAGTAAAATATTACGTTTTAAACCACTATGTTTTGTGTATTTTATTGAGCAGCACTTTTGTGGCAATAGCTCAATGATACTAAAATTTAACACTTATCATTCAACAGACATTCACTAAATGAATGGATGAATAAAAGTATATCCAGAATATTTTTGTATGTGTATGTACACAAATTTGTATAGATATAAACAAGTAAAATACATAGAACACACACACTTACAGATAAATACAAATGCATCTTTCCACTTGCATACAGAGGTAGACATTTTCCTGTTTAAATTTTAACATTTCCCTTTGAAAGTTGGTTTGGGATTAATTGATTAGTTACAAAATTCTCAGAGAATGAGAGCCAAATCTATCTTGATCCAGGGACCTACAGTTTGGTTGTAATTAATTTTCAAATATTTCGTTGTTGAATGGATCTCCAAGTTATTAAGTAAAATAAATAAAGTTTGCAAACAAGAAGACAGCAATACTAACCTTCCCCAGACAAAAAAGGAACACACAAAGTCTTCTAATTTCCTAGGTACTACTGTGACTTTAAAAAATAGAATGTCTATTGTAGGCAATTTGAAAACTGTGCTGTGAAAATGTTCAGAAAAAATTTTCTTCCACATTATTGTTATAATTGCACTTGAGAATATAGAAGGATTAATTACTTTTGCTGTTCAATAGGAGTTTGATTCTGGTTTTCTAAGCTAACATTGGAAGTAAAACCTTGACTTGATAATGGTATTTAAGTTTTCTAATCAATTCCTGTCCCTAAACATATTCAGCATAGTGGTTCCTCAGATTGAAGAGAAGACACATCTTCCAGAAATTAAAAGAAATGATGATAAATAACTGATCAAATATCTTATTCATGAAGCATTTTTGAGTTTTAAAAATTTTCTTCTAGACTGCTCTGAATATTTAAAAAATATAGATATACGAACATTGGATCTTTTTGTGTACAATATTTTGATCATCAGACACAATATAACTCTAACTTGGTACAAGGTACAATTTCTAGTGGGTGTTTGGAAAGCCACAGGGCTATGATTTTGAGATTAGCTATGAAGGAACCTAGCAAACTAGCCAAAGCCTTTGACCCCCCCATCCTGAAGACAACAGATGTATTCGTTTGTTTTCACACTGCTGATAAAGACATACCCAAGACTGGGAAGAAAAATAGGTTTAATTGGACTTACAGTTTCACATGGCTGGGGAGGCCTCAGAAAGATGGCAGGAGGTGAAAGGCACTTCTTACATGGTGGCGGCAAGGGAAAATGAGAGAGAAGCAAAAGCAGAAACCCCTGAGAAACTCATCAGATTTCCTGAGACTAATTCACTATCATGAGAATAGCACAGGAAAGACCAGTCCCCATGATTCAATTACCTCTCCCTGGGTCCCTCCCACATCACATGGGGATTCTGGGAGATACAATTCAAGTTGAGATTTGGGTGGGGACACAGCCAAACCATATCATTCTGCCCGTGGCCCCTCCAAATCTCATGTCCTCACATTTCAAAACCAATCATGCCTTCCCAACAGTCCCCTAAAGTCTTAACTCATTTCAGCATTAATTAACCCAAAAGTCCACAGTCCAAAGTCTCATCTGAGACAAGGCAAGTTCCTTTTGCCTATAAGCCTGTAAAATCAAAGGCAAGCTATTACTTCCTAGAGATAATGGGGATACAGGTATTGGGTAAATACAGCAGTTCTAAATGTGAGAAATTGGCCAAAATGAAGGGGATACAAGGCTCATGCAAGTTTTAAATCCAGTAGTTCAGTCAAATTTTAAAGTTCCAAAATGATCTCCTTTGACTCTAGGTCTCATGTCCAGATCATGTCGATACAAGAGGTGGGTTCCCATGGTCTTGGAGCAGCTCCAACTCTGTGGCTTTGCAGGCCTCCCTCCTGGTTGCTTTCATGGGCTGGTGTTGAGTTCCTGTGGCTTTTTCAGGTGCATGGTGCAAGCTTTCTGTGGATCTACCATTCTGGGGTCTGGAGGATAGTGGCCCTCTTCTCACAGCCCCACTAGACAGTACCCCATTAGAGACTCTGTGTGGGGGCTCCAACCCCACATTTCCCTTTCATGCTGCCCTAGCAGAGGTTCTCCATGAGGGCCCCACACCTGCAGCAAACTTTTGCCTGGGCATCCAAGCATTTCCATACATCTTCTGAAATCTAGGTGGAGGTTCCCAAAGCTTGATTCTTGACTTCTGGGCACCTGCAGGCTCAATACCACGTGGAAGCTGCCAAGGCTTGGGGATTCCACCCTCTGAAGCCACAGCCCGAGGTGTATGTTGCCCCTTTTCAGCCATGGCTGGAGTGGCTGGGACACAGGGCACCAAGTCCCTAGGCTGTACAAAGCACTGGGACTCTGGACCCGGCCCATGAAACCACATTTTCATCCTTGGCTTCTGGGCCTATTATGGGAGGGCCTACCGTGAAGGTCTCTGACATGGCCTGGAGACATTTTCTCCATGGTCTTGGGGATTAACATTGGGCTCCTTGCTACTTATGCAAATTTGTGCAGCCAGATTAAATTTGTCCCCAGAAAATGGGTTTTTCTTCTCTATTGCATAGTCAGGCTGCAAATTTTCCAAGCTTTTATGCTCTGCTTCCCTTATAAAACTGAATGCCTTTAACATTACCCAAGTCATCTCTTGAATGCTTTGGTGCTTGGAAATTTCTTTCACCAGATACCCTAAATCATCTTTCTCAAGTTTAAATTTCCACAAATCTCTAGGGCAGGGGCAAAATGTCACCAGTCTCTTTGCTAAAACATAACAAGACCCACCTTTATTCCAGTTCCCAACAAGTTGCTAATCTCCATCCGAGACCACCTCAGCTTGGACCTTATTGTCTATATCACTATCAGCATTTTGGGCAAAGCCATTCAGCAAGTCTCTAGGAAGTTCCAAACTTTCCCACATTTTCCTGTCTTCTGAGCCCTCCAGACTTTTCCAACCTCTGCCTGTTACCCCAGTTCCAAAGTTGCTTCCATATTTGGGTAATTTTTCTGCAGTGCCCCACTCTACTGGTACCAATTTATAGTATTTGTTTTCATACTGCTGATAAAGACATACCTGAGACCAGGAAAGAAAAGAGGTTTAATTGGACTTACAGTTCCACATGGCTGGGGAGGTATCAGAATCATGGTGGGGGTGAAAGGCACTTCTTACATGGCGACGGCAAGAAGAAATGAGAGAGAAGCAAAAGCAGAAACCTCTGATAAAACCATCAGATCTCCTGAGACTTATTCGCTATCATGAGAATAGCATGGGAAAGACCAGTCCCCATGATTCAATTACCTTCCCCTGGATCCCTCCCACTACACATAGGAATTCTGGGAGATACAAATGAAGTTGAGATTTGGGTGGGGACACAGCCAAACTATATCAGTAGACCATTAGTACTTTTCTTCATGTGCATATTTTTAATAGAAGGAGGTGTCAAGTGAGCTAGAATTTGAGGAGACTATGCCATTGAATAATTGGCTATTGTGAGCTTCTAGGATTTGTCAACAAAGTTGGATTATTGTTCATTTCACTAAGGTATCAAACTTCCCCCCCTGAGTTCTTATAATATTCTGGATTCCTGATTTTATGAGATTAAAAACAATTTGAATTTTCTATTAGTGGCATATTTTTTATTTTACCTATTTTATATATAAAATATCAGAAAAGTATGGGCTATATGTTAGAGGAACATCAGGAATAGGAAAACATTCTCTTAATTTTGATCTTATATCTGTACTTATAATTGCTTTGTTCAATTGGATGATTGGAGGGTGAGAAATATTTAGGTCAATTATTGATGGGATGACCCAATAGATTGTATAGCTGATTTGACTAATAATAGCATGATTTGAGCAACAAAGAAGTCTGTTAATCATTTTATTTTTAGGGAAGTTTTGAATGCTAGGAATTATTCTGAAGACTGACTATGATTGTGGGTTGCTTACTTGGTGAATTCAGAACTATTTCACCAAATCACAAATTTGATAGTGGTAGTGCACATTTTGGAGGATTTAAAAATGAATTTCCTTATATGATTATTTATGTTATCTTGCCCTTTATTTGTAGGATTTTTTTGTATACATATGTATGTGTGCATGTACATGTGCTGAGGGATACATGTAGGAGTTTAATACACAAAGTTTTCAGAAAACATTGAAGAGACAGTCATCTAAAGTTTTAGATTCCAAACATAAATACATTTTATAGACAATGTATTGCTTTCAAGGAGTAGAATGGATATTCTACTTTTGGGATTGCTTATTGATTTTCTTTAGTCTATAACAATATACAGTACCTTATTGCTTACTTTTAAGCAAATGCCAAATCAATAGTAGGTTATACAAGTATACATTGAATGTATGTATAAAGATATAATCCAGAATACATGACATGGTCATAATGGGAACTTGTAGAAATGCTCAATTTAGATGACTTTTTTAATGGATAAGAGCAAAGACATGAACAGAGTGATCTTACATTTTATCCTCAATGCCCAATACTTAAGTCATTTCTGTAATTTAACTTTCAAATAGAGAAGACTGGAGGCAATTGTGTTTTTTCAAATTTTGTTATGGATAGTGGCTATGGTTAAATTTTGAGAGAGGAAGTTGTTAATATTAATCACTAGTCCTGACCTTGATATTGACTTGTTTCTTTATGAAGGTTATTTAATCTTTCTAACTTTTAAGATGTAAAATAGAAAGGTATATATTTCTATTCACTTTATGACATATAATCTAAATCAAATAAGATAAATGCTTTGAAAATGTAAGATGTATATGAACAAAAATATTTATTACCTTTTTCAGTGTTTTAACTTATTTGGAGAGGAAAAGAACAGTTCCTAATGAAGAGAAATATTTAACCTTATTTATTGGGTGTGTGTGTGTGTGTGTGTGTGTTTATGTGCATTTCATTTCTTTGAAAATCCCAAGTGGTTCTGATTCTCATTTTCCTCTATGACTTTTACACACTGTAAAGTATATTCTTTGTGAAGTGTGAAATTAATGGCTTATTTGTATAATGAGTGGAAATAAATGACTGTTATATATCCTTAATGTTGGTTTATTTTTTAAATGATGAAATATTGATTATAGCTACATAGTGGTACCTCTCTTTGTACATTTCACATTTATTATCTTATGTAATACAGCAACCACAAAAGTTGCATACAATAAGTATATTTTTTCGATAAAAGAAGAAACAACTCAGTGATGGCAAGCTGAAATTGTATGATTACTAGGTATCTCATAATGATTAAAGATGAAACTAGGATTCCTAATTCTGTCTTCTACTGTCACACATTTATTTGGCATGCGATGAGTCTGTGTCAGGACTGATCAATCATACAAAAGTGAATAAGCGGAGGCAGTGATACACTGATGGGGGAAGCAGACATGAGAAAGATTTTTAAAAGTACAAACATTGCAATAGTTACATGAAGCCTATGTTAATAAAGTCAAGAAGATCTTTACTGAGAGAGTGATGCTTGAGGGGGTTCTTGAAGAATTCCAGGAATATGAGAACAAACTTTGATTCTTCCTCCCTCACCCACACATCCAGTCCTGTCAACAAGTCCCATCAAGTCTGCTCCCCAAATATGTATGAGATCTAGGCACTTCTTGCCACCTCTACCCCATTGTTCTAGTCCAGGCCACCGTACATTCTGCCCTGGAGACTTTCCAACTGCTCTTTCAGACGCACTTTTATCATCCTCTATAGATGAGTCTTAACAACTATAGTGACAACAAAATGCATCAGGTCTTCACCTTCCATGTGATCCTTCAGTGGCTTTCTATCTGTCACTCTTAGAGTGTGGCTCTCATCTCTGTTATGCCTACAAAGCCCTGCACAATCTTATCCCTGCTGCCTGTACATCAGGCAGATCTGCGTTCCTTCTTGCTCATTTCCCAGCCAAGTTGTTTTCTTTCTATTCTTCCAAAATGCAAGACTAAATGTGATGGTTAATTTATCTGTCAACTTGGATGGGCCACAGTGCTCAGATGTGTGATGAAGCATTATTCTGGCTGTTTCTGTCAAGGTGATTTTTTGGATGAGATTAACATTTAAATTAATAGAATTAGAGTAAAGCAGATTGCTCTCCATAATGTGGGAGAGCGTCATCCAATCAGTGGAAGGCCTGAATAGAGTGAAGGCTGACCTCTCCTGAGCAAGAAGCAATAGTGCCTGTTGACTGACTTTGGACTCAACGTGCAACTCTTCCCTGGGTCTCCAGCCTGTTGACCAACTCTGCAGATTATAGACTTATGAAGTCTGCAATCATATGAACCAATTCCTTAAATAAATCTCTCTCTGTGCACATCCTATTGGTTCTGTTTCTCTCGGCAACCTTGACTTGACCCCACAAGGCCTTTCACACCTGCTGTTCTCACTCTAGGAATCTCTTCTAGCTAACTTCTTCTCACCCTAGGAATCTCTTCTAGCTAACTCCTTCTCACCTCTCAGATTTCAGCTTGAACATCAGTTTTCAGAAACACTTTTTCTGACCTTCCAAATACAATGAGATTTCTTCGTTTAAATTCCTTTTTATATCACTCTCTATTTTGCTTCACAGTACATGTGACAGTTTAAAGTCAAATATTTATGTCTGCAATTATTTAATATGTATGTCTCATGTTACAGCAGTTTTTGTTTTGTTTTGTTTTGTTTTTTTTGCCCCAACAACCAATTTTCGGCCCCTAGGGAACAATATGGCAGTTGTTGGGATTACATGTACTTCCCTGTAAACTCTGACAGCCAGGACTTTGCCTCTTTCCTTCTCCTCTGGACACTCAGAGCCTATCTTGATTCTGCAACACAGTGTCTCAACAAATACGCATTGATTGAATTAAATCAATGCAGGCTGAGGCGGGAGAATTACTTGAACCCAGGAGGGGGAGATTGCAGTGAGCCAAGATCACACTACTGCACTCCAAACCTGGGTGACAGAACGAGACTCGTCCCCACAAAAAAAAAAAAAAAAAAATTCAGTGCAAAAGTAGGCATGGCTGCCTAGGAAACAGCATTCTGGAGACAGCGTGATGAAATGCAGATTCTGGATTTATTACTTATTGTCATTGTGATCTCAGAGAAACCTCTTAAGCCTCATTTCCTCATATTTAAAGTGGTAATAATAGCAGTTTCTAAATCACAGTGTGTTATTATGACTAAACAGGATATTATATGTAAAGGGCTTAGTAGAATGCCTAACATAGTCAGCGCTAAATAATATGCAAAGAAAAAGATCTGCCTTTTGCTAGGTGGTGAGTATGTGTGGGTTGGGCGTCAGGTAGCGGATATCACTCAAAAGTGAGGAATGGGAAGGACATTACAATCCAGACCATTTCCATAATATTTCCCTTGATCTGGAGTTATAAAGCATATAGTTCTTCAATTGATAGCACTGAATAAATACCTGGATTTCCCAAAACGAGATGATTAGGACTGTAGAAACATATTCATTTATTTATATATAAATTGAGTCCAATAAAACTTCAGTGTTCTTCGAAATTTCTATGCCCCGTTCATATACATTAAAGTGAAAAAGTTATACTTGGAAATCAAAGATGGCAAGTCCAGTTATGCGATATTTATGTTTTATTTCATGTCATTTTCTATAAGGAGAAAGTCTAGTTGTTAATGCCAATTGTCTTTTATTTTTATACTTTTAAAAATTCTTTTTTTTTTTGAAACAGAGTCTTGCTCTGTTGCCCAGAATAGACTGCAGTGGCATGATCTCGGATCACTGCAACCTCCACCTCCTGGGTTTAAGTGATTCTCAGGCCTCAGCCACCTGAGTAGTTGAGATTACAGATGTGCACCACCACATCTGGCTAATTTTTGTATCTTTACTATAGACGGGGTTTCCCCATGTGGGCCAGGCTGGTCTCGAACTCCTAGCTTCAAGTGATTTGCCTGCCTTGGCCTCCCAAAGTGCTGGGATTACAGGTGTGAGCCTGTGTGCCTGGCCAATGCCAATTTTTAATATATAGTGTCAGTCATTATTATTTATTTAAATAATTGTATAATAAGTCTTTAATTATTTTATTTTATTTTTAAATGTGTAAATATATTTATGGGGTAGAATGTGATGTGTGAATTGAATACCTGTATGCATTGTGGAAAGATCAAATTAAGGTACTTAGCATAGCCATCACCTCAAATACTTGCCATTTCTTTGTGGCAAGGATGTTTAAAACCCTCTTTCAGTGATTTGAAATATATGATATATTATTATTAACTATAATCATCTTACTGTGCAATAGAACACAGAAATTATTTCTCCTAAGTATAAATTTGTGCCACATCTCCCTTTTTTCTCTCCCTCAACCCCATGCCTCTGGTAACCATCATTCTATTCTCTACTTCTATGAGTTCCACATTTTTAGATCCTACATATAAGTGAGATTACACCGTATTTGTCTCTCTGTGCCTGCCTTATTTCACTTAATATACAGTGCCCTCTAGGTTTACCCATGTTGCTGAAAATGACAGAATTTTCTGTTTGTTATTTTTTAAGGCTGAATAGTATTCCACTGCAAGTATATGCCACATTTTTAAAATCCATTCATTCACTGATATACATACATTGTTTTTATACATTGGCTGTCATAAATAATGCTGCAATGAAAATGAGAATGCAGGCATTTCTTCAGCATACTGATTTCAATTCCTTTTGGTATATTACCAGGAGTGGGATTGCTGATCAGATGGTAATTCTATTTTTGTTTTTTTTGTGAGGAACCTCCGTACTGTTTTGCTAAATGGCTACAGTAATTTACAATACTGCCAAAAGTGTATAAGGGTTTCTTTTTCTTCACATCCTTGCCAATACCTGTTATCTTTCATCTTTTTGATAATAGCAAGTCTAACAAGTATGAGGTGATATCTTATTATGGTTTTAATTGCATTTCTCCGATAACTAGAAACATTGAGCATTTTAAAAATAAATCTGTTCACTATTTATATTTCTTTAGACAAATGGCTTTTCAAATTCTTTGCTTATCTTTAATAGGTTTTTTTCTTGTTACCAAGTAGTTTGTGTTCTTGTATATTTTGGATGGTATTCCCCTATCTGATATATGATTTGTAAATATTTTCTCCCACTCCATGAGTTGTCACTTCACTCTGTTAATTGTTTCCTTTGCTGTGCAGAAGCTTTTTAGTTTGCTGCAATCCAATTTGTCTATTTTTGTTTCTATTGCCCGTGCTTTGAGGGTCATACCCAAGAAACCTCTGCCCAGACTAATGTTATGGAGATTTTCCCCTATGTTTTCTTCCAGTAGTTTTACAGTTTTAGGTTTTATGTTTATGTTGTTATGCATTTTGAGTTGATTCTTGTGTAGAGGGGGTGAGAAAAGGGTCATTTTTTTTTTCTTTTTTTTGAAACGGAGTCTCACTCTAGCCCAGGCTGGAGTGCAGTGGTGCTATCTCGGCTCACTGCAAGCTCTGCTTCCTGGGTTCACGCCATTCTCCTGCCTCAGCCTCCCAAGTAGCTGGGACTACAGGCGCCCGCCACCATGCCTGGCTAATTTTTTGTATTTTAGTAGAGACGGGGTTACACCGTGTTAGCCACAATGGTCTCTATCTCCTGACCTCATGATCCGCCTGCCTCGGCCTCCCAAAGTGCTGGGATTACAGGTGTGAGTCACCATGCCTGGCCAGAAAAGGGTCAATTTTTATTTTTATTTTTTTATCTGGATATCCAGTTTTTGCAACACCAATAGACTGTCTTCTCATTGTGTGTTGTTGGCACCTGTATTAGTCAGGGTTCTCTAGAGAGACAGAACTAATAGGATATATGTATATATGAAGAGGAGTTTACTAAGGAGAATTGGCTCACATGATCACAAGGTGAATTCCCTCTATAGGCCATCTGCAAGCTGAGGAAGAAGGCAGTGGTGGCTTATACTGAGTCCAAAAGCCTCAAATGAAGGGAAGTTGACAGTGTAGCCTTTAGTTGTGGCTGAAAGCTCAAGAGCCCCTGTCAAACCACTGGTGTAAGTCTAAGAGTCCAAAGATTGAAGAACCTGGTGTCTGATGTCCAAGAGCAAGAGGAACGGATGGAAGCATCCAGCATGGGAGAAAGATGAAAGCTGAAGACTCAAAACAAGCCAGCTTATCCTACCTTGTTCCACCTGCTTTGTAATAGCCACGCTGGCAGCAGATTGGATGCATCCACCCACATTGAGGGTGGGTCTTCCTCTCTCAGTCCACTGACTCAAATGTTAATCTCCTCTGGAAACACCTTCACAGACACACCCAGAAACAATACTTTACCAGCCATCTAGGCATCCTTCAATCCAATCAAGTTGATACCTAATATTAACCATCACAGAACTTTTGTCAAAAATTAATTGACTGATTTTCTTTCTTTTGGATATGTGCCAAGCAGTGAAATTCTGAATCAGATGGTAGTTCTACTTTTAGTTTTCTGAGGAACCTCCATGTTGTTTTCCATAGTGGCTGTACTAATTTACATTCCCACCAACAGCATAGGAGAGTTCCCCTTTCTCCAGGTCCTTGCCAGTATCTGTTATTACCCATCATTTTCATAAAAGCCACTTCAGCTGGGGCAAAATGATATCTCGTTCTAGTTTTGATTTGTATTTCTCTGATAATTAGGGATGCTGAACATTTTTGCAAATACGTGATATATGTACTCCCATATTTATTGCAGCACCATTCACAAAGCTAAGATATGGAATCAACATAAGTGTCAATCAACAGATAAATAAAGAAATGTGGTGTATATACACAATGGAATATTATACAGCCATAAAAAGAATAAAATTTTGTGATTTTCAACAGAATGAATGAGACTGGAGGACATTATGTTAAGTGAAATAAGGTAGGCACAGAAAGACAAATATTGCGTATTCTCACTCCTATGTAGAAGCTACATGGGATTATGCCTGTAATCCCAGCACTTTGGGAGGCTGAGGTGGGTGGATCACCTGAGGTCAGGAGTTTGAGACCAGCCTGGCCAACATGATAAAACCCCGTCTCTACTAAAAATACAAAAATTTGCTGGACGTGGTGGTACACGCTTGTAATCACAGTTACTTGGGAGGCTGAGGCAGGAGAATCGCTTGAACCCAGGAGGCAGAGTTTGCAGTGAGCTGAGATTGTGCCATTGCACTCCAGCCTGAGCGACAAGAGTGAAACTCCATCTCAAAAAAAAAAAAATGGTTCTATAGAAAAAATTAGATCAGTAGCACAATAAGTTGATTATGGTTGCAATAATGTATTGTTCATTTCAAAATATCTAGAAGAGTAGAATTGAAATGTTCCTAACACAAATAAATGATAAATGCTTGAGGTGGCAGAATTCCCAATTACCCTCATCTGATCATTACACATTATATTCTTATATCAAAAAAAAAGTACCCCAGAAATATGTGTAACTACATTTGTTGCCATAATAATGACAAAACAAAACAAAAAATCAATTGACTGTAGATGCATGGGTTCATTTCTGGGTTTTCTAATCTGTTCCATTGGTCTATGTGTCTATTTTATGCCATCATGCTGCTTTGATAACTATAGCTTTGTAATATATTTTGAAATCTGGTGGTGTGACGCCAGCAGCTTTGTTCTTTTTATTCAATATTGCTTTGGCTATTTGGGGTATTTTGTAGTTCCATACAAATTTTGGGATTTTTTTTCTATTTCTGTGAAAAAATAAATTGGAATTTTGGTAGGGATTGTATTGAATCTGTAGATCACTTAGGGTAATATGGACATCTTAACAATATTAATTCTTCCAATCCCTGAACAAATGGTATATTTCCATTTATGCCAATCTCAATTTCTCTCATCAATGTTTTATTGTTTTTAGTATATATAGATCTTCCACTCCCTTGGTTACATTTACTATTATGTGTTTTAATTTTTTTGATGCTTGAGATTTTTTCAGACAGTTCATGTGTGTTATATGGAAATGTTATTCATCTTTTAGGTTGATTTTGTATCCTGCAAATTTACTAAATTTTTACAGCAGTTCTAACAGTTTTTTGATGGAGTCTTCAAAATTTTCTGTATGTAAGATTATGCCACCAGTAATCAGAGACAATTTCAGTTCATCCTTTCCTAGTCAAATATCTTTTGTTTCTTTTTCTTGTTTAATTGCTCTGGCTAGAACTGTCAGTACTGTTGTAAAAAGAAATGGTGAGAGTGTCTTTCTTGTCTTATTTCTGACCTTAGAGGAAAAGCCTTCAAGTTTTCATTGTTGAATATGATGTTAGCTGTGGGCTTGTTACATATGGCCTTTATTGTGTTGAGGAACATTCTTTTTATAGTCTATTTATTGAGAGTTTTTAAAGGATGTTTAATTTTGTCAAATATTTTTCTGTATCTATTGTGATGATCATATAATTTTTCTTTTTTATTCTGTTAATATGGTGAATCCTATGTACTAATTTATGTATGTTAAACCAACCTTGCATCCCAGAGATAACTCCCACATGATCATGGTGAATAATCTTTTTAATATACTGTTGAACATTATTTGCTAATTTTTGTTGAGGATTTTATATCTCTATTCACCTGTGGTATTGGCCTATACTTCTGTTATGGTGTCTTTGTCTGGCTTTGGTTTCAGGATGATGCTGGCCTTATAAAATGAGTTTGGAAGGATTCCCTCCACTTCAGTTTTCTGGAAGAATTTGAGAAGCACTGGTATTAGTTTTTTTAAATGTATGATAGAATTTAGCTGTGAAGCCATTTTGTCCTGGGTTTTTTGAAATGGAATATTTTAAATTACTGATTCAATATCTTTACCTTATATTGGTCTGTTCATATTTTCCATTTCTTTGTGATTTATGCTTCGTAGCTTGTACATTTCTAAAAATTTATACCTTTCTTCTAGAAAATTGTCCAATTTGCGATAAACTTCCTTCTTAGCACTGCTTTTGCTGCATCCCATAGGTTTTGATATGTTGTGTCTCCATTTTCATTTGTCTAGGAATATTTTAAATTTTCCCTTTAATTTCTTCTTTGACTCAATAGTTGCTCAGGAGCTTTAATTTTCATATATTTGTAATCCTTTTTGATTTCTTCTGTTATTAATTTATAGTTGTATATTATTGTAGATGGAAAATATATTGATATAATTTTGATCTTAAATTTGCCAAGACTTGTTTTGTTATATATTATCTATCCTGGAGAATGTTCTGTGTGCTTGAGAAGAACGTGTGTTCCATTGCTGCTGGGTAGAATTTTCTGTATATATTGTTAGGTCCATTTGGTCTAAAAGTGTAATTCAAATTCACTATTTTCTTATTGATTTTCGATCTGGATAATCTGCCTAATATTAAGAGTAGGGTATTGACGTACCATGCTATTATTGGGTTGGAGTCTATGTCTCCTTTCAGATCTCTTACAGTTGGCTTTATATATTTATGTTACTTGATGTTGGTTGCATATATATTTATAATTCTTATATATTCTTGGTGTATTGATCCCTTTATCACTATATGACTTTGTTTTTTTTTTTTTTTTTACAGTTTTTGACCCAGTCTGTTTTCTCTAAAATAGTATAAGTACACTTGGTCTTTTACAATTTTCATTTGTATGGAATTTTTTTAGCCCTTCACTTTTAATCTATGAATATCCTTTAATGTGAAATGAATCTCTTTTAGACAGCATATAGTTGGGTCTTTTTTTTTTGTATCCATTCAGCTACCCTGCCTTTTGGTTGGAGAATTTAATACATTTATATTTAAAGTAATTATTGCTAGGTAATAACTTTTCAGTGACATTTTGTTCATTGTTTTCTGGTTGTTTCATAGATTCTTTGTTCCTTTATTCACTTGCTTTCTTCTTTTGCAGTTTAATTGCATTCTGTAGTAGTATGCTTTAGATTTTTTTGTTTGTATATTTTGTGTATCTATTATAGACTTTTTGCTTTATGGTTACCCTGTGACTTTCATAAAACATCTTGCAATTATAACAAGCTATTTTAAATTGATAACAACTTAATTTTCATTGCTTACACAAACTGTATAGTTTTACTCCCCTTCCTCCCACATTTTATGTTTTTGATCCCAGGTAAATCACGTATTTCCCCTTCCGTTTGGTCAGTTTCTGGAGATTGATCTTCGTTTTGTTTTTCTTTATGGGATATAATCCCTGTTTCTTCATTTTTCTTGACTCTCTTTGTTGGTTTCTGTGCATTAGATAATACAACTACCTCTCTTAGTCTTGTCATACCTGCCTCATATCTCACCAATCTGTTAGGCCAGAGATTTTTAGGTGCTTCTCAACTTTTTGTGTCTGTCAAGATTGTTGCCTCTGTTTTTGGTAGCCACCTGGACCTTAGGATGTGTCACATCTGGTCAATACCCCAAGACTGATAAGGTAGGAATGAGACTCTCTAGATGTAGCTTGAAAGGTTGGGGTTTGAATGTGCATTCTAATTTCTTCTATCTTCTTAATAAATTAATAGGTGCAGCAAACCACCATGGCACATGTATACCTATGTAACAAAACTGCACGTTCTGCACATGTATCCCAGAATTTAAAGTAAAAATTAAAAACAAATAAATAAAGCTGTGTGTGTACATTTATCTCCCACTCTCTTTGCACTGAGCTGGGGAGATGGTCCGTAGCAAATGCTTGCACTCAGGTTCAGGCTATATCCTCTGATCCTTGGGAAATTATTGCTGAGAGTGGGCCCACTGTATGCATACTCTTTGTTTTCTGGAATCTAGGACTATTCAGGAATGTAAAGTCCCATCGACTCCCAGAGCTATGTAAGGAGACAGTCCTTTTGGTGGGAGCTATAGAAGATATGGTGGCACTTGACGCATGACTAAATTCCTTCCAGGAAGCATGAATAGGTCACTGGGGTGAACTGAAGGGAAGGCTTGTAAAGTACCAAGCTCTGATCTGGCTGCCAGAGGGCTGTGGCTTGTTTTCCTCATTAGCTGTCTGTTGCAGGTTTGTTAGAAGCCAGGCCGTCAAGTAGCCACTGGAAGTGTACGCCATAAGTCCCTTTCAGAGCAAAAAGTGTAGCTGTACATTTCCACCTTTTTTCTGCACTGTTCCAGGGTGTATACCTGTTTGCTTGCCTGTTTAAGGGTGCCTTTGTGTTCTGTGATCTAGGGAGACTCATGTATACTTAGTTCCTTATGTTTCCAGATCTTAGTTTTTGGATGGAGTCCTTGGAGGTAGCTGTAAAAGTTGGGACAGTCAGTGCATGGCATATATCCCTTCTAGGGAGAAACAGAAAGCTGCATTTTTAAAGCCCCTTCTTTGTATTGCTCCTGGGAGATGAAGCCCCTGGAAGTGCTTATGTGCCCCTATAAAATTGCCATTTTTTTCTGTAATCTAAAGAGGCTCACATATACTTAGTCCCCTCTGCTCTGAGAGCTAGGAGGTTTAGGATGCAGTCCCTCAGGTTGAAGCTGTAAAAGTTTGGGTGCTTTTGATGTATGAACAAACTCCTTCTGGTAGGGATTAAGAGACCTGGAGTTATTGCTAGGGTGAACTGTGAAGAAAGCTTCAGAAGTACAGATCTTCTTTTTAGACTGCCAGAGGGCTAACACTTGTCTGCTGCTTTAACTTCTTTTTATTTATTTATTCTTTTTTTTTTTTTTTTTTTTTTTTTTGAGACGGAGTCTTCCTCTCTCGCTAGGCTGGAGTGCAATGGTGCGATCTTGGCTCATTGCAACTTCTGCCTCCTGGGTTCAAGCAATTCTCCTGCCTCAGCCTCCCGAGTAGCTGGCATTAACAGGCGGCTGCCACCATGCCCGGCTAGTTTTTGTATTTTTAGTAGAAACGAGCTTTCACCATGTTGGTCAGGCTGGTCTTGAACTCCTGACCTCGTGATTTGCCTGCCTCAGCCTCCCAAAGTGCTGGGATTACAGACGTGAGCCACCGCGCCTGGCCCCCTTTAAATTCTTGACGCAAGTTCGTTAGAAGCCAGTCCGCCAAGTAGCACTGGAATACTGTGCATTAAACCTCTTCCAGGAAGACACAGGGCCTGCATTTTTTAAGCCCCTTCTCTGCATCACTCCTGGGGGATGAAGCCCCTGGCAGTGCCTGCACACCCATATAAAAGAGCCCACTTTTTCCTGTGGTCTAGAGAGACTCTCACGTGTCTAATTCTCCGCACTCCAAAAGTTAGTGAATTAAGAGTCAAACCATGGGGAACCTTAGAGGTGAAGCACTATATTCTCTCCCTAAGGGGAAACGGCCCAAATTCTCTCCCTAAGGAGAAGCTGAGTACTGGGGATTTTTTTCCTAATGTTATGGTGTAGCGCCCAGGCTGGAGTGTAAGCCTGAATGTGCCTCAGCTTTCCCAGCCTGTTCAATGCGGATGTTTTCTCAGTGGCCTAGTGGGTAGAAAACTCCCTACTGGTCTCTGACACTCTCTCAGAGGGAACTGATCCATAAATAGATGTTTATTTGGTGCGTTTGTGGGTGGCGGAAGAGTTCAGAGTTTTCTAGTCAGCCATGTTGCTGACGTCACTCACTTATCAGTCACTTTTTTTTTTTTTTTTTTTTTTTGAGACAGAGTCTCGCTCTGTTGCCCAGGCTGGAGTGCAGTGGCACAGTCTCGGCTCACTGCAAGCTCCACCTCCCGCCATTCTCCTACCTTCAGCCTCCTGAGTAGCTGGGACTACAGGCGCCCGCCACTGCACCCGGCTAATTTTTTGTTTTTTTAGTAGAGACGGGGTTTCACCGTGGTCTCGATTTCCTGACCTCGTGATCTGCCCGCCTCGGCCTCCCAAACTGCTGAGCTTACAGGCTTGAGCCACCGCACTTTTAAAGGATGTTCTTGGGGTGAGCTCATCCTTTCAAAAAAGTGGAAAAAAAACCACAATGAAACAAACTTGATATTAATAACAGAGAGAGAGTGCTCTTTTCATGCATTACTTTGTATGCAGAAGCTCTAGAAATGGATGTGATCTGCCAAAAAAGCAAAACAGCAAAGGGAAGAAATGGTTTGCCCTCAAACCAACAAGCTCAAACCAGTGTTGCCGTATTATGGAATAACTAGGCCTTAAATGTATTGTCAGAAAGATGCTTTAAATTGTTAATACTGCCAACTTCCCTTACAAAGGTCACCTTTCTTAACACTTAAAGTAGAAGGTCATTTACTTACTTCCATAGTTTCTCCAACTATTTTTAACTAACAAAATTTTATGTTCCCACATAATGATTCAAAGTAGAGTGACTTTCAGGATTTCAATGGTGAACACTTGCAAAAGTAAACAATAATAATAATACTTTCTCTTTTCCTTTTTTCCTTTGCCTCCTTTTCCTATCCTTCTCCTTCTCTTTCTTTTTTTCTTTTTCTTCTTCTTCCTCCTCTTTTTCTGTGACATCTATTTCTCCTGTCTTTTTCCTCCCCACGTTCCTCCTCTTCCTTATCTATTTGTTTTTGCCTTGATGTTTTTCTAAGAATGCAATTTCTATTGGGGATATGAGAGATTGAGATTGATATGGCAGCATCCCTTAAAATGAGTTGTTAATAGTCTAGTTTTTATTTATGTGACAAATTTGTTTTTACTCCATCTCATATAGACTTGTAGTTTTCATGACTGTGCTCAATGTATTCAGGATTAAGTACCCTATTATAAATAATTTATATTTTCAACAATCATGGTAAAGATCTGAGAAAGTTTTCTTCGTATTCTCAGAAATTGTTGTATGAACAAAGATGAAGTGTTATTAAGAGATGGTTGTTTCCTTGCACACTAATGATGCCTCAGATCCCACAAAAGTTACTATGGTTGGGCTCTTAGATAATAATGTTTTATGTAAAACCTAAGAGGAAATGGAACGATGAACGGAGAGAAAAGAATCAATTCCCAAGGTGTAAAGTGGCACATTGGCATGAAGTCGGTGCAAGTAATGAATGCAGGCAAAGAAGCTGGGGTCTTCTTCAGCAGGCACAGCCAAATCACAGGTTTCCTCTCACCCCATGGGGCAAGATTTGGGGTTTCTCTACCTCTCTGGCTAACCTTGCACCTGCTCCTCTTTCAATGTAGTCCCTTTAATGAAAAAGAACTTTTATAAAAATGATAAATACTGGTTTATGTTTTGTGCTATACATTTTTATTCTACCTTACTGTAGTCTTTTAAAAAATATAGCACTGGCCTTCAATATCTCCACTAACCACCAATTTGTCAACTTTTGGAGTTGGGATAAGAGGTAACAAGTTCTTCCAAGACAACCAGGGAATTCCTGAGTCCTACCCTTACCATTTTCACTATCTCATTCTGAGAGAGACCCTCAGGTTATTCTCTTTTTCCATCAGCACTGGAATTAAAGATTCAGGTTTGAATTGAAAATTTCAGGTTCTTGAAATGAATGTAGTCACCTACAGACAATTGTATTGAGTTTAATATTATATACTAAGGTATGTAGGTATTGTGTTTTTGTACACATCCATACACACATTTATTATGTGTTCAGTTGAGAACTCGATGTAACAGTCAGTGTACTATTAGGTTGGTACTTAATAAATTTCAAAAGGGTATTAAATGGGTTAATACCTGAAAAGCACTTAGTATGGTGCCTAGCCATAGTTGTGCTTATTATTGTTATTATAGAAGAGGAAGCAGAAACCCATATTATAGAAGCAGAAGCAGAAAATAACTGGCCATAGCTAGTGGCTGTGTCATACAGATGTTAATTGCTGGAGCTGATTTTTGAACCCAGACGTTCTGACTCAAGACATTTTCTACTCAGCCACTGTTTCATAGTAAAATATTTATAATACTTAGGAAAAACCCTATGTACAGTCTGGTAAGCAAAGGCCAATAGCGGGTACATGGACTCTATTATGTATTCTTGGATATAATATTCTATGTATTATTATACTGATATATTTATACTAAACCTCCATTTGCACATTTTTAGTGCAATTATTGGATGCCTTGTATCTCAGGTTTAGAAGGAGTGGGAAGATTCTCCCAAGTGGATCTCTCAATGGCAGGTGAGGTGGTCAGTGCAAAATGAGACATAAGGAGATTTTAGTGATTTGAACAGAAGCTTGATGCCAAGATGAGGTAATAGTAATACCCAGGGTGAAGAACAAACTGGAAAGACAACAACATGCTGAGGTTAAGAGTATGTGTGGGCCATGTCAAATCTGTCTGTTTGAATTCAAACTCTACCTCTGGCATTTTCTAGCACTGCAATTTTTGTCATCTTACTTAACTGTTCTGTGCTTTGATTTCCTTACTGGTAACATGAAGGATAGTATTTACTTCATAGATTTATTGCGATGATTAAAGGAGTTAATAGACATAACGCACTTAAATTACCTGGTCCATAGTAAACACTCAGTTTAATAATAATCACAAAATATTCTGTCATGTTTCCATTACATGTCTTTACATAGTTTTGGGTTACATGTAGAAAACATATATGGAAAAAGTTTAGCATCAAATTACCATGTAAAGTGTGTATGATGGTAAAGTAGCTTGTGAGTTTAAGAGGATACCATAAATTGGGCTGGACAGTGGAAGTGGAGAAGCCAGTTGAATGTGAAACATCATTGACTATATATCCAGCAAGTGGGTGTCTAGGAGTGGTCATGAACTCCGGGAGCTGCTCAAGGTGAAAAACTACAACTAAACAAGTCTTGCCCAAGGCACAAGAGCTGTGCATTACGAAAGGGCTTGGCAAGGAAGGAAATCATACTTGCTAACATTCTGCTTCCTAAAATAGTCTTACCAGGAGAATTATTGCTTATCTGGGGATGATAACATATCCAGAGGCTACTCTCAAAACTCCTGTTGATCTCTTGGTAGTTAGAGATGAAATCTTGCATTATAGTTCCCATGTTTACCAATCTCCATGATAATTAAGGTAAATTTCATTAAAATTTTTTTTTTTTTTTTTTTGAGATGGAGTTTCGCTCTTGTTGCCCAGGCTGGAGTGCAATGGTGCAATCTCGGTTCACTGCAACCTCGGCCTCCCGAGTAGCTGGGATTAAGCAATTCTCCTACCTCAGCCTCCCAAGTAGCTGGGATTACAGGCATGCACCACCACCCCCAGCTAATTTTGTATTTTTAGTAGAGATGGGGTTTCTCCATGTTGAGGCTGGTCTCGAACTCCTGACCTCAGGTGATCCGCCCACCTCGGCCTCCCAAAGTGCTGGGATTACAGGCGTGAGCCACCATGCCTGGCCAAAAATCTTTTAAACTAATCTTTTATTAAATTGGATAGCTTTTCCTCTCATTAGTTTTATTAATAAAGTAGAGCTCAACTGTGTTGCTTATGTGAGAATCACAATGATGTGTACATAACGTCCCTTGTGAAGCTTTTTAGAAATGCATTTTTTTCTGGTCTGGCCAAAGCCTAATGAATTCAGATTTCCAGAAGGGAAGGTCTGGAATTGAGTATTCTGAAAAAGTTCTGTGGAGGATTTGAAGGCACACCTTTGCCGCAGCTATAAATGCTTTACCTTGCCTTGACATTTCATTCCTTGTGGAAAGAACCAGGTGAAGACAATCTGGTAAGTCTCAATTGAGTTTGAGCACTTTCTACAATGTTTTAGTGGCAGAAGATTGAATCTTCTTGAGTTGGCTGGAAGCAGGATGATTTATGAGTGAGCCTGATCCTATTGTTTTGATTTATGGCACCATTATGGAGACTTGGTCATTTCGGTTGATTGTCCAACCTCCAGTGACTGCTAAGGGCCTTGGAAAGTGGGTAAGCATTTCCAGGGATCTGTTGGAATGCTGAGTCAGAAGCCAACATTTGCCCTTCTGTGGCAGCTCCTCCATTCCAAGCAGGGTGACACCTGGCAAGATGCTTATCTTCTTTAAGTTTCAGCTTTAACATTTCTACATTGGGACCATGCCTGCCTCAGAAGGGTTCTTGTGAGAATTAAATGAGAGAAAATACAGGATACACACAGCTTGACATATAGTAGGTGGTAAACAATGTTAGTTTCTTTCCTTTTTTATCTACTTTGTATCTCTCTTATGCTCTCTCTTTATTATTAAACATATTGTCTAGGAGTCACTAACTTCCCTAATTAACCAATTAACAGTAGTTCCCAAGTGCCACAGTACCTGAATTCATTATCAGTGTATATCTGGGATTTTCTTTCTCATGGAACCCACAGTTCACTTGGGTATTTTTTTATCCCTCAAAGGTTTAGAAACACTTGGTTTAAAACCAGACGGATGTTGTAAGGACTTCCCATGAATTAGTTCAAATTTCTGAGTTCATTTCTTCATGGTTCCCTTGTATTCTTGAGAGTTGTTTGGGTTCTGTCAACTCCACCCATCAGGCCCTTGCTGGCTTTCACGAGAAATCACCAAGACAGCAGTATCTTAATTTTACAGCTTTAAGAAGACTTGTGTGGTAAAGAGAGAAACGAGAGGTTGCACTGTGACTGCCCTCCATGTGACCATCCTCCTTCACAGTGTTTCCCCCACAGCCTTCTCCTTTTGCTTACTTTTAGAATTCTTCTTACTTCACTGAATTTAAGAGCAATCTGACTTGTTCATTACTGTATTCAAAGCGCCTAAGCAGTAGTTGGAACATAACAGATGCAAAACACTGGTTGAATGAATGAATGAGTGGTGAATGAGCAGCAACAAGGTCAGGGGATTGCTAGCTCAGTGGGTCGATGGCAGGCTGTGATAGGAAGATGCTACATCCTACTGGGTGGCATGGAAGAGCCACCATGGACAGTGTTGCCTAGTGGAGTGATGGTGGCCACTGTCAGGGAAGGTGGGCCAGATAAGTAGCAGGTGAGGCGATAATGCCATGATTGGCTGATGTGGGGAAGTGATGGAACATAAAATCTATTGGTAGATGGGTTCATGAACACATGTAAAACATCCACTAAGATACATAGGCATACCTGGGTGGGTAGAAAGAGAATGCTTTACATTGGTGGGGACAACAGTCCAGTGAAATTTGAATTATTGTTGCTTTTCAGGGGCCATCTATGCCCACAGGCTGGTAATAAGTGAACATTTGGGATGTAACCTTCATAATCTACAACTTCAAAGATAAAGTCAGCTTTGCTCCTAATTGTCTTGCTCAGTGCCGAATCCTTAAAGTGGCTATTTTCTTTTGTACCTGGCTCCTGCTTTCCTCCAAACCCTTCATGGGAGTGCCCCTTCCTCACAAATCTTGGAGGTGGGTCAGAGGTTTGTTAAAATTGTCTACTTTATTTGCCTCCTGTTTGTCCCATTCATTAATCACAGAGCTCAGCCTTTCTGTTGGATGTGCACTTTGCCTTCATGCTATCTGATTCACATGGTTTGCAGAGATAATTTATGGTTAATATATGTTTTGTCTGACTCTGCTTCGAGTGTCTGAAGTGACCCACAGGGCAGTGGTGTGTATACAATGTGTGTGGGAGGGAAGCAGAGATAAAATGCTCTTTGAGGAATTATAAAGTATAATAAATTATTTTGTGCTCCACCTGACTTCTCTTTCCCAGCTGCTATATCATCATGTGAAGGGAGGGGGGTGAGGAGAAGGGAGGAGGGTGTAGGCACTTATGAATAATATTACCTAGTTCACTTTAAATAATGCACAGGAACTGCTGCGAAAGCTAGACATGAGAAAAAGAGATACAAAAGGCAGCTATGGCCACATTGCATTGAAAATTTGAAAATTTAGAATAAGTTGCTGACAAAAGGGTCAGGGGATAGAATCTGCCATTGGATAGAAATATCCATAGAAGAATGGTTTACTGTAAAAGTATGTAGAAAATTAGGGAAAAATTTACTTGAAAGGGGGATTTGCTTTATTGTTCAATATTATTAGCTCACAGATTTTTTACCGATTCCTCTTTCCTAAAGATAGGAGAAACATATTGCACCTGAAAACCCTCGAAGTGTATGGCATTGATTTTTTGGATGCCAATGTGTGTTTGGGATTTTCCATCTTCAATAAATCTGCCTGGAAGTAAGTCATTGCACTCTTGGATTTTCTCTAGTGAAAAATGTTTTATGACTTTTTGGTGAAGGAAAGAGAGGTACAGTGTTTTTGAAAGAAACATAAAGCTAATATGACTCTTAAATCCAAATTGCTCCAGGCATTTGCAAAGTCTCATGGATTTGTCTGGTGCTAGGAGGAGTATCAGAGATCACACAAATCAATCCATTTGTTTTTTAGGTGAAGAATCCAAAGAGGTCAAATGACTTAACACATGATCATTCAGCTCTCTGTTAGACTCCAAGGTTAGGGTGAGGCCTTGGCTTTTGACCTATAATATGATATTGCTTTAGTGTTGAACTGAATTTAACCACAGTCACTCCTACCTACCAAAGCCCTGCCTAATCTTATAAATCACAATTTCCACTCAAATATCTGACAAGAACAGTGCAAAAAGAAAGTAAATATTGGATTCCTGGAAAACCTCCTCATGTATCTGTATGTATGTATGTATGTATGTATCTGTCTGTCTATCTATCTATATCTATTTATCTATCTATCTATCTATCTATCTATCTATCTATCTATCTATCTATCTATCTATCATCTATCTATCTATCTAAATATATCTTTGCTGTGTAACAACCAACCACCAAAAAATGGTTACAGGGAAATAGTCCAAGGAAACTTGATTGGAAATCCTTAGATGTTCAATGTTTATAGGCAATTCATTTTAATGTTATGAACTTTTTTCCCTTGACATATCAAGAATTTATGAAACTCCACTTATTTTTTGAGGTCAAATATGCAGCTTTTCATGATTTCCAGACGGTGAGCTCTTTAAAATGCTTATCTTTATAAGCAATACAGAAGTACATGATTTTCACAAATGTAACACATTTAAATATCTTGGCCTTGCATTTTTATGAATTTGTTTTCTAACAAATCAATTGTGTATCAGTTTCTGTGCATTCTAATCAACATGAAATCACCATAGTTATTAAGTTCTTTTCATCTAATGTATAGGAAAGTGAAAAGGAAAAAGGTTTTCAACAAAACCTTCTAAAATGAGCTTTCATTCATACATTCTTTCAGCAAATTTTTCCAGTTCCTGTGCCAAGAGTGGAGGATACCTCAGTGAATTGTGGCTCCTCCTTTATTGGGCTTATAAAACTTCGTGTGGATGACAGGTATTGAAAAAGCCAAGAAAAATCAGTGTGATGAGACGGAAAAAAAGAAGTGCCAAGAATTAAAGCAATACAATTATGCATTTTATAGATGAGGAAGGTGAGGCTCAGTGAGGCTAAGAAACATATAGCTTTAAACACAGCTCTGTCTGAATTCAAAACCTCCTCTCCCATCCTGGCATTTCCACTATGCCACGATGGCACTGTCCTAGGTGCGGAGCACGCAAAGGATTTGAAGCTAGAGTTTACAGTTTTGTTGGAGAAATGGAATACATACATCAGAAGAAAAATGCCAATATAGACTAATATTCTGAGGCAATAATTTGTGAGTTACAATATGAGTGAAGATGTGGGATGAGATGGTTGAGAAAAAGCTCTGTTGGGAAAGATGTCAACATGGTTTGGCTGTTCCCCCAGCCAAATCTCATCTTGAATTGTAGCTCCCATAATTCCCACGTGTTGTGAGAGGGACCCAGGGGGAGATAATTGAATCATGGAGGCAGTTTCCCCCATACTGTTCCCCTGGTAGTGAATAAGTCTCACGAGATCTGATGGTTTTATAAATGGAAACCCCTTTACTGAGTTCTCATTCTCTCTTTGCCTGCCGCCATGTAAGAAGCCCCTTTGCTCTTCCTTCGTCTTCCATCATTATTGTGAGGCCTCCACAGCCATGTGGAACTGTGAGTCCATTCACCCACTCTTTTTCTTTATAAATTACCCAGTCTTGGGTATGTCTTTATCAGCAGCATGAAAACGGACTAATACAGATATATAAGTGGATCCCTGGAGGAACTGCAGATTGTTTATAAATAGATGGGATGGAACATGCTAAGGGAGTGCATTTCACATAGAAGGCCTAGGGTTATATGTGCCTAGTTCAATAATTTGACCGAATTGTTAATTCTTTTGGGAGACTGGTGGGAGAGAAGATTGAAAAGCTTCTTGGAATCCTTGAATTATTAAGATTAGGATTTGGATTTATTCTGCAGTTCAGGGATTAGAAGATCTTCTCTTTAAATTAAAGTATGTTAGAATTTGAGGACCTTACAATCTCTGTTGCAATCATTCAACTCTGTTGTTGTAGTAAAAAGGCAACCATAGACATTAGGGATACAAATAGGTGCGACTGTGTTCTAATAAAACTGTGCTGACTTCTGTTGTAGTTAGTGGTAATAAATTAAAAGCTTTTAAGCTATACATTTACAAACTGGTGTTGGGGAAGTGTGATACGGCAGTGTTGTGTTAGTAAGGAGAAAGAGAGGCATAAGCAAATTTAAGAAAATTAACTAGAAGATCTTTCCATTGACAAGTTTCAGAGAATTGCAGAAGAAAATACGGGTGGCAAGAGAGGAATAGGTTCTAAAAAAAAAGAAAAACGACAAATGAAAAATCACTTATGAAGGAATGTTGATAATGCTCGACAGTTGACCAAATGTGGAGGTTGAGGGAGGCAACAGAATTGCAGAAGAAAATATGGGTGGCAAGAGAGGAATAGGGTCTTAAAAAAAAAAAAAAAAAAAAAAAAAACGACAAATGAAAAATCTCTTATGAAGGAATGTTGATAATGCTCGACAGCTGACCAAATGTGGAGGTTGAGGGAGGCAACAACGTCTCCAAGAAGGTAAGTGTAAGAAGGGAAAAAATGACTGGCCGGGCGCGGTGGCTCACGCTTGTAATCCCAGCACTTTGGGAGGCCGAGGAGGGCGGATCACAAGGTCAGGAGATCGAGACCATCCTGGCTAACATGGTGAAACCCCGTCTCTACTAAAAAAATACAAAAAAAATTAGCCGGGCGTGATGGCGGGCACCTGTAGTCCCAGCTACGCGGGAGGCTGAGGCAGGAGAATGGCGTGAACCCGGGAGGCAGAGCTTGCAGTGAGCCGAGATCGTGCCACTGCACTCCAGCCTGGGTGACAGAGCAAGACTCCGTCTCAAAAAAAAAAAAAAAAAAAAAAAAGAAGGGAAAAAATGGTGGAAACCCCTTATGAGAGGAGAAGGTAGTAAATGAACACCACAGGGCTAAGGACAGAGGAGGATCACTTCTGCAATCAAGAACAAATGACTGTCTTGGATTCAAGGGCAGGTGAAGAAGCTGAATCTAACACAGTCAAATTAAACTAGGACCATGGAGGAAGCTAACATGGCCCAGGGCAAAGAATGCTATTTGGTTCTCGGTAGAAGAAAACAACAAAGAGATTGTAAAACAAGCTAACTTGTTAAGAACAAGGATAAAAAAATATAGAAATTTTTAGATTTAAAAAGTAAACCTGAGAAAGCTTACAGCCATAGACCTTCACTAAAGAACTTTAAAGGATATCCAATAAGCAGCTCTTTAGATGGAATTGGCTTGTGCTTGAATCACAGGTTGACTCCTTACTTACTGTATGATTTTTGTGTTTCTCCCTCTTACTCTCAGTTTTATTTCTAAAATGAGTATAGCATTGACTTCATATAAAGTGACTAGAATGGTTCCTGGCATAGATTAGGAGTCCATGTGTTTGATAGACAGTGAGATACAGAGCCTTGGAGCCATGGAAGGAAGATGGCTTATGCATAACTCCCTGTTAGTTTCACCTTTTTCTCGTGTTGTGAGTGGCTTCTTACAGATCACATAGATCTGTGACTATCATTGTATTGGGTTCCATGTCCATTTAGTATCATGTTGAGTTGGTAGGGTTTTTTTAAATTTTAGGTTCATAGACTTTTGCAGAAAATTGAGATATTGAAGGGCGTTTAGGCCTGTAGATCAAAGTGTACAGGATAAACATGGAGGTGCAGATATATTGAAGTGCTTGCGCATGGTCATGCAGATTAATAGAATTATTATTAATATTATTTTATAATTCTAATATTATTAGAATTATTAGTTTGCTCATTTTTCCCTGGAAAATTGTATAATAAAAAATTAATAACAAATTAGCTTGTCATTCAATGTCCCCTCAAATCTGATGTCATTGTACCTATTCAACTTTACTGTCCTCTACCCACTGTGTAAATTACCTCCTTCTGTTTTGCTTTCTCAAATATACTGATTTCACTCCATGTATAAGCTTTTCTCAGTTATTTTCTTTTCTTACCTGGAGTGTCCATTTTATTTTCTGTAAGATTAACCCATCTTTCCATTTTAGACTCAAAAGTAACTTTTTTTCTATGCTCTCACCAACAACTCCTTTTTACTTTTAATTCCTTTTTTCACTGATGACAGCTTTTGCCTTTATCACACGGTTTGTATATCCTCATTTATTCACAAATAATTATTTATCTCCCAAACATGGTATAGAGTACAGAGGCAAGATGCTCTTTTCCCTGTTGGTAATGATGCTGGGCATATAATAGGAACTCAATCAATGAAAGAGTATGTGCATAAAAGTCTCAGTTTAAAATAAATTCTTCAGGATGAAGAGTTTTACATCTAAAGAGTCATTCATTTGAGGTTGGTGGGACACACCATTTGTTACTGGCCTATAAGTCATCTTATGAGGTCTCATTAGTCTACCGATTTGTCACCATACTTTAAAGGTTGCTTGGTTTGAAAATCACTAAACTTTTCAGTGGAAGCATAACCTGTCCTCTTCCTCTTTAGTAAAGGTTTAATAACCATTTCTTTTCACTTCATATATAAATAATTGCACAATATATTTCAGGGGAAAAAGAATTGTGTACTAACATAGGCCCCTGTAATTACCACAAACTCTTTATTAGTTTTATTGATAGCTTACCCCTCAGCCGTAGAAATAATCTCACCAATTAGATGACTATTCAAGGCTGTTTAACAATAACCAATCTTTGAAAAATGAAATATCACCCTTACTCTCTGTTTTTCTAATTTTAAAGACACAGTGAGACACTGATTAGAATATATCCATCAGTTGACAGCTACATAAAGGTGGAGATTTGAAGCTTGTTTCTAAATACAAATTGATGGGGGAATTTTTGTTCTCCTCCCTCAGTAGTTTGTCTCTACTATCCAGGCATTTAATAAGTAGACTTTTCCATTCAGAGACACTAGGATTGATATTATGTAAGAATTATCTCTTCCGTTGGTGAGACAAAATCCTAGATTTTTAACACTTGATTAATTATTAGGCATATGATCTATAATGTCAAATACGAATTTAAAATACTTGCTGAGAATTCGAATGGCTTCACATTTAGCTGAAACAATCTGCCAAGTCTCTTATTAGATAGCTGGAGGCAGATTCAAAAGATTTTAGTCTGACCCTTTAGTCTGTTTCTCTGTAACTGAATCATTTAATCAGATTTTATAAAACTCTGGGCTATAGTGCAGTGAAATGTTAAGCACATCTTACTCATTAGAAACAAATGAAAAACTCATCAGCCTTGAGACTCTGCCATTCATATTAAATATCTATATAAAATGCCACCATAGACATTGGGTCTGGATGGGTCTAATATGCACTATAGCCTGTTTAAGAGATTTTAAAAATATATAATCTATTTCATACTACTAATATTTCCATGACACAAACGAATAAAACAATAAAAAATTCAAAAAACATATTTTTTTTTTACCAGCTATTTAAGCGTCCCATTTTACTTTTTAATTTGGAATTTTTTTGGAGCAATTCTCCAAAGACACCCAAATGTGAAGCAGAATAAAAAGAGTACTCATAACCTTGTGTTTGGTTTGTTAAAACAACCATTTGAGATTTAGCACATAATACCAGATGTTCAGTATATACTACAAATCACCCACCATACAACTCATTACTTATAATTAAGCTCCAATTAGAATTTTTTTAAAACTTGTGAGTAAGGACATGCTTCTTTTACTTTTCTGTGAACTCCAATCTCTGTGATGCATGCAGCACTATATTCCCAGAACCCATGTTACTGAGAGGCTCATAATAGCTGCTCACTAAAATGTTTATGGATGACTGCATGGGAGTTAGTTATACTGTGACAATTTCAAAGCATTTGCTGGTTGGAATAAAGCTTGTAGTCAACAAAATTTTGCTTACAAAAACGTTCTTATCAGGCATCAGTATTCATCAGGCACATTAAATAATTCTTGCCTGGCCAGGACCATGTTTTGTAATAGGAATGTAGCCATTCCTGTGTGTACCATTTACCCCCATTTCAGCACAGTGCCATGTGGTTTGGAAGGAAGACAGTCCTGACCTCCAAAGGAGGGACTTGAGGCACGTTTGTTTGGTTATTTATACCTTCACTCATTCAGTCAAAAGAGAAAAATGACTTCAGTCCTTGATCTCAATGAATCACAGACTTCAGAGAGAGATAAGCATGGACACATTCACAGTAGAGGACAATTGCATCCATGGAGTGCTTTACAGGGAGCAGGGTTGCTTAGAGGAGAGAAGGATTAATTTATCGGGGATTGAGAAGGACAGATCCATAAAAGTTCAACAGAGGAGGTCAAGCTTGAGTGGGTTATGGAAGATTCAATGAGCAGATGAGGAGTATTACGGTTTTCAGGTATAAGAAACGTAGACCTAAAGCACAGAGGTGTGAAAAATGTCAGCACTCTCAGTCCAAAGAGTAGGAATAGTTTAATATGAGTAGGATGTAGAATATGTGTGCAGGGATGTGTGGGGTGGTGGTATGGGAGCTGGGGAGTGAGAGGTAGAACAAACCGTGGAAGGTGATGAATACCATTCTCCCGTGTCTTGCCAAGGAGGTTGGACTTCACTTGCAGGGGTTATGAGGCTTGCGAAGACTTTTAAGGGAGGGTGGCTAGGCTAGCTTAGCATTTAAAAAATAATCTTTTATTCCTTTTTAGTTCCATACAATTTTTCACTCACTACATGTCTCAAAATAACATAAAAACCCTGAATCCCTATCCTATCCCACTTGCTTTTACCCCTATAATTTTGGATGATTTGTGATGTAATTTTAAGTAAAAGTATTTTTTTGGTCAGTACATTAGTATTATACAATTAATCTTTAAAAGGCTTTGTAAAATACAGATTATCAGTTACTAAATTATGTATCATTAAATTATATGAACTTGAATAAATTTAGCTATTTAACAAGTAACAGAGTTTATGATAGTTTACAATATGTTTTTTGAACAAATCAATTTCAAAATAATATTCATGTTGTTTTGTGTTGGAAAATAATGTCTGCTAAAATATTTATTGATGTAAAGCTATATGTTGCAGCAACAAAAGGCCTAAATTGCTTCTATAAACTGATCTTTGAAATGATGAATTTTTGTGCTAAAATCAAGTACAGAGTAGATTACTTTTATGTTTTTCTTCTAAATAAAAAGGGCTTTTTGCAAGCATTCTTGCCCAATTAACACATTTTAAGTGTAGATAATAATGATGTAATAAATTAAAAGCCATATCAGGTTTAATAATTGTCAGATCTTCTCTTGTTAACATTGTGCTTTACAGCTGGAGAAGTCTTTTAAGGTGCTACCTAAGTACTTGATTTGATACTGTAACTTATATATTTGATATTATTAATCTTGGGAAAGATTTTATGTTCCTCTTAAATTTACATCTGACCTTTTCTCTTTAACTAATAAAGGTATACATTAACAAATATGGCACAAAAAAATGAAAATCTAATAGAACTACCATATAATCCAGGAATCTCACAATTGGGAATTTATCCAAGGGAAAGGAAAGTAAAGGAAATCATTATATCAAAAAAAGAGCTGCAGCCTCTTATTTATTGCAGCAGTATTCACAATAGCCAAGATATGAAATCAACCTAGGTGTCCAACAATAGATGAATGGATGGAGAGAATGTGGTATATATACACAATGGAATACTATTCATTCATAAAAACAATGAAATCCTGTCATTCATGGCAACATGGTTGGCACCAGAGGACGTTATGTTAAGTAAAATAAGCCAGACACAAACAGTTAAGTATTGCATATTCTCACTCATATGTGGGAAGCTAAACACAGTTGATCGCATAGAAGTAAAAAGCAGAAAAGAAAATATTAGAGGTTGGAAAGGATAGTGATAAAGGAAGGATAGGGAGAGAATTGTTAAAGTATACAAAATTGCAGTTCAGTAGCAGGAATAAGTTCTAGTACTCTGTACCAGCAGTCACCAACCTTTTTGGCATCAGGGACAGGTCTCATGGAAGACAGTTTTTCAATGGACCTGGGGGTGGGGTGAAGGAATAGTTTCAGGATGATTCAAGTGCTCTACATTTATTGTGCACTTTACTTCTGTTATTATTACATTGTAATATATAATAAAATATTTATGCATCTCACCATAATGTAGAATCAGTGGGAGCCCTGAGCTTGTTTTCCTGCAACTAGACATTCTCATCTGGAGGTGATGGGAGACAGCGACAGATCATCAGGCATGAGATTCTCATATGGAGTGCACAACTCAGATCCCTCACATGCGCAGTTCACGTCAAATGCCGTGGGTGATCTGACAGGAGGTGCAGCTCAGGCAGTAATGCAAGCAATGGGGAGTGGCTGTAAATACAGATGAAGCCTCATTCGCTTGCCTGCTGCTCATCTCCTGCTATGTGGCCCTGTGTGAGTCAGTGGCCCTGGGAATGGAGACCCGTGTTCTATACCACTGTAGGATAACTATAATTAACATTAATGTAGTTGCAAATGATTAGAAGGAGGATATTGAACATTCCCAACATAAAGCAATGGCAAATCTTTGAAGATGGATATATATCCTGAACTGATCACTAAACATATATATGGAAACACCATTATGCACTTCATGAATATGTACAATTATTATTTGTCAAGTAAACAAATAAAGTTAAAAAAAGAAAATCCATCACCAGCCATATTAGTAGCTACTATAGCTCCCATGCCCTATTCCTGTTTATGTCATTAGCCCCCTTTTAAACAGTGACGAACTCTATAAAGGGAGAACAACATTTGGAGCCTCAAAACTTAATAGAATCTAGAAATAATTACAACATGTCAAGATAACTTTTGGAAGCATTTCATGTAGTTTGAATCATGCAAATCCTTTTGTATTATATTTATATAGAGCTTATGCTTTGTGTAGCTATAAGTTACAACAACACGTTGTCTTTTCCTCAGAATGCCTCAGTAGAAATTTAATTTGCTCTGTATCGAATTAGATTTTGTCATTGAGTTTTTGAACCACAAAAACCTTTTATATACTCTAAAGATGTTTGATTATAGAAGTGCAATTTCAGGAGGAGTCATATGCTTTGATTCTGAGGGAGCATTCTGCCAGCTGTCTTCATGGAGTAAGCAAAGGACCTAAGGTAGATGTTTATATTGTGTAATACAAAACTTACCTATTTTCTGCCCCTAAAAAGAACCTCTCATGCTCCAGGAAGCTTTGTGAGGTTTTGAAATTAGCAATTTTTCAAATCTTCACCAAAAATCCTAGAGTGACAAACCCACTTTGTTCTTTTCCTACCCTGAGCTCTCTGTAGGAGGTGGGTCCCAGGCAATTTGTGCTTTTGAGAAAGAGGATGTAAGGTGTCCACTGTGAGGTGGGGAATTCCAGTGTACTGCTCCTAAGGCACTCAGCGTCCTCTTATTCCTGAACCCTCCTGTGATTTCAAGCCTGCTGAACACACCTTTGGCATTGCCCTTGCTACTCCATATCACATTTATAATGATCTATTTCTGAGTTTGTCATGGCCACTAGGCTTTGAATTCTTTGGCAGCAGTGCCTGGGTCTGATATTTTCCTGGGAGTTGACACCATTCCTGGAGATGAACACACCCCTCTTTAACACTGGTGTAGTGCAACATTCCTGTGTTTAACCTTACTGAGTAAACCTGAAAGCCAGTACAGAGCACATATCCCAGCATTAGTCCACCCAAGTTCGAGGGAGCTGTACTGTTTACAAACCGACTTCCACTGGCTGAGAATTACTTCCCCATATTTCCATTTTGTAGTGTATATAGGTAGAGCTGGTTGTGGTGGCCAGAGAGAACCCTCAGGTAAACCCAGGCAGGTGCGGGGGCAGGTAGAAGTCAGACACTGTGAACTATCAGAACTCAAGCCCTGAAGGGGAAGACAGATACTTCCTAAAGAATCATAGCCCTAAACACAACAATGTGTGTCAACTGTGAGCTACTCACGAAGGTAAATGAATGGTTTCATGCAAGAATATAAGAGGGATGAGAAGGATAATTTAGAGAAAGAGATTTGGAGAAATTGTTCTGAGGTAGTGGAGAATGGTGAGCATTTCCCAGAAGTCATTCACAAAAGCCAAAAGGTAGAAAGAGTTTAGTACACTAGTGGAATTGAAAATATTTCTTGCTTATTAGTGTGTTTATTTGGCAGGAAATAAAACCAAATATAGAAAAGCATAAAGAAGAAAATACACATCCCGATGAAATGGGAGAGTTTCCTGATCCCCCCTAGCAGGACGTGCAACAGAGGTGTGGCTTGTCTTGTTTGGCCGCCATGTGCACTCAAGCCCCTTATGTGACAGGGAGCATGCAGACAGGCAGGTGCAGGAGTTGGGGCAATATCCAGGGGTGGGTGTCTGCAACTTCCAAAGCCTAAATGGGTGTGTGTTACAATGTGCTCTTTTAGCCTTGCCATCCATGGATGGCTTAAGTGTTAGTTCAGTGGACCCTCTGCCTTTTAGCAAGGGCAGAGGGCCAGTATGAAAGCTTTCTGTATCCTGAGCTCTTGTCCAGCGTCCAGGAAAAATCAGGTCACATGTGGACTTGAAGGATGAATGTGGGGGTTTTGTTCAGTGCCGGAGGTGGCTCTTAGTGGGATGCATGAGGAGCTGAAAAGGGGATGGAGTCTGACTGTCCAACAGCCAGTCTTCTCTCTGACCTCTCCCAGCTGAACTCCTCTTGGTGTTCAGATGCTCCTTCTCTTCCCTCTGCCATGTTGTTCTGCTGTTCTTCTGCTCTTCTGTTTGTCTCTTCCTCATCTGCTTCTGGAGCCTGGGGTCTGGAGTTTATATGGGTGCAGGATAGGGGGGTGTGGTGGGCCAAAAGGCAACTTTTGTGTGTAAAAACAGAAATTCCAGTTCCCATTTAGGGCCATGGGTTTCCAGGCTTGAGGGCAGGGCCTTTGCCAGGGAACCACCCTCTTCTACCTATTATTTCCCTGTCTCCTGTCCATATCACCACCATGGGGGTGGTGGGGGTGGAGGGAAAGAGATGTCCATTGACTTTTCTCTCTCCTTGTTCTTGCAACACCCACACATACACACTCATGTACATGTGCACACACACACACATATATATATACACATACATAAACATACACACACACACACACACACACACACACACACAGCAATGTTAGTACAAATTCCCAGGCTTTCCCTTTGGAGGTGTCCGGCACTGAGAAAGATGTGAAATTGGCTACTGCTTCAGAGGGATAAGAGCACCATTTTTTAGTAAAAAGGAATTCATTCTTTCAACTTTCCAAGATAGATTTCTTTTTTTTTTTTTTCTAAGGCCTCCATGGGTTTATTTTCTCAAGTCAGACTGAACAGCTTTGACTGTGGCAGCTTTAACTTAATTCATTTTACTGAAGCTTTTTTAAAAAGAGTGGCTCAGAGCATGGAGTCATTATAGTGACTAGGGATTACATGTTGGCCTTTGTCCTGCAGGAGCCAGCCATCTCCAAGCATCCAGGAATCAGTTATTTTGCCTTCAAGTCTCATTCCTGAGGGGCAAATGCTGTCAACCTCTCTGTGGATTGAAGCAGGGAAATACAGTTTTAGTCTCAGCAATTGCCTGCCGTCCACTGGAATGGAAATAGAAAAGAGAAAGCTGAATTTCCTATAGCTGAGTCAGTTTTAGACTTCATCCAGTGGACTGGCTAATTAATTAATATCAACTCAATAGACATTTATTGGGCATCTATTATGTACATTATAAAACATTGAGTATATAAAACCAAAAAAAAATTACCAGCAATAATAGAGGCAATACTAATAGCTATTATCTTTCCATCAAGGGAAAGATAAATCACTTTCTAAATTCCAGGGATCTAAGTTCTTTACAATGTATTTTCATAACTCATGGGGCAGGCACTATTTCTGCACCATGGTGCAGCTGAGGAAATTGAGGCTCCGAAAGGTTAAGCAACTTGTCCGCTGTCATGTAGCTAGTAAGTTCCAGAGCAAATGTTACAACCAGGTGGCCTCTCTTAATGCTCAAATTACAGATGTCAAAAAGCTTGGTCTTTCGTGAGGAAGATAACCAAAAAAATGCCTAATAAAATGAATGATATTTATTGAGTAATTCCTATATGCCAAGCACCAATCTGAGTATTTTATGTGTTTGACTTTTCTCAATCCTCACAATCACTCTTTGAAGAGGGGACTGTTATCATTATTTCAATTTACAGATGGGAAAATTGAGGCACCAAGCAGTTACTCACACAGCTGGTGGAGGAGAGAGTCAATATTTCACAGTCTAGCCCCATAGCCCATACTCTTGACTTTTTCTCTCTGTCTTTGTCTCTGTCTCTGCCTCATTCCTGATATTTGGAAGTATAAAGAGAAAGGGCTGTGATCACAAAGGAAATTTGTCAGAAATAGCTTAGGTAAGGGGTGGGCAGGGAGGAGTCAGAGAAAGTAAGAGAGGAAGCTCCAGCTGCACCCTGCAGGTCTGGCAGTATGGGGCCAGGTGATATGTTAGCAATGGGAGGAGCCTACAAGGGGACTTGCAGACAAGAGGGAGCCTGGTTTGTTTGGTGGAAGTGCAAGTGATTCAGATTTGCTCTAGTACAAGGAAGAATTGGGGCATAAAAAGAAAATGAGGTGGGAAGTCTGGGCCAGGGTGTGAAGGCCCTTGTAGTCCATATGAGGGAGTTTGGATCTTGCACTGATAATGAGGAGCTCTTGAAGGATTTTAAGCAGAGCAATAACAGCGTCAGATCTATGTTTGAAAAAGACCACTCTATCTTGTGGGATAAGACTGAAGTTCACGGGTGTGGAGTAGGCTAGTGCAGCTGCAAAGAAGAGATAGTAATTTACAGACTAGGGAGGGGACAAGGATGTTTAAAAATAAGTGAAGGGATCTAGCAATTTTTGGAGCTAACTCAAAAGGAAATGTAATTAGAGGTATATGGGGGTGACAGAAAAAAAGGGGTGAAGGAAGACCCCAAGCTTTTGGCTTGAGCCAGAAGTCGGGATGTTCACCGAAGGAAGGACTGAAGCAGGTTTAAGGCTTTATAAGGACATGTTCTGTTGAGGTCGAGTGGAGTGTTTGTGGCTGTGGGAAAACCTCATGGGTGTCTAATGGTACTCAGGAGAATTATCCAGACTGGTATAAGAATTGGGGGCGAGTGAGCTTACTTCTGGGTGATTGTTCAGACTTTGAAGTACATGAAGTGTCAGTGCTTGGGTTATGGGATCACATTAAAATTGCTGAGCTCATATCTGAATCTCAGGAATAAGTTCAGCAAATATTATAGTTCATTTTCTTTGGAAAAAATTCAACAATATTCTACCTCAGCCTAACCCTTTGCAGTTTTCCAAGACTTTCATATACATTACCTGGTTAGAACAATGTCTGGTGGGGAACAAAGATGATGAGGACTCATCTCTAAAAATAAGAATAGTATCTTAATGGTCTATAGAACTTGCCAAATTCCTAGTTACCCAGGGGCAAGGCTGGAATGGGCACAGTGCTGTTCACATATTAGTTTTTTTGGACTCATATAGGGATCTGTCTGGCAGGTTCTGATTTAGTGCTGCTGGTTGTGGTGAGATTCTCCATTTCTAATATACCCCCGCTGATGTCACTACTGTTGATCAGGACACACTTTCAGTATCAACAACCCAGAGAATAGAGTTTTCCTCTCTTTGCTCAGCATTCATTTGACTAATCCACATTGAATCTTAATCTAAAACTAAGAGTGGGCAAGACAAGGTGAGGCATTTAATGTCAGGACCTCAAGTGACAGAATTTTTCAGATCTTAGAAGTAGAATTTTAGAACCTTGGGATCCAACTTCTTTCACAGAAATGGAGCTGCTATGGTCTGAAAGTTTGTGCCCCCACCAAATTCATATGTTGAAATCCGAACCCTGGATAGGATGATATTAGGAGATGGGGGTCTTTGTAGAGCAGTTAGGTCATGAGAGAGAAGCCCTTATGAATGGGATGTTACTTCGAGAAAGAGTGAACCCTGGCCCTTTCTGCCTTATGAGGTTATAGTGAGACAATGGTGGTCCATGACCCAAGAAGCTGGTTCTTACCAGACACTGAATCTTCAGGGACCTTGATCTTGAATTTCCCAGACTCCAGAACCATGAAAAATAATTTTCTGTTGTTTACAAATCACCCAGTCTATGGTATTATGGTATATTAGGTTGGTGCAAAAGTAATTGCAGTTTTGCCATTACTTTAAATGGCAACAACCTAATAGCTACCAAAGGATCTAAGACAGGAACTGACATACTCAAAGCCTAAGATAGAACTCCTGATCCCCTGGCTCATAATCCGGTGCTTTCTACACTAAACATTTTCTGCTTTGCTAATTTAGATACATACAGAGTTCAACAGGATTCAACAGACTTGGGTGTTTAAATGCCAATTCTTAATCCTGAAGCTTGTCCAGCTAAATACAATCTGGGATTCAATTGCCCCTGGGTCAGCTTTGAGCGAGAAGGCAAAGTTTGGATCAAATGTAATTAATAAACTAAAACAGGAAAGGACAGAGACGAGAAGAATTACTTTTGGTGTTGAAACCAAACAGACATTAAACCAAATCCTGGTCCCTGGTTCTGACAGAAGGGCTGCAGTCCCTGCTGGCCACTGATTTTGTTACCTGCATCCCACTGCCTTTGAGTTATAGAGTTACACTTTTAAAGCCCAATTAGACTGGCTGGGATGTGACTTTCGTGGCCAGCTAAGGTATCATTTTTCATGTGATGATCTTTACTTTCATATTTAAATCCAGTTTTCTTTAATTTAAATTTTGCTGAAAACAGCCATATTGCTGCGAGTGTAAATGAAGGTAGATGGACATTAATGGTGTCAGTTCACAGCTGTTCTTAAATAATTACTGCTCACTCTTGGATCTCTGTTTGAAATGCCTGCAATATTCAATTAGGAGCACAAAGCACTTTTCTTCATAATTGTTATGAGGATCAGGCTCAGGCTAAAGAACTTACATGTGGTATGAGGCACCCAAACAGGACTGAGACTTGGTTGTTGAAACAGAGCCAGTTAATGTTTGAGAGGAGTCCGGAAGCTCTGTTCCTTTTTCAAATTTATTACATTTCTTTAAAAGCATCTGAATTAATGCCACATTAATTACTGGTGGGTATGCACCCTGCAGCATATGTTGCTATTAATTGTATCCATTATCGCAAAATAAACATCTCTTTATAAAAACAAATGATGCTTCATTTTAATATGTGGCTTGAAACACCCTCCTCCACAGCTGCTGCTGCTTCTGTTTTGGTACTTGGCGTACAAAGAACCACCTGTTACAATAGACATTTTATTTGTTATTGTTTGAAAAAAAAAAAAAGAGAAAACAGAAGTCTTAGAAAACAGAACCCCACCTCCTTAAAACATAATAATCATGAAAAATGAAGCCCCAGAGGAAATTTGCATTTTTTCCATCAGAAGCTCTCAACAGAAGGGTGACCATTACACCTTCATTCTTAGCTCTGGTTCCTTAATCTATATTTGTTCACCTGATTTTTCAATCTTGAAGGATTTCGTTCCAATCTAAACTTCATGTCACCGACAAAAACATTGAGAGAAGGTGGTGTCGGCTTGGGGAGAACTGATGTCCCCTGATGTTTCAATGGGTTCTACTTGTTCCATAGCATTTGGCTTTTTGAGTGTATGAGCCTATGGGTTTCATTGACAAGTTGCTTGAGCTTGGGCAAATTACTCAATGGCGTTAACTCTCAATTTTCCTTCACTGCTTAAAGGAGTGAAAAATTAATCCCTTAAGTTTGATGTGAAGATTGAGTTAAAACCAGTATATTGCTTAAAATAGTGCCTGGAATTTTGAAGTCCTCAGAACTGTTGACTATTACAATAATAATGGCTGTTGTTATCCTTACTATCAGAGGAAGCAATGGAGAGTCAATATTCAATTCCTAAAGTGTTCACTAAAACTATAAATTACTTCTCACCACTAGCATGGATCCTCCTTCAGGGACCTGGCAGTGCCCTTTTTACACACAGTCCTCAGTTTTTTTGGCATTTAGTGTACATGAACAAAGAAATAGAATCACAAATTAAACTATTTTGGTTTAAATAGCAAAGGGGGCACTATATATAGCAGTAACTAAGTCACAGAGATTGAAATTTCCAGATACTATTAGGAAGACTATCACTGGCCATCTTTCTGCCTCTTTAAATAAAAAGAAAACATTACCTTAGCATTTTTAGACTGGTCACAAATGACTAGGGACTCAATTCTGAATCATATTTAACCATGATACCATTCATTCATTCATTCATTCACTTTGGAATTCCTGTGTCAGGGGAGCACTTTGCAATGTCTGATAGAGTGGGTAGTATTTGCACAATCAGTGTTATATGTGTGGAATAAAAGAAGACAGGATTATAGTCCTTCATCTTGGAAAACTTGAGATTTGGCTAAAGTCCAAAGGTCTACTGCTTAATACAAACTGAGTACTCAGGTAGCCATGGGCTGGAGAGTCAGAAAGAACATCCCTGATGCAGCTTGTTTCAAAGAGGCTTTCTGGAGGGGTGCTCCTTCTGCAAGCCTGCCTTGGTCTCTGCCAGGAAAGGGCAGCACCACTGAATTAGTGTTGCACCTTTGTCTTTAGTGTCAGGCCATATATGCACAGATTTGTCATTTTGCTTGCTCACCATTCCCCTGGTTTCATAGTTTCTGTGAGATGTTTATGATCACTCATGAGAATGAAATATTTGTGAAATGCTCACTTACACATCCTCCTGGAGATATACAATGCATTTTGTCTATTAAAGGTTATTAAATACAATTATTTAAATACATTGTTCTAATTTTGTCTGTAATTATTTTGATATGGAGCTCTTTTTTAAAAAAATTAATTTTTCTTTAAGTTCTGGGATAGATGTGAAGGACGTGCAGGTTTGGTACATAGGTATGCGTGTGTTATGGTGGTTTGCTGCACCTATCGACCCATCACCTAGGTATTAAGCCCTGCATGCATTAGCTATTTATCCTGATGCTCTCCCTCCTCCTGTCCCCTCGACAGGCCCCAGTGTGTGTTGTTTCCCTCTCTGTGTCCAAGTGTTCTCACTGTTCAGCTGATCTGGAGCTCTTTTCAGCACCTCAACATCTCCCAGGACCTAGTGGTCTGCAATGAGCCAGCTTGAAGCTTGATGGTCATAATCTTCCTCTAGAATAATCATAAAAGGGTAAAAAGTAGGAGGAGAATCTCCCCTTTCTCTTCACATCCCTGTGACAAGGCCTCCTCCCTGCCTCCTTTATTCAACATTCTTAATTAATTAAGGATCATAACTCAGATTTTCATCTGACTCTGCCACTTAAAAGTTAGGTGATCTTGGGCAAATTATTTATCCTTTCTGAGCTTAAGTTTTCTCATCTACAAAATGAAGATAAACATATTCATCTTCTACATAGTCTGTGGGTCTTAGAATCCAAGTTAAGACGAAGAACGTGAAAGCATTTTGATTGTGAGGAACAATGCAGATGTATACGAACTACTCATTGCAGTTAAACCTTGAGTCTATTCTAAGCAGGTGCTTCCTTGTGGAACTAATACTTTTTAAAAAAATCACTTCTGTGATGTAAAGGATATTTCCATTTAGTTGTCCTAAAACTCTTCTCAAATTCCAAGCAGTGCCTCTGAGGATTATAAAGCTGGAGTCCATGATTTCAGCCTGCAGCAGAGCCCACGTCTCCTCCCCGCATTGTGCTGTTTGGTACCTGGAGGATCGTGGATGTGTCTCAGACTCACTCACTCACTTGCATTAGGGAGCTCCCAGGGCATGCTTTGTTTTGTTTCTCTTCCAGACCCAAGACTAGTCTCTTTTCATCCCAGCCTCCATCTTATCCTGGGATGTAGGGCTGATGGTAATAGTAGATTTGCTAGCCACACATTGGTTAATGACATCTCCTCCAAGAATTACTATTAATCACACATTGGATGCAAACACTTCATCCTCCCCTTTTCTTATAAGGAAACAAGAAATTGACACAAATATTTTAAAAAGGAAAAAAACTTAGCAAACAATGCCAAAAAGAAGATGTAAACAGTGATATCGTTTGAGGCGTTAAGCATATTTATTATTCAAATTACTCACTCTGAGTGTACTAAATGGTTACCATGTCAAGCACTGTGCTAAGTAAAGACACAGAAATGGACTAGAAATGGATTATTTCTCTTAGGTGGCATTCTGTGTTCCTGACTGCCTTCCCTAGACATACTTATGTTCTCGCAACCTTGTAAGTACTGCTACTGGCATCAATAAAGGCGATCAGAATATGCCACCCCAAATGTGCCACTCTAGTATATGGATTATTGTGAGATGAAGGCAATTGACAAGAAACAGATATAAGAAAAACTCTCTGCCCTGCCCCTGTTTGCCTAAAATCAGGAAATAAATTTGTAAATGTGTTGCTTCTCTACCAAGAAAGAAAGAAGTTAGTCACTGGGGACAATTGTACAACCTCATCAGCCCAGAGATGGCACCAGAGGAATCTACAGAACAAACTTGACTAACTAGCTTTATTTTCTATTCATTCTTCCATGTACTTACCTTCCCATTATTTGTTGCTCTAAAAACTCAGTTTTCTTCCTTTGTGTTGTCACTTCTCTAAACATTTATTTTCTTTTGTTAAGATTATATACAACCCCCAGTTCTAACCACCACTTTTAGTTTCTTATCTCTGAGTGTTTTCATGTGTAAGTGCAATGCACTTGTTATTAATAATAAACTTCTGTATGTTTTTCTCTTGCTAATCTGTCTGATATGTTTGGATGTGTGTTCCTTCTAAATCTCAGGTTGAAATGTGATCCCTAAGGTTGGGGGTGGGGCCTGGTGGGAGGTGTTTGTGTCACGTGGGCAAATCCCTCCTGCATGGGCTGGTGCCCTCCCTGAGGTAATGAGTGAGCTCTCACTCTGTGAGTTCATGTTGAGAGCTGGTTGTTAAAAAGAGCCTGACATCTCTCTTGCTCCCTCTGTTGCCGTGTGACACACCTGCTCCCACTTCACCTTCTGCCATGAGTAAAATCCTTCTGGGCCTCACCAGAAACCACAGCTCTGCTTGCACAGCCTGCAGAACTGTGATCCAAATAAACCTCTTTCCTTTATCAGTTACCCAGCCTCAGGTATTTCCTTGATAGCGGTGCAGACTAACACATTGTCTTTTGTCAATCTAATTTGCAGGGCCCTAGCCAATGAAACAAAGATGAGTGAAAGGAAAATATATATATTTTTTCTCCCCTACACTGTTTAGAGAGCTGTGGGGAACATTCTATACCTGAGTGAGGTTTTCACTAGATAGTATCCATGGTTTCCAACCTGGAGGTCTTCAAGAGCAGTCTTTATTTAATATATCTCCAAAATTCTTAGTCCAACAATGCGAATATTCATTGCGTGGTCATAAAGTTTATGTTTAAGTATATTCTATATTTTTATAGACAAAACGTTTAAAAATTATAAGATCTATGTGGGACATTTTAATCATAAAGAGTTCTAGGTGGTTAAAAAGTTAGAAGCTACTGTTTCAAGTTCTCAATGCTAAAACTACATGGATGTTTCTGAAAATTAAGAATAGAAGACTTCTGAATATTTTTAAAGAGCTTAAAATTTAATTCTTGGCTACAGTTTTCCTACCTTAAAGAAATTAAAAATTTTAGAGGAATGCCTAAATGATATTAAGGATTTTTAATCAGCTTGATCTTCATAGACTTGCCTATCTCCTGAGCTAAAACTTTCACCCACCCCAATAACATCTGAAGCTCCCTAAATACCCCTAGCTGTTCCTTGCTTCTGTACACATGTATATGCTGTCTTCTCTGCCTGTAATACCCTCTCAATCTGACTCAAACTCTTAATTTTTCTTAGAATTCCAGCTCAGACTTTACTTCTACTTTTTCTGAGGCAAATTAATCAGGCAGATTTTGATGTTTTGTTGATATGGCTGCTTACCATAATAGAGTGTGAATGTTGCAGGGCAGAATCTCCAGCCCCCAGAGCAATGCCTGGCCAAGAGTAGGTGCCCCAAAGTGTTTATTGAATTAAGCTGTAATAAATCATCCGGTGCCCTTGTAGAGATTTTAAAATAGAAGGAAAGGAGAAAATATTGATTTTTAGTTCCAAGGTTAGTCATATCTTTAATGTCTGTTATTTCTGTTATACAAAGAAAATGTCAAAACAGAATAATCACATTGTGATGACTAAATTGTGGGGGAATAATATTGCACTTGGGGGATTTAGAAGTTAGGAACAAAGTGGGTTGTGTAGTGATGGGGAAACGACTTCAAGCATTTTTTCTTTTTGTCTCTCAAGGTAATGGTGAAAGACTCCCTCAGTAAGACACTTAAAATTACATGAAGAGTTGAGAAGGTTCTCAAAATTGGATATGCATCTAAATCACCTGGGGTGATCTTGTCAAAGTGCATATTTTAGTAGGTCTGGGGCGGGGCTTCAAAATTTGCATTTCTAACATGCTCCCAGGTGGTGTCTATCCTGCTGAATCAAGGAGCACTCTAAAGATAATAAAATTCCTGCATGGATTAAAGCATTGGCTCAACTCAATAGCAAAGCTATACTAATTTTACTCCCAACTAGTCACTGAGTTCTATATGTAGCAATCACACACATTTAATCTTAGGCTTTTTGCCTTTCTACTTTGTGATTCAGATATTACCATTAATTTTTCCCCTCTATAAGTGATCTTGTACGTGATTAAATATAAATTGGTTGCTAGGAGCAACAGTAAATGAGACTGTACAGTGGGAATAGCTAGAGTATTTAGCTGTTAGGTAGTCAATTGAGAGGAATAGAAAGGTGAATTATTAGCTAGCTTTATTCCTATGTATCGTATAACTTTTAAGAATAACAGGATATCAATTAAGTGCTAGATATCATCTTCCTTCACATTAAATGTGTTAATTGAAACTGCATTGCTTAATCAATCTTGTTATACACTAATTAAATAGCTGCAGATTTCTTTTAGGTGAAAGAAGAATTGGTTCCCAGCTGATAGCAATGAATGTGAGCTCTAAAATTTCCTACACTGGGTAATAAACTTCTGTTTCATGTCCTATCCTGTGGGACCAGGAGGCTATAAAAGACAAAACACAGACATAAGAGAATGTTGCACATTTGATTACAAGTTCCAGGACCAAAATGATTGAATATAAAGTAGATCTTACTATCTGGAAAATAGCAACAACAATAATAATAGTGGAAAATGTAAAATTTAAAATTACAGTGGATCAAACCTATAGATAGGTATATCAGTGAGAAAACACAAGGTCGTAGATTTCACTATTTCACTGGCATCTAAAATTCATATGTGGCTTTTGAATATCCATTTATGTAGGAGGAATTTAAGGGAGACAATTTGGGTAGAAATTCAAGTGACCTATCTTCAAAATGCATTAACTGGCAAGAATATGTGTGTGTGTGTGGGAGAGAGAGAGAGAGAGGTAGAGAGAGCTCACATATGAGTGTGTTTTATTTTTAATAGAATGGCTATTTGGAAAGGCAAAGATGAAGTCGCTGATGAAGTTCATTGTGAGGCCAACACCCCTTGCTCTCACTCCCATCTTCAAAGTCACCTCTTGGTACTGCCATTAGCAGGAAATATACAAAGGGATGTCATTTCCATATATATATAAATGTGCTATGGTCTATAAAGCACCACCCAAATTACAGTTTGCATTTTTTTATATTAGAATTGGAAGAAAAGAAAGCATAAATGAAAGTGAATGCAGTCAGAATCTGTTCTGAACCCATTTTTATGAAATTGCAAGTGACGTTTTAAGCATCCATAAGAATGTAATTATGCTTCCATTGCTTAATGTATGGACTCAAATTCTGACTTAATTATTCTGCAACTAAATTTATGTCATTTATGTAGTAAATCTTGGCAATTGCTCTCACAACTATCATTGGAAATGTAATTAACTTGGGTTAGATAAGTTTTTACAGTGAGAACTAAGTGCAGTGTAATACCAAGGCATTATTTAAAAGGCAAAGGACAAATATATCTTCTTTCTAAACTTTCTTGTTTGTTTGCAATTTCTTTTCCTCAGTCTAAATGCTGATTTTTTTTTCCAGCTTCACATTTCTGTCTGTTAATTGGAAGCTTCTCTATTTCTTTCTTTTCTTTTCTTTTTCTTTCTTTCTTTTTTTTTTTTTTTTTTTTTGTTTTGATACGGAGTCTCACTCTGTCAACAGGCTGTAGTGCAGTGGCGCAATCTCGGCTCACTGCAATCTCTGCCTCCCGGGTTTAAGTGCTTCTCCTGCCTCCGCCTCCCGAGTAGCTAGAACTACAGGCACCCGCCACCAAGCCCAGCTAATTTTTTATATTTTTAGTAGAGATGGTGTTTCACCATGTTTTTCTTTTTAAGGGAAAGAGTTCTACTCTTTGTATTAAATCTTTTACTAAGAATACAGCTTGCTTTTTAGCGAGGCTTTTCTGTATACAATAAAGCTGATTGTTTTCAGAGCCAACTTTTCTTTGTTTTACCCTAGTTAATAATTGTATTGCTTTCTTTTTTTAATTTGTAACTAAGGCTTCCCTAGAAAAAAAATTCTACTGAACCTAGAAACTACATTTTTATCAGTTGTTAAGAAATGATATTATTTCTGTAATGACTACTTAAATAATAATTAAGGAAAAGAGATAAAATAAAAAACATTTCTAGACACTATGCCCACAGTATCAGTTCTTTTTCACACTGCTATAAAGAATTGCCTGAGACTATGTAATTTATAAAGAAAAGAGATTTAATTGACTCACAGTTCCACATGGCTGGGGAGGCCTCAGGAAACTTACAATCATGGCAGAAGGGGAAGTGGTTATGTATAACACGGTGGCAGATGAGAGAGAAGTGCACCAAGGGGAAGAGGCCCACACTTATCAGACAACTAGGTCTCATGAAAATTCACTATCATGAGGATAGCATGGGGGAAACCACCCCCATGATCCAATCACCTCCCATCAGGTCCCTCCATACCTAGGGATTACAATTCAGATAACAATTCAAGATGAGATTTGGGTGGGGACACAGAGCCAAACCATATCACCCACTGTTTAAGTTTATTGATAATATATTTATCAATAAATATCTTAGTCTGCTTGGGCTATTATAACAATAAAACATAGACTGGGGGGGCTTAACAACAAATTTATTGCTTACAGTGCTGAAGGCTGGAAGACCAAGGTCAAGGGGACAGCAGGGTATGTTTCATTCTGTGGTGTGTTCTCATGACTTGTAGGTAACCACCATCTCACTTTGTGCTCACATGACCTCTTCCTTGTGCACACACTGAGAGAGACAGAAATCTCTCCCCCTCCCACTTTTAGTAAGAACACTAATTCCATCACAAAGGCCCCACCTTTATGATCTTATCCAAACCTAATTAAATCCCAAAGGCCTTATCTCCAAATATTATAAACATGTAAATTTTTGGGTGGTGATACAATTTCATCTTTAGTGGAAAATAATTTTCTTCCCACAGGTTTGAAATTTGGATAAATCATCACAGTGTGAAAGTCATCAGAATCAATATGGAGTCACTTGTGTCAAACACTAATAAAAAAAACTAAAAAAGCTGGAAGGCTTAAAATGGAGAATCCTTAGGTACACATGCGTATGATAAATATTACAAAGACTCACTAACAGGCTTCTACATAGATACACCTGTGACAAGAACTTTTGTCAAGAACTTTTTGAACTGAAGCCATGTGAATCCCAAGGACAACCAGCTGGTGTACAATAATATTTGCCTGGCATATTGTCCCCACTGATGAACTGGCTTCAACTCCTGTAACCCATGTTGTTTTTGTTTCAAAACAAAGTGTGTGTATTTTTCTTTTTTGCCTTTAAAAGCTTCCCCTTTCCTCAGCCTCTTTGGATGTGCATGATATTATTTGGCTGTGTCCCCACCCAAATTTCATCTTGGATTGTAACTCCCACAATTCCCACGTGTCATGGGAGGAACCTAATGGGAGGTGATTGAATTATGGAGGTGGGTCTTTCTTGCACTGTTCTCATGATAGTGAATGATTCTCATGAGATTTGATGGTTTTAAAGGGGAGTTTCCCTGCACAATCTGTCTTCTCTTGTCTGCCATCATATGAGACAAGGCTTTCACCTTCTGCCTCGACTGTGAGGCCTCCCCAGCCACATGGAACCATAAGTCCAATAAACCTCTTTCTTTTTTTTAAATTGACCAGTCAGATATGTCTTTATCAGCAGCATGAAAACGGACTAAAACAGTAAATTGGTACTGGGAGTGGGACATTGCTGAAAATTTACTTGAACATGTGGAAGAGACTTTGGACCTGGGTAACAGGCAGAGGTTGAAAAGTTTTTAAATTGCCTAGTCTCAGGTATTTCTTTATCAGCAGCATGAAAATGGACTAATACAATCCCGAAGGACTAATATGTAGCCTGCATATCCTGGGTTTGCAAAAGCCTTGCACATCCCCAAATAAACTTAAGATGGTTGGAGTATCTCTCCTTGTTTGTTACTTAGGTTGACAACAGCAAAATTATATAATGTAATATTTGGTTATCATAAGTTAATTTTTCTTTTTCTTTTTCAGTTAGAGAGTGATATTTCACCATTTAAAGATGATAAAATTTCATGTGACTAATTTTTTGGAAGTTTGGGGTTTATCTCCATGTTTGTTCCACTCACTTTTCATATACTTAGGATTATACTAACATAAATTTCTTACATTACCCTCCCATTTAGTTATTATTTATTTGTTGTATTAGGCTTTCTGCCATATAATATCTCGTAAGTTTACATGAAGACAAAAGGAAACCATATACATAAAAATAAATTCTGGGTGGATTGTAGATAAAACATGGCATATAAAACAATAAAGTTTTTAGAAAATAACACAGGCAAATATATTATGACCCTGGAGTACATATACATTTGCCACAATTTCAACAAATCAACTAAAAAGCCAATAAGTTGCAAAAAGAAATATTCAAATGGCTAATAAACATAAAAATGCTCTCAAAATCATTTTTCATAGAAGAAATAAAAATCAAAATCACAATTAGATGTATCACTGTACAGCAAATAATATGGCTAAATTGAAAGGCCTGATAATGCTAAGTGTGGGCAGATGTATAGAACAACTGAAATTCTCATACATGACTGGTATGAGTGTAAATTGGTCCTGATAACTTTGGGCAACTTTTTGCTGGTATATGCTGAAGCTTTGTATTTTTATTTTCGTTGGTATTTTTATTTTCACAACTATATTGTATAATAACTTTGGGCAACTTTTTGCTGGTATATGCTGAAGCTTTGTATTTTTATTTTCGTTTGTATTTTTATTTTCACAACTATATTGTATATATGCCTTATGATCCAGAAATTTCACATATAAAACTATGCCTATAGAAATGCATAATATTTTCACAAAAAGTTAGATCATGATTGCTCATAATAACACTCTTTGCAATAACTAAAAACTGAAAAAAAGCCTTAAATGTTTATCTCTATTAGGGTGTATAAATTGTGGTACATTCAAGCAGTAGAGAAGCCTACGTAGCAATAACTAGAATACTTCTACAAACTATTGAGAAAAACAACATAGATGACTATTTCAAACATAAGGTTGAGGGAAAGAAGCCATATATACCTTTGAATTTCATTTACAAAGAGTTCAAATGCATACAGTCAGAGCCCCATTATGGTGTTAAAATCAGCAGTGTTACCTTCACGGTGGTGGATAGGAATAGTGAGAACATGAGAAGGGACTTAGAGGTCTTCTGGTTTATTGTCAATATTAAACAAAAGCCTTCTAAAGATGACAGATGGATAGATAAACAACCAACATACACAACAATTAAATTTATATGACACTTCTCAATTTACATATTAGTTCTATAGGTGTTAAGTAACTGAATACACAGCACAGTATTTGATCTGCCAACACACGTGATAGTTAAGAGGGATGACACACATGTTAAATCTGCATTCAGATTTTAAGGTGTTTCCTAACTAGTCATTAATCAATAAATGTTTAGTTATCACTGTAATTAAACTTTGTAAAGGACCATGGTTATATAATGATGAGAAAGGGAGATATGGCTCTACACTAGGAAAGCTGATACTCTAATAGAGAAGGAAGACAAAACAGGTTTTGACACCATTAAATAAGGGCTATGCTATAAATGCCAGAATATTCCCTTATTACCCATATGATTTTTGATAAATTAGAGTTCCTGATCTTCAATCTTTTCATCTATAAAATAGGACTATTAATACTTACCTCATATTATAGATTATAGGTGTTAATCAAAAACATATGTGAAAATTTCCATGCCCTAGCTAATCCTAATGGAGTTCCAGTTCCTTTTTTTCCCCAAATACAAAGAATCTCTCATCTATGTGTTTCTCGTGTTTCATGCTAGCCTGAAAGATTCTTGCAGACAAAGGTTAATTTAACTTTTATTAAAAATCGACTGCATATCTCTTGGACTGGAACTTTCTTACATCAGGTGTTAAACTTTCTCCTCCGAATAGGAATGTGACATATTTCTTGAGAATCCAAGGTTGACAAGGACCAACTGCCAACCGTTGCTATTTCTTTTGGCTGATGGATAGTCTTTTCTGTTTGTACTTGCATCTCTTAAGAAAAATTACCTTTTGTGAGTTTCATGTAACTGAAAAGAGGCAAAACAACTGGAATTTACAAATACACCTCTGTAATAGATGATAAAGTAAATGGTACTCTCCGGTGTTAAGGTGACATTTCTGTGTAAATTTAGAAGTGCCCAAGAATCTAAAGTAAAATAAACATAATCAAGTTAAAATTAATTTTTCTTCCAATGAGTCAGAGACTATGGCTGTTAACAGGATGCTTTTAAAATATTTTTGCATTGTACTTTTATTTTCACAGCTATATTAGATCTCCATTACTATCATCTCAAACAGCTTTAAGAATGGCCAAATGAAGCGCAGCTTTATGAGTAATCTACTTTATATATAAATGATTCTTTATTTTTGCCTCAAAACAGAATTGCATTCTTGATTGAATATCTGAAAAAAAATTAAAAGAAATAATCTTTAATATGATATTTTAATGAACTCATTGTATGCTTTTCTTCTTGTAATCACAGAAGTACTGGCTGAAGAAAGTATAAAGACTGATTTGCCTGATCCATGAAATGGAAAAATTAGACACAAATGCAAATTTATTGTCAGTGCTGACCTTCCTAATTACTTATTTTAGGTGTGTGAACAGTAAAGATGTGAAAACAAATTATCTGACCAAACCTGAAGCCTTTTAAAGTAGGGTGTGATTGGGGGTGCAGATTGGAGACTTTGAGCACATGGACACTTAGAAATGTCTTTATTTTGATTTCACTCTTTATTGTGGCTTGAATGGATTTAACATTCAAGATTAAATTCCTTTAGGAATTTAAAGACAACATCATCTTGTTTTCTACTCACTGGTTACTGCTGATGAGAAGGCAGATGCAGATATTAACCCACTTCTTGCTCTTGTATAAATAACTTGTCCTCTCTTAACTTTGGAAATCTTAAGGATGTTTTCCTCTATGGTAGTCTATACTTTTATCAATTTCCTATAACTTATAGTTCTTTCTTATAGTTCTTTTTGAAAATGCATCCTGCTCAGCACCTGAGGACCTTTTCAACATGTAGATGTGTTTCTTCAACTACGAAAAAAAGGTCTTCTATATTTATTTATTTATTTATTTAGAGACAGGGTCAAACTCTGTCACCCAGACTGGAAGAATGCAGTATCAGGATCATAGCTCACTGTAGCCTCAAACTCTTGGGCTCCCATGATCCTCCGGACTCAGCCTTCTGAGTAGCTGAATATACAGGTGTACACCACCATATCTGCCTAATTTTTGTATTTTTTGTAAAGACAGGGTCTTGCTATGTTGCCCAGGCTGGTTTTGAACCCCTGGCTTCAAGAGATCTTCTTACCTCAACCTCCCAATGTGCTGGGAGTACAGGCAGGTGTGAGCTGTGGTACCCAGTAATCTTCCATTATTTCTGTGATGATTTATCTCCCCTCCATTTCCTCTGTTTTCTCTTCTTAAAATTGTATTGAATGGAAATTTGTCTTCTGTATCCCAGGCTTTTCTGTCATGTTATCTTTCTCTTTGTCTTTTTTCTCCATGTCCTGATTTTGTCTTGCCTCTTCATTTTTAATTTTACCACTGAAAGATCTTTAGCCCTGTTTGCTCCTTTTTCATACCAACCTGTTTCATGGGTGTAGCATCTTCTAAAATCTCTCTTGGAATATGAATAAAATATAGACAAACTTTTTATTTTCACTGAGGCAAGCCACTCAGTTTGTATTTTTTTAAACAAATTCATCCTTTCTATTTGTGATGTTGTGTTTTAGAAATTCAACTGTCTGTTAATACTTAGTTAACTATTTATATTTATCATTGAAGACCTAAGTTGATTTCATAGAGAAGAGTTCTCTCTGCTACATCATGAGGCAAGACTTTAGGTTTCTTGAGCCTTCCCGTCAAATTAAGACAAGGATAGACCTAAGGAACCCTACTCTGCAACTGTGACCTTATCCCCTCTAGGAGATAGCTCAACTTTTAAAAATATGTATTGCTATGGTTTGAATATATCCCCCCAAAAGCACATGTTGAACACTTAATTCCCAATGCAGCGGTACTGAGGGGTGGGTCCTGCTGTCATGAATGGACTAATGTCCTTATCATAGGAGTAAGTGCCTGATGAGGTGAATTCGTCACCTCCTCCACCTCTCTCACATGCTGTTGCCCTTCTGTCTTCTGCCATGGGATGATACAGCAAGAAGACCCTTGCCAGATGCAGGCCCCTTGACCTTGGACTTCTTAGTCTTAAGAGCTGTAGGAAATAAACTTCTGTTCTTTATAAATTACCCAGTTTTAGGTATTCTGTTATAGTAACAAAATCAGACTAAGACATATATTAAATATATTTTTCTTGGGGTGAGACTTCTAGCCATGGTAATATACAGTCCAGTGAATCCTTTCTGCAAAATATAAGTATGAAAATGAATAAAAGTATGAAAAATAACTATTTCAGTGCTCTGAAGATTGACTTGAGCAAACAACAAATTCAAAATTGTTTATTCATGAAAAGCAGCTAGAACTTAGAATAAAAACCAGGAGAATCTATAGCCTAAGCTTTGCTGCCATTGGTGCAGTTTTTACTTGGAGCAGAAAATAGAAACTCATGCTCACTGGCATTGTTCAAAAAAGCAGCAAGCTCAGTAGAAAACAAATAGGGACAATGCATAGCTCTGTTAACCTGAGATTGCAGACCTTCTTAAGGTGAGAAGCAAATCAGACAGAAATTTAAGAGTGATTCAGGAGCTGAGAAATATAGAAGGGCTAGGTAAGCTCTCCACACACTCCTGGTTGATGGGAAACTGCAGGCATAATCAGGGAAGACCTGAAGACTCACATTACCTGGTTTCCAGACCTATTATAAAACCACTCTAATACTGTGGTATTGGAGAAAGCACAGATACATAGACCAATGAAACACGAATAGGGAGCCCAGAGATTGACCCCACACATACATAGTGCATTGATTTTCAACAAAGGTGCAAATAAATTTTAATAAATTAATGATAGTATTTTCAACAAACGGTGCTGCAACAACTGGGTGTCCACATGCAAAATCACAAACATTTTCCTGTAAATCACACCCTATGAAATTAATGTAAAATGAAATATGAACCTAAATATGAGATCTACCACTATAGAATGTCTAGAAGAAAACATAGGAGAAATGTTTTTGACCTTTGATTAGGCAATAATTTGTAGGACACAAAAAGCACAATTCCTGAAATAAAATTTGGTAGGTATGACTTCTTCACTGTGATGCTAATGTTAGGGGTCAACTTGTCTGAATTAAGGAATACCTAGCGAGTTGGCAAAGCATTACTTCTTGTTGTGTCTCTGAGGGTGCTTCCAGAGGAGATTGGTCTGTGAATGGTGGATTGAGAGGGAAAGATCTGCCCTCAAAGTAAGCAGGTACCATCCAATCAGCTGGCATCCTGGATAAAATAAAAAGGCAGAGGAGGGCCGGGCGCGGTGGCTCACGCTTGTAATCCCAGCACTTTGGGAGGCCGAGGCGGGCGGATCACGAGGTCAGGAGATCGAGACCACGGTGAAACCCCGTCTCTACTAAAAATACAAAAAAATTAGCCGGGCGTGGTGGCAGGCACCTGTAGTCCCAGCTACTCGGAGAGGCTGAGGCAGGAGAATGGCGTGAACCTGGGAGGCGGAGCTTGCAGTGAGCCGAGATCGCACCACTGCACTCCAGCCTGGGTGCCTGGGTGACAGAGCGAGAGTCCGTCTCAAAAAAAAAAAAAAAAAAGGCAGAGGAAAGGTGAATTCATTCTTTCTCCTGCACATGGGACAACCTTCTCTTGCACTTGGACATATATGCTCCAAGCTCTTTGGCCTTTGGACTCTGTGACTTATACTAGTAGCCTTCTGGGTTCTCAGGCCTTCAGCCTTAGAATAAGAGTGTCACCATCAGCTTCTCTGGTTCTGAGGCTTTTGGACTTAAACTGAGCCACACTACTGACATTCCAGGGTCTCCAGCTTGCAGGCAGTTATGAAGGGACTTCTCAGCCTCCATAATCATGTGAGTCAATTCCCTTAACAAATCTTCTCTTATCTATCTATCTATCTATCTATCTATCTATCTATCTATCTATCTATCTATCTATCATCTATCTATCGATTGATATGGTTTGGCTCTGTGTCCCCACCCAAATCTCACCTCCAATTGTAATCCCTGTGTGTCATGGAAGAGACCTGGTGGGAGGTGATTGCATCATGGAAGCAGGTTTCCCTTTTTCTGTTCTTGTGATAATGAGTGAGTTCTCATGAGATCTGGTTGTTTGATAAGTGTCTGATGCTTCCCTCTTCTTGCTCACTCTCTCCTTCTACCATGTATGATGTGCCAGGCTTCCCCTTGGCCTTCCACCATAATTGTAAGATTCCTGAGGCCTCCCAAGCCATGCAGAACTGTGAGTCAATTAAGCCTCCTTTCTTTATAAATTACCCAGTCTCAGGTAATATTTTTATAGCAGTGTGAAAATAGATTACTAAACTAATCTTATTGGTTCTGACTCTCTGGAGAACTCTGACTAATAAGTCACCAAAATTGAAACATTTTATCTTCAAAAGATTCTATTAAGAAAATTAAAAGATAAGCTACAGATGGGAGAAAATATTTGAACATTATATACCTGAAAAATAATTTGTATTTGGAATATATAAAGACTCTTACAACTCAGTAATAGGAAGAAAAACGACTCAATTAAAAATTGGGTAATATATGTGAATGTACACTCCACAAAAGATTATGTAAAGCTTAAAGATATATGAATTGTTAATAAGCACATAAAAAGATGCTCATTATTAGTAATTGGAGAAATGCAAATTAAAACTAATATGTGAATCATCAGTATACTCTCTGCAGTGGATATGAAGATGTCTTTTGAAAGACTGTAAACATCATGTTTCGGTGTCTATTAGAAAAAATTGAAACTCTTATATACATTGCTGCTGGGAATATAAGATGTACAATCAGTTTGGATACCATCTTGGCGGTTTTTAGAAAATTTAAATATGTATTTACCATAAAATGCAACAATTCAACTTGTAGATAACTACCTAGAGAAAAATGAAAACATGTTCTCACAAAGACTGGTACACAAGTGTTCCTAGCAGTATTATTAATAATAGATTTAAACTGGAAACAATCTGAGTGTCTATCAATGAATTAACAAAATATGGTGTATTTATACAATGGAATACTGTTCAGCAATTAAAGGAAATTAAATACTGATGCATGCTATATTATGAATGAATTTTTAAATGTTATGTAATGAAAGAAGCCGAACATTATGGACCACATATTCTATGATTTAAGTTATGAAAAACGCTAGAAAAAGTAGACCTATAAAGACAGTAGGCATTATCAGTGATTTCCTGGAGTTGAGAGAATAAGTAGAAGTTGAAACTAGGACCAAGGAAATTTTAGGGGATGATGGCAACATTTTAAGACTGAATTTTGCTGATGGTTGCACAACTGTGTACATTTATTTAAAAAACGAGCTCCTTATATTGGGTGAAATTTATGTCATGTAAACTATACACTAATAAAGCTCTTATAAGAAGCAAAAAATTATTTTTCTGCTACAACCTGGAGCAAAGGCTTTTATTACTTAATTTTTTTTTTAATGTAAGGCTAGGGTATGGGGGAATAACATTGAGGAAACTTTGCTGGAAACCATTTCCAACAGAGTAGCAGTAAATTGATTTGAAAACATGCTAGTCAATTTATTAATACACCAAGTATTCACTTAGTAGAACACAACCAACATGTCAACTTTTTCATCTGATGATAGCAAATTCTAACAGTAGAAAAATAATGGAAAAAAATGGCCTTAAATGATACGTCATTGAAAGACATGTATGTCTATGAGGAGGAAGGAGCACATAGTTTGGCAAAAGAGGATGTTGATGTTCCTAATTTCTGGTTCAGGTCACTAAGCCAGTATTGGATCATAATAGTGAGATGTGCTTGTGGATACCTAGTCTTAAATCTTAAATGATTTCCTGCAAGAACAACAAATTATCTTTTATTAGAATTTTTTGACCAATTCTTTTTGGTTGAATTATCATTATAGTAACATCTGCTTTCACATTCTTCTAGAACAAAAGTTTCAGACTCCTGAAATGGTACATGACTGACCAAATGGGCCAATTGTTCTCTTAAGACATATTATTAGAATTAATTCTTCTTTTTTCATGAAATTTTTTTTTTTTTTTTTTTTTTTAGGGTACATGTGCACAATGTGACAATGTGCAGGTTTGTTACATATGTATCCATGTGCCATGTTGATTTCCTGCACCCATTAACTCGTCATTTAGCATTAGGTGTATCTCCTAATGCTGTCCCTCCCCCCTCCCCCCACCCCACAACAGTCCCCGGAGTGTGATGTTCCCCTTCCTGTGTCCATGAGTTCTCATTGTTCAATTCCCACCTATGAGTGAGAACATGTGGTGTTTGGTTTTTCGTCCTTGCGATAGTTTACTGAGAATGATGTTTTCCAGTTTCATCCATGTCCCTACAAAGGACACGAACTCATCATTTTTTATGGCTGCATAGTATTCCATGGTGTATATGTGCCACATTTTCTTAATCCAGTCTATCGTTGTTGGACATTTGGGTTGGTTCCAACTCTTTGCTATTGTGAATAGTGCCGCAATAAATATACGTGTGCATGTGTCTTTATAGCAGCATGATTTATAGTCCTTTGGGTATATACCCAGTAATGGGATGGCTGGGTCAAATGGTATTTCTAGTTCTAGATCCCTGAGGAATCGCCACACTGACTTCCACAATGGTTGAACTAGTTTACAGTCCCACCAACAGTGTAAAAGTGTTCCTATTTCTCCACATCCTCTCCAGCACCTGTTGTTTCCTGATTTTTTAATGATGGCCATTCTAACTGGTGTAAGATGGTATCTCACTGTGGTTTTGATTTGCATTTCTCTGATGGCCAGTGATGATGAGCATTTCTTCATGTGTTTTTCGGCTGCATAAATGTCTTCTTTTGAGAAGTGTCTGTTCATGTCCTCTGCCCACTTTTTGATGGGGTTGTTTGTTTTTTTCTTGTAAATTTGTTTGAGTTCATTGTAGATTCTGGATATTAGCCCTTTGTCAGATGAGTAGGTTGCAAAAATTTTCTCCCATTCTGTAGGTTGCCTGTTCACTCTGATGATAGTTTCTTTTGCTGTGCAGAAGCTCTTTAGTTTAATGAGATCCCATTTGTCGATTTTGGCTTTTGTTGCCATTGCTTTTGGTGTTTTAGACATGAAGTCCTTGCCCACGCCTATGTCCTGAATGGTATTGCCTAGGTTTTCTTGTAGGATTTTAATGGTTTTAGGTCTAACATATAAGTCTTTAATCCATCTTGAATTAATTTTTGTATAAGGTGTAAGGAAGGGATCCAGTTTCAGCTTTCTACATATGGCTCGCCAGTTTTCCCAGCACCATTTATTAAATAGGGAATCCTTTCCCCATTTCTTGTTTTTGTCAGGTTTGTCAAAGATCAGATAGTTGTAGCTATGCGGCGTCATTTCTGAGGGCTCTGTTCTGTTCCATTGATCTATGTCTCTGTTGTGGTACCAGTACCATCGGTGCTCTACACGTTCAGAGAAACTTCTCTAGTAACATACTATAGAAATGATCCCTGAAAGTATAGTCTTCATGAACTCTTTTTATCACTGTTGTACTCTTACATGCAACAGTTTCAGGGGTAATTATATAATATTTTACTTGCAGAATAATAGCTCTTCCAAAATTACACTTATACAGCAATACAGCTTGTGCCTCCACTAAATCCTATACTATAGAAATTCTGTAATTGTGCCTGTAAGATAGATGGTGATTATCAGCAGGTAAGTTATTCATTATTTATGTATATTCACATTTTGAAGAATTGAGATGTCAATTTTATTGGAAGAAAGACTCCTTTGATTTTGAAACAGGAAAATCTCTCTCCTCAGGATCCTTTTGATTAATTTATTTCTTACATTCACTCCCTATGGGTTGCTGACCATGTTTCCTTCACATAAATAAACTATGTGTTAAAGTCTCTTTGTTATAAGAGATACAGTTGATTACTTCATTATTACCCTGCTTTGCTGGTTTAAAATATTATAGCCTAGTGAATTGCTGTTATCTTATTAATTATGAATTAATTTAATTTTTGGAGGTTGAAAGCATTCACTGGTTTTCTTTAATTAATTGTTTTTAGATGTATTGCTAGAGGAGTCTTCTATAATAATGATGTGGGCTAATGACACAGCCTTTCATTTTTGGATACCAAGCCCTACATGGGTGAGCGCCATAAATAATGTGAATCACATCTTGATTTATTTGCCACTCCTATGTCCTGATACTCAGTCAGTTAGTTGACTCATCACAAAGAAAAAGTTGAAGGGAGTTTCTTGAGATCTGCCTATGGGAGGGTTATGTGAAATGCTCTGTGTCTTTGGTAGACTCTGACCTCTAAGTTAGTCCTGTTAGTCTGACTTACTACAGACTCTTTTGTGATGATATTCTGGCTCCATCTTGTACTAGGTGCTTATAATCTGTATGATGTTAGACAAGTTACTTCAAATTTGAGGCTTCAGTTTATTCATCCCTAAATTAGGGAAACTAATTACAATTATTTGAAATAGTTGGTGTTTTCATCTCTTCATGCTGCTATAAAAAATACTAGAGATTGGATAATTTATGAATTAAAATTTATTCTTTACAGTTAGGGAGGTTAGGAAGTCCAAAATCAAAGCTCAGGCAGGTTCAATGTCTCATGAGGGATTGGTCTCCGCTTCCAAGATTTCACCTTGAATGCTGTGTCCTCTGGAGGGGACAAATGCTGTATCCTCCCATGGCAGAGGGGATGGAAAGGCAAAAAGGGGCTAGCCAGTTCCTTCTAGCCCTTTTATTGGGTTGCTAATCCATATTAAAGTATCCCTCATGACTGAATCACCTTCTAAAGGCCCTACCTTTTAACATTATCACATTGGCAATTAAGTTTCAGCATATGAAATTTTGGGGGCATTCAGACCATAGCAGTGGGCGATGGGATTGAATAAAATTACCAAGTGAATAAAGCAGTAACTGAATCATAGTTAAATACTCACAAGAGGTTCATTGTGTTATTATTGTCCTTGTTTTTATGGTTATCTATCAACCATTTTAGAACCCCCTTTCACACCCTCCACTTCCTCCCTCTTTCTCCATTTCATTTTTCTGTGAGTCTTGTATTCTTCAATATTCTTTTCCCTGGATCTAAAAACACCAAAGGTGAATTCATAATAATTTGTTACAAGATAGCATTTTACATTTACGATGTTTATATGGGCTTTTTAAAATGTGAAAGGTATTTTTTTCTTCACTTCCTTGACTATTGCATGATTCAGATTCCATGCCGACATGCCTAAAAATTGATAGATTGGTAAAATTTTTTATTCATGCATTAAGCAATTTTTTTTTGAGACTGAGTCTCGCTCTGTCACCCAGGCTGGAGTGCAGTGCCGTGATCTCAGCTTACTGCAGACTCTGCCTCTCGGGTTCAAGTGATTCTCCTGCCTCAGCCTCCTGAGTAGCTGGGATTATGGGTGCTCACCATCACACCTGGCTAATTTTTGTATTTTTTTTAGTAGAGATGGGGTTTCACCATGTTGGCCAGGTTGGTTTCGAACTCCTGACCTCAGGTGATCTGCCCACTTTGGCTTCCCAAAGTGGATTACACTCATGAGCCACCATGCCCTGCACATTAAGCATTTTTGAAAGTATGTTTTGCAAATATTATCCTTACTTTTTTACGCTGTGTATATGTAGCCCTATGTTGTATAATTTCAAAAGGCCTTCTTGACTATATGTTACCTCCATTCATGTATCCATGTACTTAACCTGCAACTCTAGAGCACCTTTCCTGTGTTGAGCATTCTTCTAATTACTGATGTATAGCTTAAAATTGACCACTAGATTTAAAATAGAGGCCACTGGTAATCTTGATAGTTGATAGCCTGATTGGAATATAATTAAGAGGGAAAAGGAGTAGAAAAATTGAAGAAATCAAGTATAGATAATTCTTTTCAGGAGTTTTTCTGAGAAGAAGAATAAAATAAATTGGGAAGTAAATGAAAGAAACTTTAGCTAGAGGAGGCTATTATTATTTTTTAGATGGGAAAATGATGATTTGCATATATGCTAATGAAAATAGTCCGCTAAGGTAGGGAAAAGTTGTGCTACAGGAAAGAGAGGCAGCAGTTGCTGGAGCAGGATCCTGAGTAAGTGGAGGAGACAGAGCCTGTGCCCCAAAGGAAGGCTGGCCTGTGATAGGTTTTTGCTAGGAGGAGAGAGTCATTCTTAATGAGAAAGAGAAAAAGTCAAATACTGGTCACCAGTGTTCATTATTGGCTAAATTGTGCTTAGTCACACTACCCTCTAACAAATGGGGCTGTCACAAAACTGCTTTCCACATAATAAACACTTAATATCTGCTCTAATTTATAGTTTCTTCTCCCTTTACAAGGTCCTACTTTCTATTACCCAGGACTCACCTCTATCTTTGCATTTAGCACAAAGTCTTAAAATTATGTTTGCACGTCTATCTCTGCCATTAGATTGTCAGCATCTTTGGGCTTATAGTGCCTGTCATCTGCAAGATCAAGAGTAGAATTCTCAATCCAATATTTTTCTCCAGCTAGGGAGAAGCTGTTTCCAATTTCTTCAGTGAAATCAATGGTTGGTTTACCATTTTCTGCTTTCAGTTCTTCCTAATTATTCCCTTTTTGTGTAAAGTTAACCTACAAAATACAGGTAGCATCTTCAGGATATGTATATGTGTATGTTTGTGGGTATGTAAATTTTTTTAACTAGAAATGCTTTCGAAGGAGTGTAAGTACGCTAATTTGTGGGAAACTGCATGAAGACCGGCATTCAACATTTCACTTTTGAGTGCAGGCATTGAGTTGGATTCCTGTGCACATCTGACTTATCCAGGGAGGAGGTACTGATCCTTCTGTAGGTTTTGGTGGAGGAATGTCTCAAGGACGGGCACACATTAAGAGAGAAGGCTGCTCTTTCCCCTTTAGTTATGGTAAAAGAGAAGTTTTGATTGCTTTAATTAATGCCTTGGGTTTCTTTGAAATTCCCTTGTTCCTCTGAACAGTCATGATAACATCTCAGCCTGTGAATCAGTTCCAGGAGCACTGAGGGACATTACTTTATTCACATGAAATAGCCTTTGATTTCTCCTTATGTAAAAGCTGCTTATCATGGTTACCACCTTGGCTTTGCCAGTTTTTCTGAACTAATTTCTCATTCCTCTTATCAGAGAGATGTTTTATTAAATAAAACTTCTGAAGAACTCTTTTTGTTTTGGGGTAGGGTAAAGAGTAGAATTATAGGGCAAAATGCACAAAATAACTCTCACTCACTGTAGGCTTTTGGTGAGCTGTGAGATTTCTCATTTCCTAGATGATCCTAGATTGGATCTGAAATGAGAAACAGTAGGGTAAAAGATGAATTTGAAATAAAAAGTCTATGATAATAGTATGACATTAATGTTAATTTCCTGATGTTGAAAATTATACTCTGGTTATGTTGTTCACATTTGGAGAGATCTGGAGAAAAACATAATGCAATACTTTACACTACTTGTGCAACTGTTTTGTAAATCTGAAATTTTTCTAAAATGAATTGTTTTTTAAAAATTTTCTTACTAGAGCTATTTAAATTTATCCAGGCTGGGCACACTGGCTTACGCTTGTAATCTCAGCACTTTGGGAGGCTGAGGGGGGCTGATCATTTGAGGTCAGGAGTTTGAGACCAGCCTGGCCAACATGGTGAAAACTCATCTCTACTGAAAATACACAAATTAGCTGGGCCTGGTGAAGTATGCCTGTAGTTCCAGCTACTCAGGAGGCTGAGGCAGAATTGCTTGAACTAGGGAGGCAGAGGTTGCAGTGAGCCAAGATTGTGCCACTACACTCCAACCTGGGCAACAGAGTGAGACTCCATCTAAAAAAAAAAAAAAAAAAAATTCATCCAACTCTGCAAGACGAGTGTCTGAAGAAAGCTAAGACTAATCCTACATATTCTTGGTGACAATACAAAAAAATAAAAGAAGCTACATTTTGAGGGAAATGGGAAGTCTATTAGAAATGGTAGATTTAAGAGCAAAGTAATTAGAATCGCTAGGAATAGTGACCTTAAGGAAGTCCTTGAAAATACGCAGAGAAATTGCCAAAGTAATAATTGTGGTCACATTTGACATGCTGTCATGTGACAGAGGGATTTGATTTTTCTCTATAAACTTAATGGGTTAATTAGGGTCAGTGGTTAGAAAATGTAAAAGATAAGGCTTGGGGTTATGCAGAAGAAATTTCTGACAATTAGACTTATCCAAAAATGAAATGGACCTTATAACACAGGTTTATTGCTATTGTTTGAGAGTAAAACCAGAGACCAAGTGACCTTTGGGTTTTAATATTGCAGAACGGGGATCCTGAATTGGGTAGGAAGCAACAAAGAAATAAGCTTTTTCAACTCTAATTGTCTGTGATTTTGTTTCTTGATAAATGAGTGATGCTCCAAACTGTTTAATTTACTGTATTAATACTATCACTAGCACTAATATTGTATATTAATACTACTACTAACACTAATTAATACTGCAAATTAATATCAACTCTACTTAATATCATGCGTGTGTGTATTTGTGTGTGTGTGTGTGTGTGTGTGGGTGTGGGTGTTTTCTCCCTAAGGTATAGGGTGTTTGAAAAGTTTGCCATAAGATGATAATTTCTATAGATTATATATGTGGATAATGTTAGATGCTGCACAGTACCTATTAACTGTGATTTATTTGTCTGTAGAACAGTAGCCTGGGACTGTTCCGAATATATCTACAGGGTGCAGGTTTGAAATTAATGTGCTAGAGTACTTTAATGTAGGGAGCATGCTGGCTGGGTTCACTGATGTTTGGTACAGCCAAAGGCTCTTACCTTGACGGATGGTTGTTTCCTTCTTGATCAATGCATGAATCATCTCTACTAGGTCAACAAAGAGAGAAAACAGTAGGTGGTCCTGCCTACTGCTGGATTAAGTTCAAAGCTTGGAGAGAACTTTGCATTTGTAGGGCAGATACAAGAAAGTGTGTTTATTTGAATCCTTGGCACATTACCTTTTTTCAAGTTCATATTGCTCATGCTGGATGAAAAAGGACCAGCATTCTCTGTTTCTTTCCTCATTGGAGTGGCTTCGATGAGATCATGAAAAACATCCTTAGACGTATGTCTGGGTTTTCTGCAAGAAATAACATTTGATTTATAAAAGAATCATATTATCAGGTTGTAACTATTAGATCAAAGCAAACTCTTGAAAACATCTCCATGTAGTTGATTATCAATTTTCTTTAGGAAATCAAATAATATCCAAGTTTCTAATGCAGTACTGCAAATGGCCAGTCTTGTTTCAATCTCTAGGATGAAGGAAGCGAATTTTCTATCCCATGGAAGAGGCACAAATGCTATCCTAACAGCCCCTATGTTATGGGTGGACCATGAAAAGACAGTTTGAGAAATAATTAAGTGTGGTTACTAAAAGGCTTTAGGGATTCAGATATTAGTTTTAAGACATTGTTAGAAATATCTGGATGAAGTAAAAACAGAAAGAAATCCTACAGTATAAATTGTTACTGACTAAAAGTCAGGAAACCAAAATATAGGTAACAGAATGAAGAAAAGAGGCCTATTCATAGAAACAACTGGTCATACTTAAAATGAGACTTGGAATCAGGTAGACTTTGTTGGAATTCATACTCTTTTGCTTATCAATTTTGTAATCTAGGGAAATGGTTTGTTTTTCCTGAGTCATAGTTTTTTTGTTAATTTGCAAAGCACATCAGTATTATCTATTTCAATGAGCTGTTATGAGAAATAGAATAGATAATCTTGAGTACAAAGCATACTATATAGTACAAAATAGGCACTCATTAAAGTTTTTATTAAAAACAAATTGTATCTGACAAACACTAGTCTCAATTAAGACAAGAGCTATGTATATACCTGTTGCTCTCGATAGTTCATGAATCTAGCACTGTGTCTTGGCTGTAGTAACTAATCATTAAGTATTTATGTACTTAATTCAATAATTTTTGTTCCTATTGGGAGTATGAGTGAAGCTTGATAGTTGCTGGATATCATTGAAAGAGATGGAGGAGAGGCAAGGTGTGATCCTGCTATGCCTTGGGTTTGGCTGCTTGATCTTTTCTGTTAGTTCAAAGACCCTTTTCTTCTAAGAAAGGAATACATATCACATTGGAAATGGAAATATAATCTTCCTTTTAGAACTGGAAAAATTCAACATGTTCTACATTTATAGCAAAACTCTGAAGCTTTTGCTGGAAGAGGAAGGCTGGGGCATTGGTGGTCAGAAGGTATCAGGAAGGATGAAATAGACTAGTAAAAGTTACAACATTCTGGTTTCTTTCCTATGTACAGCAATATCGATTGCCTTGAAAATCCTTTGCAAGGTGATGGTAGAATCAAGTCCTTCTGGATCTATCTCCCTTAAACGTCAGATGAAGGCAGCTGTTTCTGGCATGATTGAAACCTCTTATTCCTTCAAGATTTAGAAATTGTCTCCATCTTTCACATTAATTAGAGAAGAGATGACATTGCCTTTTCCCAGATGATTTTCAGTCCTTTCCTAGAAGCCTCTCAACCCTTCCATAAATAGCAACGTGTGTGTGTGTGTGTGTGTGTGTGTGTTCTGCAAACAAATGAGTTGCTTGAGCTCATTTTGTTTCCTTAGCAATCATATGAATTTTATCTTATGCATTAAAAAAAATCTTGAGAAGGATTCCATAAGCTTTCTCAAGTTGCCAAAGGGGTCTATGGCCCAAGAACAATTAGGAGGCACTGCCTTTCTCACTAGAAGAAGCATGGAAGGACCTTTGGGTCTACTCTAATGCACATTAGCAGACTATGGTAGATGGTGAATTAATGCTTAGCCTTCACTCATGCCTCCTCCTAATTTGCCTTTTATACGACAAAAGGCTGGAATGCCATGAACATATATTGCCCAGACTTCCAGGAGAACACTTGGAAGTCTTGAGTGTCATGTTATGCAGACCAGTTAGCTAAGAAAGAGAAACATTATTTTTAAAATTTCTGCCCTCAAGTCTCCATAGTTAAATTTCCCTGAGGACAACTTTTAATTAAAAAAAACAAAATTTGTACTAAACATTTTTTTTTGCTTCCCTGCCATTTTTCCCCATTCTTTTATTTTTTTCCTTCACAATCCACCTGAGATCCTTGAATCACTTCTGATCTTTTATTTCTTTGTGTAATGAAAAAAACAAATTTTATTTCACATTTAATAGAAAGGGTGATTCTGTATCAGTGCCTCCAAACCCTTCTATGAACACTCCCTAAATGCAGCTGACTGCTCTTTAATGTTAATGGCCATACAAAAAATGTATGGACAGACCATACCATTTAAAAGAAATGTTTCTGCAACCATGGTTGGCAACTCACTTCCAAGATGAAATACAAAAAAAAAAAAAAAGAAAGAAAGGTTGCTATTGGTGAACATTTTGGAAACAGGGAACGAACAGGGGCCTATTATCTAGTGTTTATAGGTCTGTGGAGACTTAATTATCAGTGTGGCTACTTGGAAAGTCACACCTTATATAAAATGCTAATGAAACTACACAGTGGATGTAGTGGCAGGAGAATTCATTGAGATCATGCTGTACATCAGAAGCCATGAAATTTGAAGTCAGAAAAACTTGGCTTGAATTCCTAACTGTGTAACCTGTTAGATGATATCTATGAGCCTCACTATTCTCTTCTAGAAATCAGGAGTGCTTATATATAAAGCTACCACCTCAGGCAGTAGTCCCAATGGGCAAACCGAAAGATAAATGTAAACTCACATGGTGCCACGTGTGTGCCTCTTACTTGCCATAATTTGGAAAACAAGATCTGTCTTGGAAACTTACCTTCATCATTGGTTATCTGTATAAGTTAGGGAGAATCACTTACCCTTTGAGTTGTTAGTTTTTATTTTTTGTTTTGTTTTGTGGAGGGAGGTACTAAGATGCAGAGGACTGGGTAAATCATCTTCCTCAGCTCATTGGACACTATTGTTATCGATGCATGTAAGGTTCTTCTTGTTATATTTACTGATTTCATTTTTATTTCCATTGTTCAGCCCCATTACCCTAGTTTTAAAAAGGTTTTTTTGCATATTATTTTACTTATATCTGTTCTTGTAAAACATATTGTTGCTTTGTTTGCATATAACTTTAATTTACATGAATTATATTGTGCAATATATCTAACTTTTTAAAATATTTTCCACTCAATATTATGTTTTAAAAGATCTGTCTGTGTTGTGTGTGTAGAAACCTACTTTTTATTCTGTCGTATGCCATCACTAAATTTCATCTCTCCATTCCTCCAGTGATGAACATCTGGATTCCCTCAAATTCCTGCACTGGACTGGCAGAAGTTAGAAAACTGGACATTTCCAAATGATAGGGATTTAGAATTCTGCTGGTGGAAGAATAGAGGAGCACACTCTGAAAAGTAGTGTGTGTGCATGCACCTTTGCACACATGCATCAGCAGAGAGATATAAGTATAGATTGTAGGGAGTCTAGAGATATACACATATGCACGCACACACACATATCTTATGAACTAGCAGGTATTCTACTGGAAGTCTGGTTGATTTAGGTTCATAGTATTCCAGCCTTTGCAGGATAGAAAGGCAAATTAGGAGGGGGTGTGAATTAATGCTGATGATCAATTCACCATCTAGCATAGTCTGGAACTATGTATTATAATAGACTCAAAGATCCTTCTATGTTTATTTTGGTGAGAAAGGCAGGGTTTTCTAATTGTTCTTGGACCATTGACCCCTTTGGCAACTTGAGAAACCTATGGAACCCTTCTAAAGATTTTTTGAATGCATAAAATGTGGTTACTAAGAAAACCAATTATATTGAAATTGTTATAAAAATATTAAAACAGGCCGGGCGCAGTGCCTCATGCCTGTAATCCCAGCACTTTGGGAGGCCGAGGCATGTGGATCAGCAGAGATCAGGAGTTTGAGACCAGCCTGACCAATGTGACGAAACCCCATCTCTACTAAAAATACAAAAATTAGTCAGGCGTGGTGGCAAGTACCTGTAATCTCAGCTACTCGGGAGGCTGAGATAAGAGAATCACTTGAACCCAGGAGGCAGAGGTTGCAGTGAGCCAAGATCGCGCCACTGCATTCCAGCCTGGGTGACAGAGACTTCATCTCAAAAAAAAAAAAAAAAATTAAAACACATTGTTAAAATTATTGATATTTTTTATTGACGCATTAAATAAAATCCAGTAGCATTCCTGATAATTAATTGCTGTAATTTTGAAGGAGTTATATGAGTAAAGGCTATTTCAGGATATTTTCAATAACTGCAATGTGATAAGAAAATATCTGTGATTCAATTGGTGACACAGTCACAGGTATTGCTAATATCACTGTAATTTTCCATATTCATAACTGAAGAGAATGCTCTGAATTCCAGTTTTAAGCAAAGTAAATGGTCTGAGCTATGGTCTTCTTGGGCCACTCTTGACAACACTCATTTGCTCTCAGTCCACTTAGTGAGGGTCTCTTCCAGTTAGGAATTCACATTTAAGTTCAAAAAAGATTCTGCATTCAAAAGTGCCAAGATGCCTTCTTCTAACCCTAGAAGTTTGCATGTGGGGAAACACAAGACTGAGAGTAGCTGGCCACCAAGATCTGATTCATCAATCAACACATCATCCTAGTGGGGTGTTTGTCCTGTACCACTGTTTCTCTGCGGGCTGTGGTGGCTATCAATTCCTGAGGTGATGCTGTCACCAGTGACTGTTTTTCTCCTGAGCATGTGTAGGGGGTGCAGGTTTGGCGAAAAGGCAACAGCAGAGCTGAATATTCTTTAAGCCCTCCTTCCTCTCTGCCTCTGTCCATCTCTGCTCCAGACTGCATCATAGCCCCTCCTGTCTTTGCACACATCTTCCAGAACACAAGAGCTTTCAGACTCTGCTAGAGTTTCTGATAGGTGTGTTGTTCATTGTTTACATCCTTGCTCTCTCTTGCTTCAGGAGTTTCTCCAGTATTTATTAGGAGGGGAAGCAGCCAACAGTTTTTTTTTTTTTTTTTTGGTATATACTTACTATTACAGTTTGTTATAATAAGTATACATTCTCTATAATGATGAACAACTACATAAAGAGGTGCAGAGGACAAGATCTAGAAGGGTCTCAAGCCCAGGGACCTCTGTCATCATAGAGTCAGGGTAGCCCCCTCCCAAACCCCAGCTCAAAGTTGTGCTTGCCACCCTGGAAGCTCCCCAGCTTGGTTGTTTATGAGTTTTCATCTCAAGCCTCATTGTAGACATGAGTGGTTACTAGTTTGTCATCTTGGCAAAAGTTAGCAATTATAATAAATACCATCTTTATAGCATTATTTTAAGAATAAAATGAGATACTGCAATATGCTTAGCACAGCTGCTGGCCCATAGTAGGTACCCATACTAAATTCTCTACATTTTAAAGACATGTAACAAGTCTAATATGTGTCAGTGTCCATCACTGACAAAAGGCACATGGCAGAGCTCCTTGCTGTGGGGCAGTGGCTCTCAACCTTGGCCGCATATTAGAATCACCCAAAAAGCTTGTAAAAGTTCAGATGCACAGGCCACACTCTAGCCCAGTTAAATCAGAATCTCTGAGAGAGAGAGACCCAAGTATTTGCATTTTTAAGAGTTTCTGAGATGATTCCAATGTGTGGTCAAAATTAAGAGTCTCTGAATGGGCTCTGTGACTTGAAAATTGTTCATTTTCCATTATAGCCCTGTAACTCCAGATGGTCATTGAGAATAATATTCAAGTTTCCGTATGAAGTCATCGAGCTTAACATTTTATAAGCACCCACTTATATGTAAACATGTATTTGTGGTAAACAAGTATTTAAAGTGTTCAGAGGTGAAATGATCTTGAGGAAGAGGAGAGAATATGACTATTTTAGACAGCAGATAATTTTTCAGTGGTCAGAGAACATATTCACTCTCTGTGTAAATCCTTAAAATTAGTGAACTGAGCCCTTTAGAAAGGGATTTGTTGACTTGAACTTGATAGACAGAACCCAGTAATCTTCCTGGAGATGATCATGTCATTCATTATTTTAAAGTCTGTGTCTATAGTTGAGTCTGCAGGAGATTTTATATGGCGAAATTTGGGTTTCTGGCTTATATGACTCAATAGTTCTTCTGGCTTTAAATGATTTGAAATAAATCAGATTTGGAAGGCATTATCCAGAGTTATTATAAACTCTAGTGTTTAAAAGTTGCCTGCCAGCTCGAAGTTATATCTGTACATTCTTTCCATGGAGTGAGATGTGCAAAAAGGAGAAGGAATTGGCACAAAGGACTCTTCCTCAGGAAGAGAGAGAGTGCAGATGGTCCTGCCAGTGGGGGTGAGGAATTGGAAGCTAGGAAAGAGATCGTAGCTGAAGACTGATTATGAACTTCCCCTAGAAAATGTTTTCTGAAAAGAGTTAATGGAAGTTTATGTAGCTACATTGAATGAAAAGAAAGACAAAGATGAATACACACAAGATGTCACATCCAGTTTCTTAAGGCAATATTTTCAAACCCTTGAAAATATCATAGGCGAGCCAACGGAGATCTGGAATTTGGCAACCTAGTGCTGGTGTGATTCTTATGTTTTCTTTAAGTTTGAATGGTGCCTTCCAATTGTCACTTGCCATAATACCGAGCCAGCAAATAAGAGCAGATTGTCAGCACTCAAATACTAAAGAGAGCAAGGAAGGATAAAAACGACCCTGATGACCACCCTGAAGAAAAACTATGAAGAAGATAAAGTGTGGCTGCAGTATCCTTCTCTCTTAAATAACATCAATATTGAAAGCGCTACACTAACACATCTGCCAGTGTCTCTGAATCAGTGTGCAATTTGGAACAGATGCATTTTTTTTCTTCCCTATTCCCAAATTTATCTCTTTGTCCTATTCTCTCTGACTGTACTGTTAAGTGACAGTTAATTTGACAAATGACTCCTTACTAATAGACTGACTGTTAATGCATTCATTAAAAAATAATAACAAGCATTTATTGGATGCCTTTTATATGTCAAGAAGTGTATTAAAAGCGTTCACATATATTATCTCCAACCAAGTTAACATTTTCATTTTGAAAGGTATCTAATGATTGAATTCAAGAAAATGGCCAAAATGGCAGATCTTTGCACTCCTGTCAGGGAAGAGAAGATGCATTTATTGGCTGGAAAACATGATAGAGCTCCTCAAGTCACAGCTGGTGATCTATCATTATTTTACCTGCAAGGAGATATTTATTAGAGGACCTACAAAATATGAGTCGATGCCCTAGATTATAGTATCTTTTATGAACTATAATCTTCAGCCATCAATTAAATTCTGAGCTTTAGTTTCCTCATCAATAAAAGAAATATCATCAGTAGACCCTTATGGATAGTTGTAGAGATTAGATCTAATGATCTATTTGTAATTTGAAATGATCCATATATATCTTAGTTACACTGGTGCTTGTTACTAACGAGGCTCAAGCCAGGTTTTAGAACCATAATCCCCAAGGCCAATTTTCTGGTTTCTATTCAGGATATCTATTCAGGACATTGTTTTGGAAGTCTTTAATCCATCAAGAACTTCATCCTAATTTAAGACAGTCATAATAAATTATTTGTCATGCTTATTATGCATTACAATTTATTTGATGAATGGATAATAACACCTTGAGGAAGATTATTTTTAATGAAGTACTATAATATTTTGTGACTACTTTCATTTCTTGCTCAGTATATGTATATTTCTGGGCCATGTGAGTTTCTGATAAATCTTAGTAAACATTTAAATATATGGACATAATAATTTCCACTTAAGCTTAAAACCATATCAGTCAGTATCTCCTAAATTATAAATTGTGTTTGTGTTACCTAAGCACTTTTAAAAGTGATAGGTAAAATTATTAATATGTTTTATTATGCCAGAATTTATATATTTATTCTGGTTTGGAAAATCAGAGAGAGCAATAGTTTGTTGTAATATGACTTATTTGGGAAATTAATAAAAATAGAATAATAATTTTTTTCTGGCCGGGTGCAGTGGCGCATGCCTGTAATCCCAGCAATTGGGGAGGCTGAGGCGGGTGGATGGTTTGAGCTCAGGAGTTTGAGACCACCCTGGGCAAAAATGGAGAAACCTCTTTGCTAGAAAATAATACAAAAATTAGCTAGGTGTGGTGGCTCATGCCTGTAGTTCCAGCTATTCAGGAGGCTGAGATGGGTGAGAGGATGGCTTGAGCCCAATAATAATAGTAATTTTTTTCTTTAATTTCAGGATATTTTACTCCTCTGGTTTGGAAATTTTGCGTATTAATCTGATAGGTCCATGCTATAGGAAGCAAATTCTGCTCTTGATATACATATATATTTTATATATATATATATATATTTTTTTTTTTTTTTTTTTTTTTTTTTTTTTTGAGATGGAGTCTCGCTCCAGTCTTGTTCCTCTGCCCAGGCTGTGGTGCAGTAGTGTGATCTCGGCTCAGTACAACCTCCACCTCCTGGGTTCAAGTGATTCTCCTGCCTCAGCCTCTCAAGTAGCTGGGATCACAGGCACCTACCACCACTCCTGGCTAATTTTTGTATTTTTAGTAGAGGTGGGGTTTCACCATGTTGGCCAGGCTGGTTTTGAACTCCTGACCTCAAGTGATCCTACCACCTCGATAATTTCTTATGGTCATATATGGGTAGTAAGATAATTAGTTGATATTACCCAAATGTTTGTTAGTAATGACAATAAGAGAGGTCTAAATTCTTTTCTATTGTCTATCAATTCCTGACACTGGCATTGAAGGTATTCTAAATATGGCAAAATCCATATTCTAGCCTTAGTTTTGATATCTTCTTCCTACTCTCTATCTCCCATGCCATGCGTCCTGCATCAGATTAGGCAAATTGCTATGCTTCTTTTAGCAGAATGAGATTTCTGAGGGTCGTGTCTGTGTGTTACTTGTCTTTCCATCTACAGTGTCTGCTCATAACCTGCATCAGAACATTCATAATGATCTATAACTCTGACATTACAATCCCTACATCTTTACTGTCTCCATTTTTACCTGTCAAAATGCTACCCAAACTTCAGGATTCTTCTTAAAATTCACCATTTTTTTTTTCTTTTTTGAGCCAGCGGTGATCTTTCCAAACGCGGCCTCAACAAATATATTTTTTATTTTCATGGTAGTTATTGAAATGATTAGCATTTAATACATTTCAAATTCTTTCAGAATTTAAATAGTAGTATCCATTGGCATGGCCCCCAAACTGTACACTGTTGCACTCCCAGGTATCACAGTGAATTTACATAGATGCTGCTGGTTACTTTAAATTTTCAAGGGAAAGAATGACAGTTGGGATTTGTCAGTCACTGCATTAACTACAAGCTGCTTGAGGTGTGTTTAAAAACTTTTCTTAGGCAGATTTAATTTAGCAAAGTTTATTTCAGCAAAGAAGCAATTCATGAATCCAGCAGTACCTGAACTAGGAAAGCTACAGAGAGCTCCACCCAGCAACATGGGCAGGCAGTATTTACAGACAGAAAAAGGAAGTGACACACAGCAATAGCCTGATTGGTCACAGCTGCAGGCTTGCCTTATTGTCAGAGCAGTTTGCAGCCTGTGATTGGCTGAAACCTTGGCTGCTTGGCTGAGACCTGGTTACTTGCTGCAAGAATATACCCTCAAGTTAGAATGCAATTTGTTTACATATACAGTTAGGTTACAATTCACTATGATGCAGGGAGCTTTGGGCCAAATTTTATTTAATTTATGAGGTAGTTCACAATTTTAGTATTAGATCATGATATATCTCTTTTTATAATATCACCTTTTTCCCAAACTCCTTTTTTGGTGATGGTCATGATAATAAACAAGTACTGTGTAAAAGTAATACAGGCAAAGAATGAGGGTAGCAGTGTCCAGTTTGATCTCAAGGTTTGAGAATTTGTGCTGTGTTCAACTGGCATATACAGTTTATTAATAAATATGAATAAAATAAAAATGTTATATTTTCTTTCAATTAATTATTTTTCAAATGGCTAAGTTGTTATGATATAAATATGGTACTTAATAAGCATGTTGGAACTAATAATTTAATAAATGAAACTGGTATTTTTTTCTTTTCATTGAAGAAAAAAACCTGAGGAGAGACTAAGGGTGCTATAAACCAAGAAGGTCTGGGAACCTCTTGTATGTTGTATGGTATTTGTATTTGCAATATGAGGAGTGCAATTATATGGTAGATATTCAATTGGTACATTTTTACTTGAAATAACTTATGCCCATGGTATAGTAGTGAGTTTCCTTTATCATAATTTTGCTTTCCCTTGAAATGAATAAAATATATGGTAGATTTTTAATGGGAAAACAATCAGCATGAAACACCTACACATGCGTGGGGCTATATGAAGTGCCCTGGTTGTGTTATGCAGTGAAAATTTCCCCTCACATAGTTACTAAGAGATAGGTCATTTTAAATTACCTTTTCAAGTCATTTCTCTTAATAAAAAGACCTTTCCATGTGTCTGGACTCTTCAATGTCTGAGAAGATGAAAGAAAAAATGATATTTGATCTGATATTATATCATGGCATAATTAAGACTTCATTAATGAAGATGAAGGCTAGAGTTAGTCTGAACATCAACAGGCAGTGTCTAAGTCAATAAGGGCCAACCCCAATAAGACTGCTTATTGTAGAAGAATCTCGAAGCAAACTTCCTCCAAAAATTCACATTATTGATTACTTTTTACCAGCAGGGTAAGTGTGTTTAATGGGTATACACACACATGCAATACTCCCCCCCCATCCCCATGCTATTGTATTAGATGAGGAGAGAACTGACTTATCAGCACCAACCAGTTTTTTTATATTTAGCAGAAATTATTTATAGAAGGATTTGTGCATGTACAATGAATTAGATATACACAGGCATAGGAATTTCTTATTCCCTCAGATGGGAAACTTCTCATGTCTCAGACATCTGCTAGAAAAAGCAGCCTGGAGCAGGGTATCACCAGAGAGTAGATTGAATAGCCAAGATCAGAGAATATTGACATGGACAGATGGGCCGAGGAAAGTGGAGGATCCAGGAAGAGGGCTAGAGAACATAGAAATCACACTTCACAGATTTTATAGTTTTGCCTTAGGCCAGCCCTAGAGCTACCAGACAGTTTGTCACTTAAAACCTAAATTTCTAGTTTATTTAAGAGGATGTGAATCTTAAAATATTCTGATCTTCCTTATCTTCAGTTGCAAAGGTTTCTATGGGCAGATGGAGCAGATGAGAGTTTTCTTGTACACAAATGTTTGAGGATAAGCCATTACTAATAACTTTGTAGAAATTGACTAATTTCTATTGCTGTTCAAAAACTTGTTGCGTGTATGTCATTTTGTTTTTAATGGAATATAAAATTATAATCAAGAAAGGGAAGTGAAGAGAAAGAAGAAGTTGCTGCATCCCTTAGACAAATTATTTAAATAATAAATGTGATATCTTGACTATTGTTGCATCTGTTAATCTCAAAGCTGAAAACAGTGATGTATGCAGTTAATTTGTTTTAATAACCCAAATAAGGCTGTCAATCAGTACCCATATTTAAGTGCTATAGTCAAACAACAATGGGCTTACTATTGTTAGGAAAAATGTATCAAAACCTTAGAAATAAAGCAAAAAGGCTGAGTCCATGTCCTTTCAATATCATATCAGAACGCTGTTTTACAGGTTTTACAGATCTTCATGAATGGCTTGGTTGTCATTCTCAAGGGAGTGAGTCAGTTCTCACTCTTAATTCTCAAGAGAGCTGCTTGTTGCAAAACGTCTGGCACCTTATTCTCTCACTCTTCCTTCCTCTCTCACCGTGTGATCTGCCCACTCTGACTCTTTTTCCCCCTCCACCCTGAGTGAAAGCTTCCTAAAGCCATCATGAGAAGCAGCTGCTGGCACCATACTTCTTGTACAGCCTGAACAACCATAAGCCAAATAAACCTCTTTTATTTATAAATTACTGAGCCTCAGGTATTCCTTTCTAGCAACACAAATGGACTAAGACAGGATCACACAGGTTTAATTATCTTGGAAAATGGACATTTCTTTGAACTTGCAGTTTACTATTTGTTTAGAGTACAGATACTAACTAAAATGTTACATATTAACCTGTGGGTGTTTCTCCAGAAAAAAAGAGATAATACTAAAGGTTTTAGTTTCATTGCTCTATAAGGCATTACTCAATTTTGTATCTAAATTAATTTCAAAATTCTGTTGACTATCTACATCGTGAATCCTAAAATGCTTTGAATGACCTTCATCATCTTACTGGTTCCCTCTTTAATTAATGATTTGAATTAAATATTAGGCATACAGTTACCCTATGCTTGTATGAGTCATGCTTTTCTATTTTTGAAGTTTATACTGGGATAAAAATTGGTTAGATCATCTTTGCACATTTGCCGATTCATTTCTTTAAATCAATCAGATCTCACACTGTTAACTGTTTGCAATTCCAGACATGCTTAAACCATAATTTAAATGAGGAGGAATTACTCATTAGAAAAACTGCCTATGCAATTCAACTTATTCATGTGTATTGGCCATATGTTTTTTGGCCAGAAACAATGCTTTTTAACTGGAAATATATGTTGTATCCCTAAAGCAGCCATCACATTATCTTGGCAGCTAAATGAAGCATAGCTGGGGGATCCTGATAATTGCAAATCCCTACCACATGCTAAGCAGTTTTTATTCATGTTCTAATTTAGCTTTTAAAGTTACCCTATATCGTAAGGTTATTAACACCACTGTAAAGATGAGAAAACAAAACTCAAAGAGGTAGACGTTTGGCTAAACTGCATTACATGGGTTAAATCCGAATTTGTCAGACTTCAAAATCATGTTCTTTCTACTACTGTAGCAATGTTCCTGGGGATTTCTATGACATTAGCTAGAAACGATTGAATTAAGAATATTCAATAATACACCAAAATCATGACTTTTTTTCTTTTTTTAAAAAATTTTTTATTTTTTATTTTTATTTTTATTTTTTTGAGATGGAGTCTCGCTCTTTCACCCAGGCTGGGGTGCAGTGGCGCAATCTCGGCTCACTGCAGGCTCTGCCTCCCGGGGTTCACGCCATTCTCCTGCCTCAGCCTCCTGTGTAGCTGGGACTACAGGTGCCCACCACCTCGCCCAGCTAATTTTTTGTGTTTTTAGTAGAGACAGGGTTTCACCGTGTTAGCCAGGATGGTCTCGATCTCCTGACCTCGTGATCCGCCCGCCTCGGCCTCCCAAAGTGCTGGGATTTCAGGCGTGAGCCACCGCGCCTAGCCTATTTATTTCTTTTATTAAGGATCAAACATTTGGCCAAAAGTTTATAATGACATTTCCAGCATCGTGTCACCAGTAATTCACAGTTTATAGTGCATAGAGTTAGAATGAATGAACAAATGAAGTGAAGGACAAAAATCTTATAGAATAACTTTCAGGTAACTTTTTAATAATGATATGTCTTACAGTAGATTTCATCTTTCTAATACCAGTTACTGTGTTTCACCTGAGTGTGGTGGCTCATGCTGTAATCCCAGAGCTTTGTGAGGCCAAGGCAGGAGGATTACATAAGGCCAGGGATCTGAGCCCAGCATGGTCAATATAGTGAGATCCCCTTCTCTACCAAAAGATATTTAGCTGAGCTTGGTGGTGTGTGTAGTCCCAGCTTCTTGGGAGGCTGACGCTGGAGGATCCTGGAGGCCAGGAGCTATGATTATGGCACTGAACTCCAGCCTGGGAGTTAGAGTTAGTACTCTCTTTCTCAAAATCAATCAAACAAACAAACAAATACCCTCCTCCTTGGCTTCCAATTTGGGGCATTCCTCATCACATTTATTTTTGGTAGGTATTAGTGGTGCATCCCACTGTTAAATTTGAAGAGGATATGTCCTCTTTCATCCTGTCTCATGGTTGGGCACTGATATGATTTGGCTCTGTGTCCCCACCCAAATCTCACCTTGACTTGTAATCCCCAAGTGTCCAGGAAAGGACCTGTTGGGAGGTGATTGGATCATGGGGGTGGTTTTCCCCATGCTGTTCTTGTGACAGTGAGTGCATTCTCATGAGATCTGATGGTTTTATAAACAGCAGTTTTCCCTGTGCTGCCTCTCACCTGCCGCCATGTAAGAATTGCTTGCTCCCCCTTCACCTTCTGCCATGATTGTAAGTTTCCTGAGGTTTCCCTAGCCATGCAGAACTGTGAGTCAATTAAACCTTTGTTGTTTATAATTACCCAGTCTCAGGTAGTATTCTTTATAGCAGTGTGAAAACAGACTAATACAGGCACTTACTGATTTTGGCCAGGTCAGTAAGTCACTCTCTCTTGAAATTCCAAAACTTCAGTGGATGATGCATATCCATAGGGACATTAAGAGGGCAGTCTCATTGTAGTGGCCAAGGAGAAACACAGACCAGATTATTTCTACATAGTAATGTTTGCTTTGGTTTCTGCTCAGCCAAACATTTGGAGTTCCCTTGTTGTGACTGAGCTCTTTTCTATTTCTGGTTAAGATTAAGCTGGGCACATGGCTAAACAGACTTAAATTTTTATCTTTCCCTGCATCTTGGTGCAGCCAAATGACTAAATTTCAAACAATTGCATATGCACAGAATAGATGGAGCAACCACTCAGTCCTTTTCTTGCCCGATTGCCCTTTCTTCCTCCTTTTCTACAGGTATATATGAGGTCATTGTAACAATAGAGCTTTGACCTTGTGAAAAAGGACAACATATTAGAGGGTGACAGAACAACAAAAGGGGAGAAACCTGGATTCCTGATTGACTTTGTGGAAAGGGCTGATCCAACTCTGTGGTTTAGCCTGACTCTTCTGGGAGAATAAAATAGAGTCTGTCAAGTCGAACATTCAACATGTGGACATCTCTTTATGGTAGCAGACTGTTGTACACTCTATTTAATTTGTATATGTAGATTCTTCCCATTTTTTATGCCTGACCCTTCAGACTTCATCTGTGCAGTGCACTGTTGATGTCTCTCTAGTCAGGTCTCTTTTTGATTAAGATAGTCAACTTTTATTTCTGTTGCTTTCCACCAAGAAATCTGACTGGTTTCCATCATATTATGACTTAGAGTGTTTTCATTTCTCCTGACGTCTTAGCTGCAATATTTTTTGCTGATTATGTTCAGCATATCATTACCAGACACCATTTTCTCTCAAAGGACCTGAATTTACTAAATATGAGTTTAGTAAACATGTGGACAGCTGTCATCATCATGCTTCATCTCCCTTAAGAAGATTGTTAAGAAGATGGCATAAGCCACTAAAGATACTCTGAGTTGAACTGCAGGAAAACGTTAGCTGTAAAATATGCCTAGTTTATCAGATCCTCAGGGGCTAGTCCTGGGACTGTAGCTTCCAGTGCCTTATGTCATGCCTGATACCTAGTTGATGTCTACGGAATGCTTATTGAATCGTGTGTTGAATCCATCATTGCATTATCATAAACAGAAGGAATAAGCCTTACCAAATTCCTAATTGGGCAGCTTCCTAGAAATTAATTTAAAAACCCCACATTTAAACCTAGATGAGGACATAAAAGCAGAACATAATGCTATTCTCTCTGTGCCTTTGTTTTCCTCATTTGTTGAGCAGAGCTATGCTTCTAGCTGGATATATTTCAAGTGCTCTTTAAGAAATATTCTCCACATTTTTCTAGGGTGTTTTCTGCCCGTCAGAGCTGACCCGTATTGCAGCAATAGGGTTCCTGTGTGCCCAGTTTCCTGTTTGATTCCTGTTCTCCAGTGGGGAGCCCTGGAGGCAGAGAGGAGTGAGGGAGAAGAGTGAGGTCCCGGTGTTGATTTTCTCTGTGAGGTTGGCTTGGACAGAGAGGCCCCTTGACTGAAAGATACTAATCCTGTCAAGCATTCTAACTCGTCATCACCACCTCAAGTTTGAGGACCTGCTCCTCTAATTCAGCTCTTAAGAGCTGGGGGTGCTAACAGCTCTGATACTACTAGTCCTGGGGTGCTGCACTATTCCTTTGGTTTACCTACAACCACACCCTTATAATAATCACTTTGTAAGCACATCTTCCTTGAGTTATTCTACTTTGTGTGGGTGTCATTTGTTTCCTATTGTCCCCCTGACTGTTTATTTATTTGGAATTTGGAACTGGAGTGTTATATTAACTAGTATATAAACTAAAAAGAAAACCTGCTACAGAGTGACTTATAAATGACTGAAACTTATTTCTCCTTTATATGGCAATCAGAGGAGTAGACAGTGTGGGGTTGTCAGACAGCCCTGCCCTCCCTCACACATGGCTTCCATTAAGTAGGGAATTGGCATTGGCTGCTCCTGCTCTCCCCATCTCCCAGCAGCAATAGTGAGAGAAATAAACAGGGGAGCTCACCTCCAATCCCTTCAATAACAAGACACCAGAATGGCATAATCACTTCTGCTCACATTGCATGGGCATTACTTGAGTCTCCTGGCTGTATTTAGGTGGAAGAAGAGCTGGGAAATTCACTCTTTCTTTGGGCAGTAATGTGTCCTGCTGACATTCTATTACTAAGCAGGAAGAAGAAAATGATTATTAGGAGCCAATTAATATAAGGCCAGAGGCTGATTTTAGTTCAAGAGGAGCCAGTCAGACACAGACTTTGTCCCAGGGATACAAAACTGAATAAGCCGCTTCCGGCCATCTATGAACTGGTGGCCTACTTACAGACAGGCACTATGACAGATACTTTCAACTCGATATATGGGACTTGATAAGTGTCTGGCACAGATGCTACAGGAACATAGGGAAGGGACAGTTAGCCAAGGTTTAGAACTCCATTAAATCATAAAAAAGTAAGTACTTAAGCTTTGGTTTGGTGTGATGATTACAAACTATTGCTGTGTCACCAAGTTAATCACCGGAAAACTGCCCATCCTAATATGGACAGGAATTCATGACGATCTGAATGCCAGCCTCCTGCTCTCTGATGAAAACTGACCCAAGTGGGTCTTTTTGCATGAGGTTATTACAGGTTTTGCCACACAGCACAAGGATAACTGAGTCACTTAATCCTGAGTTTTACTGATTTACTCTGAGGTTGTTGCCTGAGTCAGTGTAAACCAGAATGGCCTGGAGTAGAAAAAGAATGATCTCCTTCAGGTCTGGCACATTTTGTGCAGCAAGAGATTGACACAGTATGAGAACAGCTGAACCCCTTCAAATACTCTCTTTTAAAAACTTAAGGGGCTCTTGGGCCCAATCTACACAGCAAACATCATGGAGCTATTATTCCCATTTGTCCCAATGCCCTCTGTGCTTTCAATATTAGAACATCTGAGATGCAGAGTTACTACATACTTTACAAGGGTGGCTTTTATCCATTCAAATATATTTTTCAAGTGTCTGCTATACACCAGGAACCATGCTAGAATCCAAAGCGTTTATCCAAATCTCTTATATCTTTATAATAAATCTTCATTTAGGTAAGGAAAACTGACCATATCTCTTCTTTGCCCTTACATAATAAATTCTTAAATCCTCCGTTCATGACATGAGAAAAACAGAACCATTAGAGGGAGATATCCAAACTGGGTTCTTCTCAACCTTGGGCTCAAATAGTTTCCTATGGGATGTTCAGAGAAGGAAGAGGGAGATTGAGTGGGTGCAGCTCCAGATTACCCCAACCCCATTCTACTTGGAAGTACTCTACCCATAGCCATAACCAAACCCTGTACTTAATCCTCTCTGTTTGAAATACTGTAGTGATTTCTGTTTTCCTATTTGGATCCTGATAGATCCAAAGAGGATGTGGGTGAGTGCTTGTTGTTTAAACAAATGCAGAATAAAAACAACTGGAAATAAGTACTATAGAACAATGGTTCTCAACCAGATAGACATATTGTTTTGAACAGTGTTGGATTTTAATGTTACAAGAAATGAATAAAAGCATAGCTGGATATCTGAGCATTGGGCTGATAGAAAACCTATATTTTAGAGGTAGCTGCTTCTCCTTTAATCATTCATAGGCCCTCGGAGGGATCTATGTAGTTAAGCATACAAACTGGAAAACATCATTCTCAGTAAACTATCGCAAGGACAAAAAACTGAACACCGCATGTTCTCACTCATAGGTAGGAATTGAACAATGAGAACTCATGGACACAGGAAGGGGAACATCACACTCCCGGGGACTATTGTGGGGTGGGGGGAGGGGGGGAGGGACAGCATTAGGAGATATACCTAATGCTAAATGACGAGTTAGTGGGTGCAGCAAAACAACATGGCACATGGATGCATATGTAACAAACCTGCACATTGTGCACATGTACCCTAAAACCTAAAGTATAATAATAAAAAACAAGCATACATATCTGCAACCTTAGCAGATCCACACTAGGCAGGGAGAAATAATTTTATTGGTACAACTGATATTCTAGACACCACTGGCATATTATATAAACAGTTTCAAAAATGGGTTTCCCTAATTGGCCAACAGATTATTTACTATGGAAATAGAGGCAAAGATAGAGGGGCGTTCTATGTGCTCAGGAAACTGTGGTGGGTTTATCCCTTTTGAGGACAGATACATGCCAATCACAATGACTTCACTTGGGGCTTGCCCAAGGTGGATGGAGCTCCCTTGCCTCCTGCCCCATCACAGAATTCTGCCTAAGGCATGAACATCTATTGATAATTTTCTCCTACTCTAGCATAAATGTTCAGGATCTTATGGGCACATTTACCAAAATTAAAGCATTTTGTAGCTATCACTCAGAAATCCAGTTAAACTAAATTAGAAGCAGGTGAGATAACCACAAACTCAGTCAAAGGCAAAATTTGTATGAAAGAGACAAGAGATGTGAAGTATGACCATTTAAAATCTGACACTGAAAGCTGATGGAATTGAAGTGCAATTGATCACAAAATAATGGAGTTTAACAGCCTAAGAATGGAGAGGGGACGGGCCAGCCTTGAAAGCATAAAATGACCATGAAAAGCAGGGTGTGACCAAGATAAGGGATCGGTGAACAGCTCTAACGAACTCAGAAATGATGGCTAGCTGGAGTTCAGCTTCCCTGAAGCTTTGAAGGGTATATTAATTCACAATCAAGATGAAAGAGAAACCCATAATCTCAAAGTGTAGAGAAAATAATGAAATATCAATGTGTGTGTGGCAGGTGAATGTAAGAGTCTGAAAATGGAACGGCCATCAAGATACAATGGGAAAAATTGCAGGGGCTCAAATCGCACGTCAGGAGCAGCTGAACAGTGAGGGGCTATGTTCGAGGGTTTCGTAAAGAAGGTGAAAAATAAGCTGTGGTAAATGGGAGACGACCTAGAAAAGCGTAGTTTCTTTTCCTTTCTTGCAGGTTATATTTCCAATCACTGTGAGACAGGAGGCTGACTTTCTGACATTCTTCAAGGGGACATTGCTCTGACTTGGTGAATGGGTAGTGGTGACCATGTAATTTATTGCCCAAATAGCGACTCTTTTGAGAGTTAAAAGGGGTGCAAGAAGGAAAATGTGGTGATGCTCAGTTTTCTCAGAAAGTCTGATAGCGGTTGATAGAACGGCCCTGATTATGATCTGCCGAGGACAAAGTGGTAGATTCCATTTAGCACTGCTCTCCAGTTTAAAAGTTTCTAGACCCTCTCACCGCTGAACTTTCCACTTCAGTTACATGGATGCTGCTTTCCCGTTTCTCTGGGCATCTCTGGCCCTCCCTTATTACTTAGTTACCTACGCTTTATTCCTGTGTATTCAATTCTTTGTACTCTGGTGGTGTACTCCATTTATCTCCCCTCGCCTGTATTTATAGAATGCTTGCTTCTGCTGGGAGCCAGGCAGTACTGTCTGAGAAGATACTGGTGTACAGTGATAGTGCTCAAAAAGGGTGTCCTAAAATGCCTGTCCCCTGATTATTCAAACAAATATTAATCTAATGTTATAAATGGGCTTTGAAGATAGAATTAATGTTTCTGATCACTAGTAATTGACTTAGAGGGACTATCTGGGATTATCTGAGTTGGTGCAGTGTAACAGCGAGGAAGAAGACAACGACCTAAGAAATGCGGCTGAAGATGGAGGCTGAGGAAAGAAGAAAGGGGAGATTCAAAGCAAGAGAAGCAATTGCCCCGCTGTGATTGACTTTAAAGATGGAGGAAGAGACCATGAGTCAGAGTGTGTGGGCACCTCCGGCAGCTGAAGGAAATCTCCAATCACAGCCAGTAAGGAAATGGGGATCTCACGTTTACATCGCATGGAACTGGATTCTGCCACCGATATGAACGTGCCTGGGAGCAGATTCTTCCCAGAGCTTCTTGGTAAGAGCCCAGCCTGCTGACACCTTGAGAACCTTGGAGCATGGGAACCAGCCAAGCCTACCGAACTTCTGACTTACAGAACTGTAAAATAACACATTTGTGTTGTTTTAAGCTGCTAAAAGAGGTAATTTGTAGAGCAATAATGGAAAACTAATTCACAGAGATAGGTAGTAGAGCCTCCTGAGCGGGGGAAGCTCAGTTCCCTATGAACCCTGATGACCTATACCTGGTACGCTTTCCAGCACATGGGAAATCCACAGACGTTTAGGACTGAATACATGTTCTCATACCAGAGACAGAGAGTAGGAGTCAGAATCTGAAGCCTATCTGCCTAGGATTGTATTCCTGCTCTGCCATTTGTTAGCTGTGTGACCTTACGACTTCCTTAACCTCTCTGCCTCAGTTTGTTAATTCATGAAACAGAGATAATTATAGTACTTTAATTATGTGGTTGTTGTAAAGATTAAATTACATATGCATAAATATGACTGAGTAGGTGTGCTTGTATACATAATTAGTGTAAAACGTAACAATCAAAATATGTGTTAGCTATTGTTTCAATACTACTGTTGAAATAATTATCATATTCATATGTTTTGTTTGTGTCATGACCCCTGTTTAGTTATGCGTCTATTCTATTGGAGGGTAGGGCTGGTATATCTTTGTTTGCCACTGCATCGCAAGCACCTAGCCAAGCACAAGTAACATGTTCTCAGTAATTACTTTTTTCATGACTAAATGAATGGATAAATAAATAACATCATTTACAAACTGCACAGACAGGCAAAATCAGCACAGACTGTTAAATGGTAAAGGTCTAGAAATTGGCCTGAATGTGTTTTCCGAGAGCTATTTTTTTTTTAAAGAAAAATTCTGATGGGGCTTGTTTTTTCATCATTTTTCTGTTCTAGTAACTGTGAGCATATTAAAAATATTGACTTCAAGTCAAGCTGGTGAAGTAGGTTTTACAATTTGATGTGCTCTTCTGCTCTAAATGCAGAGAACCAATAGGAAAATATAGAGATCTGAAAAACTCATAGGGAGACTTGAAAATGTGTTAAACAACTCTGGGGCTCAGACACACAGCAGGAATATAAATGGTGGAAATCCTGGGAAGTTGGTTCCTGGGGCTAGAAGCAGGTAATCGTGACAGATAATCCACTGCTGTGTTTTCAAAAGTATTTAAAACTTTCCTCTTGAGATAGGACCAGATTTCCACTTACCTCTTGAACCTGAAAGATGGTATGGGATGATTTCCCCCTCTGATATTAAAGAACCCCCAAAAAAAGGAACTGTTGATGGCTTGTGGTTTCTAGATATTGCTTTCCAGGAAGCTCTAGCCTAAAACATTGGGATGGCGAAGACACAAGCACAGCTAGGTCCCGAATCAACCTACTCCTGGCTTACCTATTGCATCTTTGATATCTGTGTATTTCCGAGAGGCAGGAGCTTTACCACGTCCTCATAAAATCTAGGTCCAGACATGGAAGAGATTCAAAGGAGAGAAAGGAGAGAAAAAAAGAAGTAAATTAAAGCCATAATAAAAACCCAATGCGAAGCACAAAAGCCAAGAACAACAACAACAGAAATAAAATTTTAATAAATTAACAATTAGAATTTGAACTCACTGCTTATGAGATTAACATTATATAGCAATCTGACAAACACTGTTCAGGATGTTAAAGAAAATAAATGCAGGAATGACTTTTACAACACAATAAATAATAAAATTAATTTCAGTAAATATAAAACTAGAAAAATAGTTGTGAAAAAACAAAATATAAATCTTAGAAATATATAGTCATTTAAATTTTTAAAAAACTTAATACTAGTATAAGCTCTTATCTTCACATACTTTCAATTCACTATGTAAATTGGAAGTCATTGCTAAAGAATTCATCCAGAGTATAGGCAAGATATAAATAAAATATATTAAGTGTAGAAAGGAACAAAACTCTTAGACTGGGAATCTCTAAATTATAGCTAATTGGATTTCTAGAAGAATAATGGTGGACTCAGTAGACAAGAATCAATACTTCACAATACAAAAACTATGTATTTTCAAATTTGAAGACCAATTTAAATATTCTGAATTCTAGGCAGGATACATAATAAATCACCTACCAACACATTGTAGTGACCTCTCTGGACTCAAGTCTTGAGTATCTAACATTGACCTTGGCACATGCATTCTCAAAGACAATCATTTCATACCATTCATCACCCTAAGACTACAATTTGAGACTCCTTTCCTCACCTGCAATTAATTGATAAGTTTGCTTCTTAGTTTGCTGAGAAAATATAATTCATCAGAAAAGAAGTTAGCTATATCCATCACAAAATCTATCACCTTATCTTGAACTGTACTCAAATATTCTGACTTCTTTCGTTTTACAGAGAAGGAACCATCAGTACTGAAGGAACCATCAGAGTTAACCTCTCAATTTGTACATCAGATTGCATCTCCTCTTCCCCAGGACACCTCTCTGGTAGGGGCCTTCTCTGTATCATCAAAATTTCCTCTTCTACTGAACTATTTCAATCAGAATTCAACAAGCTGCACTACTTCCTTCTTAAAAAATTCCTCCACTAAAACCAAATTAAACACACAATGAGATACTACTGTATACTCATAAAAGTAGATAAAAGACATACGATGTCTGATACAGTTTGGCTTTGTGTCCCCACCCAAATCTCATCTCAAATTGTAATTCCCATGCATTGAGGGAGGGACTTGCAATTCCCATGAGTCAAGGGAGGAAAGTGATTGCATCATGGGGGCAGTTTCCCCTGTGCTGTTCTTGTGATAGTGAGTTCTCAGGAGATCTAATGGTTTTATAAGTGTTTGGAAGTTCTTCTTTCATTCTTCTCTCTCCTGTCACAATATGAGGAAGGTCCTTGCTTCCCTTTCATCATGATTATAAGTTTCCTGAGGCCTACTCAGCAATGTGGAACTGTGAGTCAATTAAGCCTCTTTTCCTGATAAATGACCCAGTCTTGAGCAGTTCTGTATAGCAGTGTGAAACCAGACTAATGCAATGTGAAAAGAAATTTCCACCCCAGAACCTTTGCACTTGCTGTTCCCTTTGCCCTGAACACTTTCTTCAGACATCTGTGTAGCTGACACCTCAGCTTCCTCAAGTCTCTACCAGGTCTTATCTTTTAGGCCTTTCCTAACCACAGGACAGAAAAGACGATTCCATCAATCTTTATCCCTTTTCTTGTTGCTATTTATTTATTTATTTATTTATTTGTTTGAGACGGAGTCTCGCTCTGTGGCCCAGGCTGGAGTGCAGTGGCATGATCTTGGCTCACTGCAAGCTCCGCCTCCTGGGTTCACGCCATTCTCCTGCCTCAGCCTCCCAAGTAGCTGGGACTACAGGTGCCCACCACCACGCCCGGCTAATTTTTTGTATGTCTAGTAGAGACAGGGTTTCACCGTGTTAGTCAGGATGGTCTCCATCTCCTGACCTTGTGATCCGCCCACCTCAGCCTCCCAAAATGCTGGGATTACAGGCATGAGCCACCACGCCCGGCTTTTGTTGCTTTTTCTTGGCACTTAAATTACTTCAAATTGTATCTACTTATTTATTTGTTTATAGTTTATTTCCCTGCACTAAATTCCAAGCACCATAAGAGCAGGGCTTTAATGTGTTTTGCTCACTGCTACAGCCTCAAAACTTAGAAAGTGTAAGACATATGCAAGGTACTCAGTAAATATTTGTTGAATAAATAAATAAGTAGTGAAATTATATAATGTTGAGTAATTATACATGCATAAAGACAATGGGGTAAAATCTTCAAAATACCGACAAAAATAGCCTAGTAACCTAGAAATAATTTTATACACAGTCAAGTGCTGATTTAAGAGAGTGTGAAATACAGACAACTTTAGAGATACAGAACTAAGAGGGGATATCATTCACTTACCTTACTAAAAGCTAATTAAAAATGTCCATCAGCAAAACCCAGCCCTGACAAAAGCCTTAAGATATCAAAAAATTAAGTGCAGTTTTTTTTTAAAAGTTGGTAAATATATTTAATAATTTAAAAAATTGCAATAAATTCTTTTACCAAAAAAACAAAACCAACCAACCTAACAAACCGAAAGACAGAGCTAAAGCACCAAAAACCAAACCAAAACAGAACCAGTGCCAGTGGAAAAGGGGGATTGTATGAGTAATTAAATCATCCTGATGTCCATGTCATATTTGGGAGGAAGATAAAAATAGTGAATACGTTGGGATATTTTGGGTGAATATTTAATATATAAATATGTTTTAAAGAATATTATTGGCAGCATTAAAGAAAGGGAATGTATTTTATAGCTTCCCAACCAGGAAATGAAAAAAAAAATGGTTGGAGGAATAGAGAACTGTATTAAAAGAAAAGTTATCTTAAAAGAAGAAAAGGGTAAGCAAACAAAGAAAGTACTAGATTTAAGTGAAACATACCCAAAAGCACCATAAATAGAAACATATCTACTTATTGATATGGTTTGGCTCCCATATCAAATCTTTATCACCACACAAATTTCATCTTGAATTCCCATGTGTTGTGGGAAGGACCCAGTGGGAGGTAATTGAATCATGGGGGAAACCCTTTCCCATGCTGTTCTCCTGATATTGAATAAGTCTCATGAGATCTGATAGTTTTAAAAAGAGGAGTTCCCTGAACAAGCTCTCTTTGTCTGCTGCTATTCATGTAAGACAGGACTTGCTCTTCCTTGCCTTCCACCATGGTAGTGAAGCTTCCCCAGCCACGTGGAACTGTAAGTCCAATTAATCCTCTTTCTTTTGTAAATCGGGTATGTCTTTATCAGCAGCATGAAAACGGACTAATACACTTATAAATTAAAAGAAAATAACCCTCAGATTGGCGTCAAAAAAGAAGTAGAGGATGCAGCTGAAGTCTTCTTTTTTTTTTTTTTTGAGACAGTCTCGCTCTGTCGCCCAGGCTGGAGTGCAGTGGCACGATCTCGGCTCACTGCAACCTCCGCCTCCCGGGTTCACGCCATTCTCCTGCCTCAGCCTCTCCGAGTAGCTGGGACTACAGGCGCCCGCCACCACGCCCGGCTAATTTTTTGTATTTTTAGTAGAGACGGGGTTTCACCGTGGTCTCGATCTCCTGACCTCGTGATCCGCCCGCCTCAGCCTCCCAAAGTGCTGGGATTACAAGCGTGAGCCACCGCGCCCGGCCACAGCTGAAGTCTTCTTACAGGAGACCAAGGCTGAGGAAATAAAGATGTGTGGGAGATGCTGTACTTTCTGGGTGATGTACGGAATTATATAAATGTCCCTTTAGGATCAGAGGAGGTGTTTTTTTCTGGGGAGTGGGAAAGGAGAGAGAAAGTATTGGAGATGAATCACATAGCAACTCCAATTGTATCTATGATGTTTTACTCATAAAAAATAAATATGAAGCAAAAGTGGCAAAACATTAAGATCTATGTTTACAGGGCTATGAATTCTCTGGTATCCACATTATTCTCTATTTTTGTCTGTATGTTTGAGATAATTTATAATTCAAAATAACCAAAACAAAAGTCAAACTAACTTTTTAGTTTGCTAAATAAAATGCTTCTGATAATTTAGTATTCTGAAAGTTGATTCATTAATTTTTCATTAGTGAGGATTTGAAGAATGGTTGGAGCAAAAAAGAAAAGTGTGTGTCATTTGAAAAAATTAAACTCTCTTGGTTGTACATTCTTTTAAGTGTTCTGAGTTTCACAACCCATCAATGTGTCCTTAACAATTATATTAGCCTCTCTGAGCCTTAGTTTCCACTTTGGTGAAGCTTCTAGTTTTATCAAGATCAACCCGACATCCATGCTCTGATTCGGGCCCATTCTATGATAGTGTTTACACTATGGCATTAAACAAATGCTACTGTAAAAAGACTCAGATGGGAAAATATGTTTATTCCAATTCTGGTTTCCTTACTGCCTTGTCAAATGGCCTTTGTTGAAAAATTTGCTTCTGGCTTCCAAGTTTCTCTTCTAATAATCCATGCTTATTTATTTGTTTATTTACCTTTTTTATCTTATAACCTGTGCCAGAAACTGTGCTAGATGCCTAATATACATTACCTCATTTAATGCATGTAACAATTTTTCAAGGCCTGTATTATTATGCTTAGATAAGGAGACTAACCAGAGGGCATAATCAGCTCTCAAGCATCACATACAGAAGATGGTGTCCTGTATCCCACAGTGGCAATGTTCAGCCTTGGAGGTTATAGAATGTGGCCAGTTCCTGAGCTTTAGTCTCTTCTTAGAATGTTTAGGCCTCTCTGACACAATTTTAAAGTGGTTTAAGTGTTGGTTGGTACTTGCATGCAGAAATATATTAGTGCAGTGTTTTGGCATCCTCTTGAATAGCATCCATCAAAAATGGCATCCATATCTCCCATATAAACAAACCCCCGGGCTTGAATATTGATATAATTTGTGTCTGTGTACCCACCCAAATCTCAAGCCAAATTGTAATCCCCAGTGTTGGAGGAGGGCCCTGGTGTGGGAGGTGATTGGATCACAGGGGCAGGTTTTCCATGAATGGTTTAGTACCATCCTTTTGGCGCTGTTCTCGTGACAATGAGGGAGTTCTCCCGAGATCTGGTTGTTTACAAGTGTGTGGGTCGGGCTCGGTGGCTCACGCCTGTAATCCCAGCACTTTGGGAGGACGAGATGGGTGGATCACGAGGTCAGGAGATCAAGACCGTCCTGGCCAACATAGTGAAACCCCGTCTCTCCTAAAAATACAAAAATTAGCGGGGCATGGTGGCGGGCGCCTGTAGTCCCAGTTACTCGGGAGGCTGAGGCAGGAGAATCGCTTGAACCCAGGAGGCGGTGGTTGCAGTGAGCTGAGATCGCACCACTGCACTCCAGCCTGGGCAACAGAGCAAGACTCTGTCTCAAAAAAAAAAAAAAAAAAAAAAGGTGTGTGGCACTTTCCCCTGCTCTCTCTGCCTCCTGCTTTTGCCATGTAAGACAGGGGTCCCCAACCCCCAGGCCACAAACCAGTATCGAGGTGAGTGGCCAGCAAGTAAGTGAAGTTTTATTTATATTTACAGCAGCTTCCTATTTCTCACATTACTACCTGAGCTCTGCCTCCTGTCAGATCAGCGATGGCATTAGATTCTCATAGGAGTGCAAACACTGTTGCGAACTGCGCATGTGAGCGGTCCAGGTTGTGCACTCTTTATGAGAATCTAACGCCTGATGATATGTCACTGTTTTCCACCTCCCCCAGACAGAACTGTCTAGTTGCAGGAAAACAAGCTCAGGGCTCTCACTGATTCTACATTATGGTGAATTGTATAATTATTTCATTATATATTACAATGCAGTAATAATAGAAATAAAGTGCACAATAAATGTAATGCGCTTGAATCATCCCGAAACCATTCCCCTACTCCGGTCTGTGGAAAAATTGTCTTCCATGAAACAAGACCCTGGTGCCAGAAAGGTTGGAGACCGCTGGTGTAAGACATACCCGTTTCCCTTTTGTCTTCCGCCGTGATTGAAAGTTTCCTGAGCCCTCCCTAGAAGCCACTGTGCTTCCTGTACAGCCTGCAGGACCATGAGCCAATTACACTTCTTTTCTTTACAAATCACACAGTCTCAGGTATTTCTTTATAGGAGTGCAAGAATGGACTAATGCAAATACACAGATCTTCATTTGGAGGCAATAGAAATTATAATAAATAAGTGGAATATATTCCAACAATAGGGCTTTCCATTTAAAAAACATTGTAAAGAAATGTTACACAGATCTTTGCTTCCTGTTCTGAAATATTTAAAACTTGGAACATGCAAAGTTCAGGCCTTTCTCTCTAATGATTCATCAAGTATAACACACTGCAAAGAATGGGTGACTTTTTTTTCTTTTAGACAGGGCCTTGCTCTGTTGGCCAGGCTGGAGTGCAGTGGCACAATCTTGGCTCAGTGCAACCTCCGTCTCCTGGGCTCAAGCAATTATCCTGCCTCAGTCTCCGGAGTAGCTGGGATTACAGGTGTGTGCCACCACGCCTGGCTAATTTTTGTATTTTTCCTTTTTAAATACCCAGTCAGATTAATTTTACTTTGTGTTTTTGTTTTTAAGTCATGAAATTAGAAAGAGGGGCCTAAGTTTTGTAGGGCCTCTAACCAATTCATTTCAGATGTGACTAGTTTTTTTATCCTAAGTATTGAAATGCTAAATTGTCACCATTTTTTTTCTTTAAAAAATTAAAGAAATACTAGAAACACTTTACTTTGCTGGATAAGAATTATAGCCATTTGAATACAGGCATGATAAAGATCATCTTGAAGCACATATGCTAAATGATTTTTCCTTTAATAGTTTTCATTAACTTGTTTTTCCACATTGGTGTTCCTCATACTTCTTGTTTTTCACCAAGTGTCCATAAATGAAACAAACACAATGACTTCGAATGAAAATAATTTAAAATTATGTAAGAGTTAGAGCCACCTTCCCACCTGGTTGCCTAAGCTAGTCCCAGCCACACAAGTGGGACTTAGAAAGCTTTCAGGCAGGCTCTTTGAAGCATGGGGCCCTCTGAGGTGTGAGAGCAGGGGCAGGGCGTTTGCCCAGATGGGTAATATTTATAAGTGCACTAATGAATGAAAAACACTTGAAAGTAATATCACAATTTAATATTAAATTGTAAAATAATGTCAGCCAATTAATTAATGTATTCGTTAGATATAAGTGACTATGATGTGCCAGGTGGTGTTCTTGGAAATTTTTTGAAAGGTACTAGCTTATTCTCTGCTCCTCTATTACACATTCAATACATGCAATTTTTATGTCTGGGAGGATATGGTGAGATATATAAATTACTAGAGTCATAAAAGGCCCTGTATTGAAGAAGCACGATCTAGTTGACTTTGGGTAAAAAGTTGAGCTGATTCTAGTTTTCTCATTTGTAAAATGGGCATACAAATCCTGCAAGATTTTCTAAGAATTATTCACTATGGGTACAGTGTTTATCATAACTGGCATGAAGTAGATGCTCTAAAATAAAAATGACAGTTAATGTCTTGCTCCTGTGACATCTGCTGGTGCTAATATCACAAATCCAAAATCTCTTCTCATTCATAATTCCCAAATCCACCAATCTTTGTAATATAATTTATTTTCTTAACTTTGGAGCAATATTGGGGAAAATTGACAACTGATGTGAAGCTATTTACAGACTTACTTGTCTTACCTAGTGTAAATATTCACATATAAAACTTGGAGAAAGAGTATTTACTCATGAGATTTCCCTGCGGTCTCTGTTGTGTTATATAATATGTTACATAGGTAACAACTATGTTTCTAAATTCCAAAATAACAACAACAACAATAAACCAAAAAACACTGAATTCTGAAACACAACTGCCCCCAAGGGTTCTTGAAAATGATCTAAGGTCTAGCACTGCATCACTTGGTGTTATACAAAGGCTGATGCCTATTTCTTCTATCACTCAGTATTAAACTCTCCAACTAAGATGTATTATCCCTCACCGAAGGTAACATTTCTTATAAACAGATGCGCTCAGTTGCCTATGCAATGGAGAGCAATGATGTCTCCAGAAGTGTATTTCTTGAGTAAAAGCTCATTCTGCATAGATTTCATTTGCAATTTTGCATGCTACGGTTGCTGGGTAAACATGAAAAAATAAAGAATCTTAGCAAGTTGTTATATTCTGCCCATGTTTTGTTTACTGTGACACATTTTTCGTGTTCCAGAGTGTTTGGGGAGATAGACTGCCGTTTCCTTTGTAGTCAGTACACTAACAGCAGCAGAAACATAGCAGGGAGAGGTGCTGAAGCAAGCCAAGAAAGGCACAGAGAGAAAAATTTCAAAGACGAATGTTTCTGAAGTTCATACTTAGGCTGAAATAGGAGAAATATACGGTGGCTCAGTTTGCGCAGCTTCAGGCTATCTCGTTTCTGTCTTGGAGGAAAAAAAAATCTACCTACACTAGGTTGGGTCAGCCTACCTCATCTACAAATGGCTACAACTTCCATGAGTTATAGGTGAGGGTCATAAACCGAGAAATAATATGAACCAGGGCCCCAGTTTTTAAGTGGCAAGAGCTTCTTCTTTAATATCTATCCCTTACAGACTCTTCTTTAGTGATAGAAGCAAGGACTGAATTAATGGTTATAGCTCCTTGGTTCATTATAAATGAAATGGAGTATGCCCTGTTGCTTAGATTATCTTTTAAAACAGAACTTCAGGGAAGCTATAGGCTTCTTAGGGTGAGAAGACCCAGAGCTTGATGAGAGGCTCAACGTAGAATCAGGTGTAGGAGCCAAGTTCTCATTTTTATGGGGAAGTTGATGTGTGTGGGTCATCACAGAATCTAAGCAAAATTAGCAGATGGCAATCACAGGAAGGTCCTTGGGAAAGGCCAATATTATTACTGGACTATAAGGAACTCTAGTGCAGAAAGCCATGCAAAAATATGACAGGATTATGTCACATTGTAATAATTTTTCACACCCAGTGCTCTGCACTGAGCTACCGCATTTGAAAATTAGCACTACATACTTGGCCAAATGCTGAAGCATTATGGAAAGTTTCCCTGCTTGTTTCATAGAGTTCAAATAATTTCAGAAAAAATTAAAAATTTAGAAAATTTATATCCCTCCTGAGAAATTATATATGTGTGAATTTGGATTCTTGTCTAACACTTGTACAGAGTGTTTGTTTTTATATAACCTGTTTATTATAATTGTTTCCCATGTTGAATTTTTCCAACAGATGTGTGAAACTCATATATTAGTTGCAAAGACCATCTAATTAAATTTCCTGTAAGCTGAACGTCAAAATAGAATTTTACCCAAATACAAGCAATAGAAATTGAATTTCCCTTGAATCTTTTCTCTAAAATTCAAATTTGTTTTAGCAATGCTGCTAAGAAAATCCACAAAGAAGGCAATGAACCCTGAGAACATTAGAGTAAACTGGAAGATAACTTAGGAAATAAAAGTTGTTTGGGACAACCTTGTTATGTTATTCCCTTTAAAATGTAGCAATAATATTATTTGCTTTTGGAAATTGACATCTAATTTCCCTGTCCATGGAGTCATGTCATCTACCCCAAGAAGAGCATGTGCTTGAACGTGTAACTTGCATTTTTTGGTGTTTGTCTTTGCCATCTAGTGATGCAAAATGAGGCAACAGCTTCACAAAAAGTTAGAGTATTGAAAACATTTAGGTCCTATTTCTTTTTCTTATTGATTGTCACTGTGAAGTCAGTTTTCAGACACCACAGAAAGATGACTCCAATGTACAACATAATTTAAAAACTAATTCCTAACTGTTGCTTCCAAAACGTCTATAGTTATCTAAAGAAGTGGTTCCCAGTCAGAGACCCGCAGAGCCCCTAAAGTGAATTAAGATTGATTTAGGACAGGGGTGGGAAGAGTGGGGAGTTGGGAGGCTGATGTTGTTAACTTTTTTGTTTCCACTACACTATGAAGTCTTTTAAAATACTTTTTATTTTCTGTGTTTTGCTTTTTCCTGCATTAGAAAGACTGACATCAGCATTATTGATTGGCTCATAGAAAAGCCAATTAATTATGTTATCATCTTTCTTAAAATCTTCAAGATCTGGAGCTTTGTGGCATTGGAGTTATGCATAGTAAAAGGTGAAACAGTGGGGAATTCCTATTCTAAAATAAGACATTGTTAATTATTCTATTTTTGAAACTTGGGCTCAATTCCTCACCAGTAGCTCTGACCACTAGTCCTGAGGCAATCCGTAGGTGCCCTCTCATTTCTGTTTTCTAATTTCTTCAGAAAATTATTTGATTTCTTTTCTTTCCTGGCCAGTAAAGTTGTAAGGGTCTGTACACAGCTGAAAGAATTCATGGTATTTCTTGTCAATTTGTGAAATCAGTATCTGCCTGGTTTCTGTTAGGAAACAGATGGCACTCTTGAGAAGTGATTGAGGAAAGGTTAATCAAAGAACTATTTACAAAGTTATGTAGCAGGGTAGAATAAGCAATGAAGATAGTAAAGTACCCAAGAACCATCCTATGCCTGGAAGGGCGAGGAGAAGAAGTCATGACCACCCAACTGGGACTGTAGCACTTGGAGATGGGCCATCCAATGGAAGCCTTCAGTAGACATAGGAAGCCCCTGCCAACCCATGGCCCAGCAGAGAGGGAGCCTGGGGAATCTCTACCCTGCCCAGTGTGTGTTCCTGCCCTCCTGTTTACTGCAGATGCCTCTCACTGACCAAACCAAACTGGAAGCAAGTGCAAGGCTTCCCAGATGATACACCTTGTAGGGCTCAGCTCCAGAAGCACAAGGTGGGTCATGAAATTGTGAAGCTGGCAGGGTAAATAGAATATAAGGTACCATTGTCAGCCTTAGTAAGCCATAGTTGAAAAGACAATGGATGGACCACTGCATCAAACAAATGTATGTTCAAGTGTAGGGCACATCAATGATTGACAATGTGACTCTGGCAGGCTATTTAACCTCTCTGAACTTATTTTCTGGTATATACAATTCCATTGAATTGCATACTTTGTATGGATATTGTAGTTATTAAATGAGATAGGTCTGCATTAGTATTAATAGCAATGACAGTTTTTCATGAAGCCTAAGATGTACTGTATAAGGTTGAATAGTGCCATAGTCCCTTCACTCTCCCCACAAAGTTTAGATATTCCTGGAACCTCAGAAGGTGACCTTATGTGGAAATAGGTTCTTTGCAGATATAATTAGTTAAGATGAGCTCAAACTGGATTAGTATGGACCCTAAATCTAAAGAGTGGCATTCTTATAAGAAGGCAATGCAAGACACAGTGAGACATTAGGGAGAATTCCAGGTGATAACGGAAACAGAGACTGGGGTGTCTGTCCACCAGTCAAAGGACGCCAAGGATTGAAGGCAATCACAAGCAGCTCGGAGAGAGGAGTTAGCGGCCAGCCTGGGCAACATGGTGAAGCCCCATCTAAAAATACAAAAATTAGCCTGGCATGGTGGTGCACACCTGTAATTCCAGCTGCTCAGGAGGCTGAGATGGGAGGACTGCTTGAACCCCAGAGGTTGAGGCTACAGTGAGCCATGATTGCTCTACTGCACTCCAGCCTGGGTACAGAGTGAGACCCTGTGGGAAAAAAAAAGTAAAATGTTAGAAGTTCAAGATTCAAACTTCTTTTAAAATAGAAGAAGTAAAATTTTCCTTAAAAAATGGTATTGGCTGGAAGACAGTTTTAAAGGCCAAGTTTGTATCTGAGGCCGGTACCATCCAAGAGTATTGTTTGCATGAGCATTCTCCAACATCGTCATTTCAGTAAGAAAAATATCAGATTTTGAATAATATTTTCTGAATTCACCCCATTAGATTGTAACACCTCTCTCTAGCAGAAGGCAAAAGTGTTATTTACAAATGTATTGGCAGCATCTTTCTTTCTGTATATAAAGAAATGGTTGTAAGAAAGTTTCTATTAGGTAAGTAAAATAGAGATAGACATATTAATCTATTTTATCACTTCAAGCATAAAATCTCACAAAAATTCTTGTGCATATTTTCTGCATTTTAGACTCATAAGTTAGTCTCTTAATGTTGACTAAGGCAATATAAATTGTTTATGACATAGTAAATTGAAGATGGTACATATTTAAGAAAACATGTTTTAATAATTTTTAAGACTTATCCCATTACATAAAAACTCCCTTCTCACCTTGCATAAAATGGTAGAATTTTAAAGTTAGAGGGAGCCTTAGATCATCAAGTACATGCTGTATTTTATCATCTAATCTAATATCTTGTATCTCAAGCTGATTGTCTTTATTTGTAGCATTTTAAAGACATGATTACTTCTATGTTACCTATCTTTGTTCTCATAATATGTGGTATCCATGTCAGTGATCTTTGAGCCAGGGACCTCAATCTCAAATATCTAAATCAGTCAGCCAGGAGAGTGCATGAGTCAAACTGGCCTGGTGATGTCTGAAGAGCACAGGAGAATGTGAGCCTTCCTACACAGAGTGGCAGACAGCATTCAGGACCAGATGACAGAGGGAATGCCAAATCCAGTCCCCATATTGCTAAATCTTCCTACTCCAGAGAAAACAGAAATCCAGATTTTTAATGTGCAGTTTCTCTATTGAAATTCACAATTGATTAAATGTTTTTGAAAACTCTATGTGAGATAAACAAAATATATCTTTAGGCCACTGACTTTCAGATTTGGATCTTGGTATTTATATCCTGAAATGTATAGTTTATCCTGAAATAGTCAATTCCTCCCCACAGACTTACTGCAGGCAGAGGGGTTTGTGCCCAGGTGAATTTGATGATGGTAAGCTTTCTCCGATGCTTTGGAGACCCAGAAATGTGAATGGAAATGAAAGCACAACAGCTTGTGTTTACTGGCCTAACTCACAAGCCTATCAAATATTTTTTCTTGCTTTGCTGCTTATGTATGGGTTCTATTTTTCAGACTGTCCAACAGTCTTTAAAAATAAGCAATTTTCATTTTGCATCTTTTTTTTTTTTTTTGAGATGGAGTCTCGCTCTGTCGCCCAGGCTGGAGTGCAGTGGCGCAATCTCGGCTCACTGCAAACTCCGCTTCCTGGGTTCAGGCCATTCTCCTGCCTCAGCCTCTCCGAGTAGCTGGGACTACAGGCGCCCGCCACCACGCCCGGCTAATTTTTTGTATTTTTAGTAGAGACAGGGTTTCACCGTGGTCTCGATCTCCTGACCTCTTGATCCACCCGCCTCGGCCTCCCAAAGTGCTGGGATTACAAGTGTGAGCCACCGCGCCTGGCCCATTTTGCATCTTTTTAATATGAAAATATGTGGCTGGGAGCGGTGGCTTATACCTGTAATTCCACCACTTTGGGAGGCTGAGGTGGGCGGATCACCTGAGGTCAGGAGTTTGAGACCACCTTGACCAACATGGAGAAACCCAGTCTCTACTAAAAAAAAAAAAAAAAAAAGAAGGAAAGAAAAAGAAAATATGCAACGTATTAAGCTAGATAGTTTCAGTTTAACAAGCAGTTATTCTATATCTTCTCTGCAAAATATACCACTCTATATTCTATACAGTTATGGGTAAGACATGTTTTCTCTGTTCACAATTTTCTGTGTGACAGATATATCCCCTCAGCCATTCTTTTCTTTGACATATTTCTTCATTACTCCTTAATTGCATACTGTCTGGTGCTTACAATCAAAATGATAGCAACTTAGATTTTTCTGTAGACACTGTCTTGAGCATTGTGCATTAGTATTGCTGGCATTCCTCACAACACTGAGAAGTAGAACCTACTTTATCATTCTGAAACCTACCATTCCTGTTTCACAGATGAAGAAACCGTAACATGAATATACTGTAAATAAATTACCCTGTGGACACACCAATTTCTGCAAAGGACCGTCTGATCTCATTGTCTATGTGCTTCTTTATCTCCGTGTAGACTGTCTCCCAACAGGAAAAGACTGGTATGCCAGTTTGCTTTATCAGTGTCTTATTTTTCTGGAATTAGCATCACACTTGGAAATAATACACACTTTACACTAAAGCAAATGGAATAAATATGAGTTTCTTTTTTTTTTTTTTTTTTTTTTTGAGACGGAGTCTCACTCTGTCGCCCAGGCTGGAGTGCAGTGGCGCAACCTCGGCTCACTGCAAGCTCCGCCTCCCGGGTTCACGCCATTCTCCTGCCTCAGCCTCTCCGAGTAGCTGGGACTACAGGCGCCCGCCACCACGCCCGGCTAATATTTTTTGTATTTTTAGTAGCGACGGGGTTTCACCGTGGTCTCGATCTCCTGACCTCGTGATCCGCCCGCCTCGGCCTCCCAAAGTGCTGGGATTACAAGCGTGAGCCACCGCGCCCGGCCAATATGTTTCTTTATGCTTACATTTATAAACTCTAGAAAAACCACTTGTGTAGAATCTACAAAAAGAATTACCTTGTTGATAGTATATGATAAGATGTTTACAAACTATGTGTCTCATAGAACTAATTACCATGAGGAGTAAAATTATAATGAATACTAATGAATATTTGTCAAGTCTTGACTGACAGCTGACCAGAAAATCTACATTATCACTGACTCTTATTCTTTGAGTTCTCCAGAGTAAGGCTTTGAAGTTGATGGATTAACAAGTCACCAGATCCTTCAGTGACATTTTTCAAAACATAATTTTGTTTGATATTCGGAATATTATTGTGCAGGTGACAGAAGACTCATCATACTGGTTCCCGTTTTTAGCCAGCCATTTTCAATCCCTCAGTAAGTCTGTTGAACCTATCTTTTAAAAAAAAAAATCTTAAAGCCTCTCATTTCTCTCCCTACTACAAAGTAAGTGTTCAATAAATGTTTGCTCTAATTATTACTATTGTTGCTATTTTTCACAGTCACCAAATTAAAGCAACTTACTATCATTTGCTTGAACTACTGTAATAACCTCCTAGTTTGTATTTTATATCCAAACTTACCCTTAGCGCCCCCACCCCCCAATTTTTTTTTCACACCTTAGCTAGATGATCTCTTTAAAAAGCTAGTCTTTTTTTTTTTTTTTTTTGAGACAGAGTCTTGCTCTTTCACCCAGGCTGGAGTGCAGTGGCGCGATGTCGGCTCACTGCAGGCTCCGCCCCCTGGGGTTCACGCCATTCTCCTGCCTCAGCCTCCCGCATAGCTGGGACTACAGGCGCCCGCCACCTCGCCCGGCTGATTTTTTGTATTTTTAGTAGAGACGGAGTTTCACCGTGTTAGCCAGGATGGTGTCGATCTCGTGACCTCGTGATCTGCCCGCCTCGGCCTCCCAAAGTGCTGGGATTACAGGCATGAGCCACTGCGCCTGGCCTTTAAAAAGCTAGTCTTTTTTTTTTTTTTAAATTAACAGACTTTATCTTTACGAGCAGTGTTAGCTTCACAGCAAAATTGATCAAAGGGTACAGAGATTTCCCATGTATCCCCTACCCCATGCATACCTCCCTCGCCCCATTGTCCACATCCCCCCACCAGAATGGTATATTTGTTATGATTGATGAACCTACATTAAAATACCATTACCACCCAAAGACCATAGTCTACATTAGGGTTCACTCTTGGAGTTCTACATTTTAGGGATCTGGACAAATGTATGACATGTATCCACCATTATAGTATCATACCAGATAGTTTCACTGCCCTCAAAATCCTCTGTGCACTGCCTATTCATCCCTTACTTTCCCCTAACTCCCATCAACCACTGATTTTTTTGTTTTAACTGTCTCCATAGTCTTGACATTTCCAGAGTGTCATGTAGTTGGAATCATACAGTATGTAGCCTTTTCAGATTGGCTTCTTTTACTTAGTAATATGCATTTAAGTTTCTTCCATGGCATTTCATGGCCTGACAGCTCATTTCTTTTTAGTGCTAAATAATATTCCCCTTCCTGGGTATACCACAGTTTATTTATCCATTTACCTACTGAAGGACATTTTTATTTCTTTAATGCTTTGGCAATTATGAATAAAGATGATGTATATCTGTTAAGTGTTGTGGTAGACATAAGTTTTTAACTCCTTTAGGTAAATACTAAGGAGCATAGTTGCTGGTAAGTATTGTAAGAGTATATTTAGTTGGGTAAGAAATCATCAAACTCTCTTCCAAAATGTCTGTACTATTTTGCATTCCCAAAATCAATGAAGGAGAGTTCTGGTTGCTCCATATTCTCACCAGCATTTGACATTACTGGTGTTTCCATTTTGGCCATTCCACTAGGTGTGCAGTGGTATATCATTGTTGTTTTAATTTGCCCTTCTCTGATAATTTTTGGTGTGAAACCTCTTTTATTATTATTATTATAGTTTAAGTTTTAGGGTACATGTGCACAATGTACAGGTTTGTTACATATGTATCCATGTGCCATGTTGGTGTGCTGCACCCATTAACTCGTCATTTAGCATTAGGTATATCTCCTAATGCTGTCCCTCCCCCCACCCCACAACAGTCCCTGGAGTGTGATGTTCCCCTTCCTGTGTCCATGTGTTCTCATTGTTCAATTCCCACCTATGAGTGAGAACATGCAGTGTTTGGTTTTTTGTCCTTGTGATAGTTTACTGAGAATGATGGTTTACAGTTTCATCCATGTCCCTACAAAGGCACGAACTCATCATTTTTTATGGCTGCATAGTATTCCATGGTGTATATGTGCCACATTTTCTTAATCCAGTGTATCGTTGTTGGACATTTGGGTTGGTTCCAAGTCTTTGCTATTGTGAATAGTGCTGCAATAAACATACATGTGCATGTGTCTTTATAGCAGCATGATTTATAGTCCTTTGGGTATATACCCAGTAATGGGATGGCTGGGTCAAATGGTATTTCTAGTTCTAGATCCCTGAGGAATCGCCACACTGACTTCCACAATGGTTGAACTAGTTTACAGTCCCACCAACAGTGTAAAAGTGTTCCTATTTCTCTACATCCTCTCCAGCACCTGTTGTTTCCTGACTTTTTAATGATGGCCATTCTAACTGGTGTGAGATGGTATCTCATTGTGGTTTTGATTTGCATTTCTCTGATGACCAGTGATGGTGAGTATTTTTTCATGTGTTTTTTGGCTGCATAAATGTCTTCTTTTGAGAAGTGTCTGTTCATATCCTTTGCCCACTTTTTGATGGGGTTGTTTTTTTCTTGTAAATTTGTTTGAGTTCATTGTAGATTCTGGATATTAGCCCTTTGTCAGATGAGTAGGTTGGGAAAATTTTCTCCCATTTTGTAGGTTGCCTGTTCACTCTGATGGTAGTTTCTTTTGCTGTGCAGATGCTCTTTAGTTTAATTAGATCCCATTTGTCAATTTTGGCTTTTGTTGCCATTGCTTTTGATGTTTTAGACATGAAGTCCTTGCCCATCCCTATGTTCTGAATGGTATTGCCTAGGTTTTCTTCTAGAGTTTTTATGGTTTTATGTCTAACATGTAAGTCTCTAATCCATCTTGAATTAATTTTTGTATAAGGTGTAAGGAAGGGATCCAGTTTCAGCTTTCTACATATGGCTAGCCAGTTTTCCCAACACCATTTATTAAATAGGGAATCCTTTCCCCATTGCTTGTTTTTGTCAGGTTTGTCAAAGATCAGATAGTTGTAGATATGTGGCATTATTTCCGAGGGCTCTGTTCTGTTCCATTGATCTATGTCTCTGTTTTGGTACCAGTACCATGCTGTTTTGGTTACTGTAGCCTTGTAGTATAGTTTGAAGTCAGGTAGCCTGATGCCTCCAGCTTTGTTCTTTTGGCTTAGGATGGACTTGGCAATGCGGGCTCTTTTTTGGTTCCATATGAACTTTAAAGTAGTTTTTTCCAATTCTGTGAAGAAAGTCATTGGTAGCTTGATGGGGATGGCATTGAATCTATAAATTACCTTGGGCAGTATGGCCATTTTCACGATATTGATTCTTCCAACCAATGAGCATGGAAGTTTCTTCCATTTGTTGTATCCTCTTTTATTTCACTGAGCAGTGGTTTGTAGTTCTCCTTGAAGAGGTCATTCACATCCCTTGTAAGTTGGATTCCTAGGTATTTTATTCTCTTTGAAGCAATTGTGAATGGGAGTTCACTCATGATTTGGCTCTGTTTGTCTGTTATTGGTGTACAAGAATGCTTGTGATTTTTGTACATTGATTTTGTATCCTGAGACTTTGCTGAAGTTGCTTATCAGCTTGAGAAGATTTTGGGCAGAGACAATGGGGTTTTCTAGATATACAATCATGTCATCTGCAAACAGGGACAGTTTGACTTCCTCTTTTCCTAATAAAAGCTAGTCTTGCCCCACTTCCCTTGGAAACCCTCTCTGGAGATCCTGAAATGACTGAATTCCTGTCTATTTTCTCATACCCTCTCTTAGCATCATTTACCTTCCTTTTGCAACACTAACCATAATTGTAATTTTACACACATTTATGTAAACCATTGATTAATGCCTCTCTAGACCATAAGGCCTGTGACAGTGGGAGACTATTTATTTCAATATATATCCATTGAATTCATGAATGCTATGTTATTAGATTCGCTAGCTAATAAAAAGGTGTTTAGCATAATGTAATCATAGAAATGCTTCAAAACAGCACATTTCCTTTCATCTGAATGTTTATGGCTGTCAGGCTCTATGCTTTGCAGGTACTGTTCTAATGTCCAGATATACTCCTATGGAGTTCAGTTTTTCTATTTAGGGCCTTCAGGAGAAATAGGCCTTAACTGTGAGACATCCATAGGCCAAACCAGCAGTGTCTATAGTGTCTGCTGTTTGGTTCCCCTTAATCCCTGAAAGAAAAGAGACTAAGATTGTTCCATTCATAAAAAGGTGACTTGTGACTTACATATCCCTAGACAAATGAATGCATTATTCATGTGTTCACAAGTTCATGTAAAGCAAAGAAAGCCTAATGAAGATTTATATCAGGATCTACTTTCTGACTGTAAAATGTATTATTCCTTGGGCTTATCGTGCAAAGGAAGTGGTGGAAACCTCATCCTCTGAGCTATTAAGACTCCGTGAACAACAGATTACTCTGGGGACCCATCCTTATGGATTAGGTGGGGAGATGGTCATGGATTTGATGATATAATCAGTCATCTATTCTCAATTTTTGCAAGAGGGCAGAAGTAAAAAGTGTGGCCAGTGGAAAAGCTTTAATCATTGTTGAATATTCGTGTTAAGTGAATAGTTGTATGATATAGAATGGAATTGGCATCCTATGTTAACCTTAATCTTTTGTGTAAATGGACATAAAACCTCTGACTCCCCCAGGCAGATGACTGTCTACCATGAACTTATAAGCTTAATGTGTATTCCTCTGCTGGAGCCCTTGGCTCTGTGGTTTTCTGTGCTCTCACCCAGTCCTGTAATCATCTCTTAATATTTCTATATCTTCAGGGACAGCAGGATACCTGTCACAAAGATGGAACTGGTCATTCTTTGGTGGCATGAGTAAATGGATTGATGAATAATGGTACCCATATTCCTGGGAATTATATTAAGCAATTATTGACTTGGGAAAAAAAAAATCCCAAACTTTGCTACTATGGTAAATTATTTTCACTTTCTATTTTGCACTTCTTTTTTTCTGATCCTGATGTACTATTGTGTCTGTTTCTCTTGTTTCTTTTTTCCTTTCACTCTCTCTCTCTCAAAAGAGGTTTCCCATCCTGCTGAATTAAAGGCTAATATCAGTGCCCTTTATGACATCAAAACTTGATTCTGACTGACAAAATCTAGCTGGCTTTTGTATTCTGCTTTTTTAAAACCTTTGACGTAGATTGTGTTACTAAGTATTGCTATGTATGTTTTCCAGTTTGGAAATCAGTAGAAAGGAGATGACTTTTAATTATCTTTGAACTGGCCAGCTTAACAGTTAAACCTAGGACCCAGACAGAAAATCCATTTTTGGTTTGTTTTTGAAAAGCAAGCCATCCATTCTCTCAGCCAGTATAAAACCTTTTTCTTCTGAAATCTCCTTTCAACTTCAGTAGTGTACGAAGGCTGGGCTCTCCAGAGACGGACCACAAACTGAAGTTTAGGGCATCGAAGACATTCGTTTGAATATTTGTGATAACATATTGCAACAGTTATCTGTAACAGCAGCATAATTTGTTCTTTATGAACATGGTAATATTTTTACTTTTTAATGAAGTAATTATTTTCAGATTGTTTCTTTAATATAGCATGAAGAGTATATTTTAAATGTCTACTTAATAATTAATCATTAAAATTTGAATATGTAAGTTACATAATTTAGTAGTAACCATGAACCTATGACATAGGCATTATTTTTCCCTTTCCGCAGATGACAAAACTGAAGTTCATTGAGGCTATTAGATTTATCCAAGGTCACATATTGAGTTGAAGGACTCAGGTCTTTGTAACTTAAAAGCCATGTTTTATGCCAGTGCCTCTTCTTAACAATTTTAAAGATGATATTGCAAATTGACATTTAAATTTTGAAAAATAATTTTTATTACCAGATGCTGCATAGGTTAGCTGAGACATTTCAGGGACTTTAAAATGATCTTGAGAGTTTAAGTGATACTTAATAACATCATGTTCTCTGAGTAGTGAAACTTCTTTTACATCCATTATATATGCTACTTTCATTTCACAGGAATGGTTGCCTGGTGAACGACTACAGCTTTGCTGGTAGTACAGTATATTAGTCTGTTCTCACACTGCTAATAAAGAGATAACAGAGACTGGGTAATTTATAAAGAAAAAGAGGTTTAATGGACTTACAGTTGCACGTGGCTGGGGAGGCCTCACAATCATGGCAAAGTCAGGTCTTATGGTAGCAAGCAAGAGAGAGAGGGGGACTCTCTTTGTGCAGGGGGACTCCCCTTTATGAACCCATCAGATCTCATGAGACTTACTCACTATCATGAGAACAGCATGGGAAAGGCCCACCCTCATGATTCAATTACCTCCCACTGATTCCTTCCTGTAGGAATTATGGGAGCTACCATGTGAGATTTGGGTGGGGACACAGCCAAACCATATTAGAAAGATTTCATTATGCACTGTCAATGAGTGGTCAGAACTAACAGCTGGGATGTAGATCCCACCAATCCACAAAAGCAGGTGCGCCCCTGAAATGTTCACTTGGGGCATAGTCCGCATGGCGTCTCAGAAGAGGGAGCTGTATTGATCTTTGCCTTGGCAGTGTACTGTTTCGAGGCTTTTCTTCTCAAGGTGAGTCGAAGAGTGAAAGTGGTTCCTATAATTTATTTCCACACATACTGTCCATTTGTCTTTATCCTTTTCTTTTTAAATAGCTCTTTGTGTGTTAAGCCCTTGCCCTTTTATCTTTATGTTTTCCTCTGAAGTAGAAACAAAGGGTTTACACAATAATGCTGAGGCATGAACTCTATTGAGTTATCTAAAGTCCTTCACTGATTAAGTGAAGTGCTCTTACATCAACTTCAGATTTGGACCTCATCAAAATAAGCACATTATTATGAGCCATAGTCATTTGGGATAATTAGTAAATAGATAAAACAACAAATTTAAAATTCATGGATGTCAAATATTTACCACTTTAGCCTGTACTGTGCACAGGTACTATGAGATGAGATTACAGGTGTATAGAGAAGAGTAAAATATATATTTTCCCCTTAACACCAATAATATAGTTTAACATATAGTATGAGTAGAATGTTCTACCAAAATAATGATTCCAGGTAGAAATGCAGTGGAAGACTTCATGGGTGGGAAGAAAAAAATAAAAAGAATTTCCATGGAGCCATGGAGGATAGAAATGGGGTCTAGGAATTCATCCAATATGGAATAGCCAAGAAAATGAAATGAGAGATTTGAATGCCCTTCAGACTCTTGGGCAAGGTTTGCTCCAAGCCTTCTCCTTCTGCATCAACTCAGTAAGTCCCTCCTCTCTTTCTGAACCCACAATGCCTCCAGAAGTTCCCTCAGAGTCTATCTGAACTGTCTGCTTCATCCATTCACCCATGTAGCAATGAGTCCATGTATTCTCAAGCAATCATACTACAAAATATATATTCCCGTTGGAAGACTGGTGTTATTTTATCCTGAGATTCCCCTTTTTGTCTTTCCTTAATATATTTTAAATGGTTTAGGACTCCTATTTACCTTGTAATAAATTATACCTCCATAAGTATCTGTATTTAATCTCAAATCATGGTGATTTATTTTGAAGGGAGGTGTTTAGTAAGTTATCTATAATAAAATAGTAGTACAGATTTAAATGGTAATTGACACATTATTAATACATGTTTATGTTGAATTATTTTGGTCCGATTCTTTTAGCTTTAAAAGGACTAAATTTTACAAAGCCTTACATAGTAACAATATGTACACTCTTACATTTCAATTAGGAAAAAAATTAAAAGCTATTAACTGAATGTAAAATGATTCTATATTTAATTTTGTATATAATCCACAATAAGAAAATATAAAACAGGCACACCTTTTATTAAAACTTGTCAGTACAGTTTTATTAAAGGAGGAAAAGAGTATTGACCTCTTTAAAGTCATGTTGTGGCTCTGAAACATTAAAAATATAATCACAATATGATATTAAAATACCACATTCATTTAAAACACAAGATACATTTAAAAGGAATTGTTAACACTTTGATTTCAATAACTCATGTGTTTTCACCATTTTGGTTTTGGGTGAAACAGAGGGTGCAGTTTACGGAAAGCAAGGCTAGGAGGAAGAACCATTTTAAGCATGTGAGGTACTTGCCTTAGAGGTACACCAGCTGACCCATAGCCACGCCTCCTATGCATGTGGCACTCAGTTTCCTTTCCCAAGAAGGCTTAGGCATTTTTGCACCACCCAGTTCTAGAGAGAGCAGAGGTAAACGAGACAATGCTGAAGATCTCAAGGGGATATTTCCTCCACAAAACTGTAACAGAGAAAAAGTGATGTACTCAAGTTGTAGAAAGGAGTTCATTCCTTCTCCTACCTGTGTTTATTTTCTATTGATTGGCTGTGGTTAGGAGGGTGATAGCTCTTCACTGTAATTCACACTCTGCCTGAGTCCAGGTTGTTCTTGGCGCCAGCTGGAAGCGTACTTATTGTGTCAGCAAGGATCCAGTGGGCTCTGGAGTGTGACCTGCTACTGGGTAAGTGTAGCTTAGCCGGCTCTTGTGGAGCTAGGATCAGCATGGCATAAAGCTGTTCTCAGCATGACAGTCCATTTATAGAGAGCTACGGGTTATTTGTGGCTGGTCATTCCAGCTGAAAACATTTTCTCCTTACGTTCTGGTTCTGTGATTAGAAAGCAAAATTCAGCTAGATTTTTATAAATCAACTTACCTGCGCTCATTTATTATTGAAAAATTTCTAATTTATTTATCTTTTCCTTATCAGCTAATATGGGGAAATTGAAATTTTATGTATTTTAAATTATGTATTTGAAACATTTTATTTTTAAAGAAGAACAATCATTTAGGAATCTACAAAGTTATACAACAATATCTTGAATACGTTCTAGTTTTTTGAACTGTCTTAGTAGCATATATGTCACCATTTCAATAGAAGAAAAGTTTTCAGTGAATACTAGTAAAAATTGGTTTTGCCTAAATTCTTTTCCTTGTATACTTAGAAGTAAAATCTCATATAAAAACTATATTGACATTTCAAAGATTCTTCACCCATATTATTTACACTCTGGTTTACTGAGTTTTATTAAAACTAATCTTTTGATTTTTTGTTTAGCATTTTAAAGTTATTGGGCTGAAAAATATGTAACCTTCACATTCCATAATTAACTGTTACAAGATTTTCATACCCTGCGGAGCGGTGTGTACCTCTGGAACAGAGATTTATTAAAGTTTAATAAATGATTTATACCTGCACATCCTATTGAAAAATGAAAGTTTTACGGCCCCCAAACTAGAGAATATCATCTTTCTCGCTGAGCTAAGGTGATGATGGCATTTGTAAGGCAATAGAAAAGTTATAATAAAAATACTGGCAGTTTTTAGAATGTTTTTCATCTATGAATCTTGAAGTCACTTACAAATATCAGGTGTAATTTCAGTGAATCATTAATTATCAGTGTTTTATTTCCAGTCATACCAAGTCATGTCATCCAAAGCAATAAGGTAGGAGTAAACTACTTATTTTCTGAATTAATAGAGGGAGAAATTATATGAATAATATAAAAATGAACAATAATTAAAAATCAGCCTGGGCATGGTGGCTCACGCTCATAATCCCAGCACTTTGGGAGGCTGAGGCAGGTGGTCACCTGAGGTCAGGAGTTCTAGACCAGCCTGGCCAACGTAACGAAACCCTGTCTCAACTAATAATACAAAAAATTAGCCAGCTGTGGTGGTGCATGCCTGTAATCCCAGCTACTCGGAAGGCTAAGGCAAGAAAATCACTTGAACCAGAAGGCAGAGGCTGCAGTGAGCTGAGGTTGTACCACTGTACTCTACCCTAGGCAACACAATGAGACTGTCAAAAAAAAATGACAAAAAAACCCATATATTTATAAACCCATATATATATAAACCCATAGGTATATATATATATAATTTATAGTTTGCCTGAATTCACTCTTTAGAGAAAGCAATATATTTGCCATAGTGATGCAATCAGGAATGGCATGTGCCTCTGGCTATCATTTCACCAAATGTGTAAACATACTTTGTTATCTATGTGGCTAGTAGGGTTGCCAGATTTAGCAAGTACAATTAAAGGACACCCAGTTAATTTTGGATTTTAGAAAAATAACAAATCAATGTTTAGTATAGCATATTTCTAGTATTGCATGTAACATACTTGTGCAAAACAGTTATTTGTTGTTTATTTCAATCTATATGTAGCTATGAATCCATATTTTAACCTCACAAATTTAGAAATAAATGCTTAGTGTGCCTCCATCTAACTGGTCCCCACCAATCTTGCAGAAGACTTTTAGGAGACATAGAATACTGAGAAAATAAGGTGAGTAGCATTCAAGAATTAAGGTAAGGATCTTCATGAAAACCTGCTGGATCTTAAGAGAAACTCTCTGACCTCTTCAGGGCAAAGATCTCGATAGCACCAGGCAAAAGCCAGAAATAACTTCTCCTGTTTCAGAAAACTCATCCACGATGATAGCAAGTGGCACAAAAATAAAACAAAACAAAAAATCATGCTTTTCAGGGGTCTCCTCTGTCTCTGTGTGATGGAATCCTCAGGGAACTGACTGAAATTCTACCATAAAATCACCATAAAATTCATTTAAACACTGACAAAGACTGAATTAACCAGGAAGATTCTGTTTAAAGCAGCAATAACCATTTCCAATCATAAGATTAAGAGCGAAGCTTTTGATAGATGCTGGGGGAAGTTACGTTCTCTGGACCTAAATGGTTTCATTCTAATTTTAGTTTCTAGCTGCTGGTTACGGAATCTTTACAAGATTTAGGCACCTCAGCTCATTATAGTGCTGTACATCCACTGTTTCTCCATGTATTGTAAATGTTGCATTAATCAGAGGTGGAAAAGAAAGAAAGGATCTCAGTTCTGAGAAAGAGCAAGGTAGTATAGGTCAGTGTTAAACTTAACAACTTAATTTATTGGTGACTATTTTTAAAGCGCTTACTTTATTTGCTCTTTAAATTTTAATGTACAGATGTGCTGTCACTTATATATCTTTTTTTTTCCTCTCTACAAATGTAGCATGGGTTCCCCCTGCCTTATCTGTTTGATGTTCATATTTGGCTAGTTGTATTAATGAATAGGGCTCTGAATGCAACAGTTGCCAACCTCATCTTATTCCTTCTCTTCTCTTGTAAAAGTTATGAAAACAGAAAAGTACTTCAAAATTGTTTTTTCTATGTCTGTGAAATTTATTTTTTCCTCCTGCTATTAATGCAATTATTTTTCAAGCCTTGTAAGATCTCTTCACATCAATGTTTCTGAATATAGAAATTCCTTGATCTTTATTATGATTTATAGAGTTATTTGAATATGAATTTGGTAGTCACCATAGACCAACTATAAGCAAATAGAAATCTCATGCTATTTCTCAGTATTATTTTCTAGATTAAATACATAGCTTATTATTTATTAGTAGTAAGGATCAATATGTATAATAATTTATGTTGAAATTGTTATTCTTATATTTTTGATCATAGAACTATTTTTCCAAACAAAATGTTACAATGAAACCTAAGGAAATAATAGCTGTAAAAGTATCTTCTAATATATTTGTCACTTACTCCTATCTAACCTGAGTTGGGAATGCTGGGAAGATTTTAGGAACCCCCCGGAACTCCTCAAATCACACTTTGAAGAGCAATGCCCTTTGCAAATGTGACAGGACACAGAACATTATTGAAGCCAAAAATAATTGAAGAAAGCAAAAGAAATAGGGGATTGTTAATAAGCTTTCTGTTTTCTAAGTCTTCTCTCCTATTTAACATTTAAACTGATACTAAATGGCTACAAGGACACAGAACATTATTGAAGCCAAAAATAATTGAAGAAAGCAAAAGAAATAGGGGATTGTTAATAAGCTTTCTCTGTTTTCTAAGTCTTCTCTCCTATTTAACATTTAAACTGATACTAAATGGCTACAGATCCAGTGAAATGTTCCTATATTCTTCCACCTCACTCTAAGCATATCTGTCTCTCTTCAGTTGATGATATCATTTCAATTATTTGCATGTCTGCATCTCATTAGACTGTGCACTGGGGGTAATGTCTTTCTCAACTGCATATTGACAGGACCTGCAAGACCACTTGGCACACAGTAAGATCTTGATAGGTATTTTTGAATTAACATATGAATAGATAAATGGAAAAAAAAGAAGCCCAGATAGCACAGATGTTTATTGTGGAGCATCTTATCTGTCCCCCAAATGCCCTTAACACAGCTTCAGCTGATGATTGGCATGGAAGACCCTAAGATTGTTGAGTGGGATACCCAACATTTCAAGTACCCACTTTTCTACCTTCAATTGAGTTGGGAATGTATCCCTGATGTACAAATTCTGCAAATGCACGGGCTTCTCTGGAGCCTTCCCTCTCCAACTGAAACCACACATTGAGAGTTAGAGGAAAGGATACGGTGGCTGTCCAGACTCTAGCTCTAATAGCCGTTTTAGCCAAATAGGAAGTGAAAGCATTTTCTTTTACGATGAAGTTCTGAATTGTTCTCTAAACTACATTGTTTATTCTGTTGCCGTCAATTTCTCAATTTCTTGTAGTAGTGTCTTCCTCACACCTACTAAAACACACCTACTAAAACAAACCAACAATGTGAGGGGTAACTCTGCTTCTCTTCAAGGATTTGTTTTTTAAGTTAATTACCTCCATGAGTCATCTAAACTGATGTGTATGCATCATTTTCTGCAACTTTGTTTTCAATAAGTATTGAATTTTGGTCAATTAGACTTTTAATGATATAAACTTTAAACTTGATTATATATTATGTTTGTTCATAAATTTAGGACTATAGATTTATTTAAAACTATCTAATTTTTGATCACACAGGAGGATGTCTTTCATGCAATTAACACACATGGAAACTTTAAATGCTACCTTCAGAATATTTTCCTCACCCATATGTCACTCCTTCATCTCAGCACTTCCATCTGATTTGGCCCCTCAGGTATGTTCACACACAGCACCCACTGCTTCCCTACTAAACTGTAAGCTCCTGAAGTCAGGGCGAATCTGACATTTTATCCTCAGTATTTAGCATAGGGCCTAACACATAGCAGGTACCAAAAAATTTTTAAAAATGAAAGAAGGAGTATGTATTGAACATCGATTATATAGCTTTAATATGATAACTCAAAGATAAAGGTTGGTCTTTGTCCTAAGGGAGTTCACATAATGAGAAGACAGGCATATAAGTATATCAACGTGATTTTAAAGACACAAAACAAAATTAATGGATTCGTGAGTATCCAAACCTTGGAGTAGTGAAAGTGTATTAAGGAGCAAGGGGTAGGGTACATTGCAGGCACTTGGGACAACACTATATTTTGTCAAATCTAAGACACCTATTGTAAGCGACATAGTTAAGTGTGATTTTTAAAAAATGTGTGTTAAGAAAGACAGTGTACACTTGATTTTTTAAATAATGTTGACTGAATTTGGCCTAATATGCTATCTTCAAGTTAAATTGTGTTATTTAGACTTATTTTGAGTTGAAATCAGTTGCAAGTTTGTGTTCATGATGAAAGATCCAAAAATATTTAAGGGTTACCTAATTATAGATTTAACTTGTATTTTTAAGTGATATTAACCATATTTTACCAATTTTTGTTGTTGTTGTTGTTGATACAAGTTCTTGTTCTGTCACCTAGGCTGGAGTGCAGTGGCGTGATCGCGGTTCACTGCAGCCTCAATCTCCAGGGCTCATGTGATCCTATCACCTGAACCTCCTGAGGAGCTGGGAAGCTGGGACCGTATGCATTGTGCCACCATGCCTAGCTAATTTTTTATTTTTCTTGTTGTTGCTGAACTAGGGTCTTGCTTTGTTGTCCAGGTTGGTTTCAAACTCCTGAGCACAAGTAATTCTCCCAACTTGGTCTCCCAAAGTGCTGCGATTACAAGTGTGAGCCACCATGCCCAGCTGTGTACTTTAGCAACTCTAAAAACATTTTTTTTCATATTCTAAGAGACACACTTATTGCTGAAATTGGAATGTGTCATTTGACCAATGACGTGTCATAGTTTAACTGGCAACATTTTTCTTTTCAGACATGTATAAAGTGTTGTTACTTCATATAACCAACACTATTTTAGATTAAAAAAAATAGTAAGTTATTTTGTAATTATTAGTTGAAGCAAGATAGTGAAAAACATATTAAGATATAAAAACTAAAATATTTGGCCAGGCGTGGTGGCTCACGCCTGTAATCCCAGCACTTTGGGAAGCCGAAGTGGATGGATGATGAGGTCAGGAGGTCGAGACCAGTCTGGCCAACACAGTGAAACCCCGTTTCTACTAAAAAAAATACAAAAATTAGCAGGGCATGGTGGCGCACACCTGTAGTCCCAGCTACTTGGGATGCTGAGGCAGAAGAATCGCTTGAACCTGGGAGGCTGAGGCTGTGGTGAGCCAAGATCATGCCACTGCACTCCAGCCTGGGCAAGAGAATGAGACTCTGTCTCAAAAAAAAAAAAAAAAACCCTAAAATATTTAATAGTGCTTCATTTTAAAAGTTTCCAAATGGAACACAAAATTATTTAAAGTGTCCTTTAAAGTTATTGCTAAAATCAGCTAAACCTACAGGTAGAATTGAACTTACAAATTAAACTCAAAAACTTAATGATAAACTAAGAATTTGGATTGGTAAATTAAAGCAACCCAACATTAATTTTGGAAATAAAAGAGAATATCTAAAAAGTATTTTGTGTCTATAAAAGTCACCCTTCTCGTCAGCTGAAATTGCTCAACTGGGAGAGCATTAGACTAAAATGTCACCCTTAAGTTCAACAAAAATATAAAATACAATTCAGAAGGCAAAAGTAGTAAGAATAAAGGCAAAGAGTTACAAAATAGCCTGACATCTTCAAAAAATTGGGGTGTAGAATGCATGTGGGGAGAAATAGTGTAAGATTTCTTTCTTGTCTGCCCTCTACCACCTTCTCTAACTGATTTACTAAGTACTTTTGAAATTCCTCACAATCAATGGGACATCTGATTCAATGTTGATAGAAATATTGAGTGAGCATTCTTGTGTTGTTCTTTAAGGGGGAAACATGCTTTCTTTCACTGGTAAGTGTAACGGTAGTTGAAATTTTTCATCAATGCCCTTTTTCAGGTTAAGTTTCTATTTTTACTTTACTGAGATTTTTATTATGAATGAATGTAGAATATAGTAGAATTTTTTGAATGTATTGAGAAGATCAATAACTTTTTTCTTTTTCATCTGTTGATATAGTCAATTACATTGATTGATTTTCAAATGTGGAACCAATCTTGTATTCTGAGGATAAAACCCACATGGCTCTGGTGTATAATTCCTTTTATGTTTTGCTGAATTCAGTTTACTAATATTTTGCTAAGAATTTATCTGCCTATGTTCATGAGAGAAATATTGTTTTCAGTTTTCTTATAATGCCTTGGTACAGCTTTTATATTAGGGCAATGCTTGCCTCATGAAATAAGTTTGGAAGTATACATATATCTTCTATTTTCTGGAAGAGTTCGAATAAAATCAATATTATTTCTTCTTTAAATGATGGGAAGAATTCATCGAGGGAATCATCTAGACTTGGAATTCTCTTTCTGATATTTTTCATAAATTTAATTTATTCAACAGACAAAATGCTATTCTGCTCCTCTATTTTTTTTCTTGAGTGAGCACTGGCAGTTTGTGTTTTTAAGAAATTTATTCATTTCATCAATACTTCCAAATGTATTGGCATAACGTTGATGATAGTCTTTCCTCGTCCTGTTGTAGAACTTACTGTGATGTCCCCTTTCTCTCTTCTGACATTGGTCATTTTTAATTTCTTTTTTTTCTGTTTTCTTTCAAGGAGCCATCTTGGATTTTAGTGGTTTGTCTGTATAGATTTTTCTGTTTTAATTATTTTCCATGTTGTTTTTTTTCTTCTGATTGTTTTGTGTTTAATTTGCCCTTATTCTGGTTTCCTAGGGTGGAAGCTTAGTTCATTGACCTGAGAATTTATTGTTTTTTTTTCAACTATAAGTATTTAATGCTAAGAATTTCTCTCTAAATACTGCTTTACCTGTACCCCACAAATATTGGTATGGTATGTTTTTATTTCCATTTAATTCAAAATAATTTCTAATCACTTGGTGCTATGGTCACTGGAGGTTGGTAAGAATTTTTGTTCCCTGCTCCAGCGTCAGTACTAGAAAGATTCCCTGTCTCCGGGCCTTAAAAGTAGGGCTTTCTCAGCATTTCTGCTGCCATTTTATTAGAGGTCGAATTGTGTCCCGCTCAGAATTGGTACTGGTAACCCCCAGCATCGCAGAATGAAACCTTAATTGGAAATAAGGTCATTGCAGAAGTAATTAGTTGAGAAGAGGCTATTAGGGTGGGCCCTAATTTAATGTAACTGATATTCTTATCCTCCTATCAGAAGTATTTGTTTTTTGCCTGGGTCCCTGTGGCTTGAGTGTTTCCTGTACTCTCCCAAAAACCAACAGTTTGAGATGGGTGCCTTGTATGACAGAAGAGTCCTGGGCAGTGGGCGAGGCTTCGTGCCCCACCCCAGCAGCAGCTGATTTCCACCAGCTCACCTGCACCACTGAGGGGGACTCTCTTCAGTCTCCTGCCCTGCCTGCAATCCCTTCATCTTTCATAGGAGCTTTATTTTTTAGGTGGAGCTTGTGAAAAAGAGCTGGCCAGTGCCTATAAAATTCTTCAGGTGAGAGTTTCCAGTCTTCCCTAACTGATATGATAGCCCACATTCAGCCTTTAAGAATTGTTTTAACATTTGAGCAGATTTCTTATCTGAGTCTATGGCACCAGCCTCTTCCTCCCATGTTCCATCAAAGGTAAGGAGTTTTTTTGTCTGTCTTCGCTCCTCAGAGGAGCTGACCCTTTGGAATTCTGCCCATTTTGTTGCTTTCAAATCTCAGGTCCCAGTGGGCTCAAGAAAAGCAATCATTTTGTGCATGATCTGGCTTCTTATTGTTGAGGTGGAAACAATGGTAATATGGGTGTGTGTATTTCTACATTCTAGGTAGAAATTGAACAAAAGCATTCTTTGCTATTATACCTGGGTTGTTCTTCACTGTTCCCTGGGAATCTGTTATGGAAATTATGCTGAGCTAGTAATTCTGATGGGATGATCTTCACTCATGCAGACTGTGGCGTCATGTAAAAGGAAGGCTAATATGGATGTGAGGTTCAAGATCAAGGTAAATTCTTCATCTGACTGGTGCTTATAAGAGGATGATATGTTTCTTTCTCTTTTAAACTAAAAAGGTCTACCAACATGTGAAGTCGCAAAATATGACATGCCTATTGTTAATTTTAATTGAGATACAGAAGACTGTCACTGCTGGGATATTCCCATTTAACTACTTAGAATAAAGCTCCTCCCAAATTTTGGAGCCAGAAGGATGTTGTTACATTTGCATTTCAGATAAAGTCAGTGAAGTGGGTGGTGGGTTGGACTGGTCCCAGCTTAGGGACTTGAATAAAGCTCTAGAATAATTTGACTAAATGTACATAGATATCCAAAGTTGCCACTACACCTGAGAGTACTATCAAGGGTTTTTACAGCAGCATGGTGACGGTTTTCCCACAATTAAGGCATTGTAAAGTACAATGTAGGTTTGTTTAGAAACATTTTCAAGTTTCCACAACATATATGCAATGATCATATGCCATGAAGCACCATTAAACATTAACATTTTTGGAAAACTTACTGTAAGAGAGGTGTTAAATTAATGGACTATACATATTTCACAAAGATTAATAATTATATTATTAGTGGTCATATTAAACTAATATAATAACATAAGCTATAATATAGCTAATAAAGATATTAACTATAAAAGTAATAGCTAATAATTTTGTGCTGGGTGTCATGTTAATTGCTTTATAGTTTGTCCAATTCTTATTAACAATGATAAGAACAATATTGATGATAGCTAATATTTAATCAGTGCTTATTACATGCCCACTATTTTGCTGATCCCTCTGCCTACTTCACATCGTTTAATCCTGACAACAGCTCTATCACATATGTACCATCATTCTTGGTATTTTATGAGTCAGAAAACTGTTCCACAGAAACACAATTTACCTTCAGATGTAAAGCTATTTTCCAGTGAGACCATGCCCTTATGCTGTTTGTATTGAGCCTACATTGGATGGGGTGGAAGGAAAATAAACTGTCGCGTAAAGTGACCTTCCTTCCAATAGTGTCTCTGATACTTATAAATTGCATTGCATGCATGGGCTAATTACATAACTTTCTTGAGCCTTGATTTTCTAATTTGTAACATGTATGTGCATAATACCATCTATATTTTGAAATATTACAGGTAATGCATGGGCCGGGTGTGGTGGCTCATGCCTGTAATCCCAGAACTTTGGGAGGCCAAGGTGGGTTGGATCACCTGAGGTCAGGAGTTTGAGACCAGCCTGGCCAACATGGTGAAACCTCATCTTTACTAAATATATAAAGCTGGGCGTGGTGGCTGGCATCTGTAATCCCAGCTACTTGAGGGGCTGAGGGAGGCAGAACTGCTTGAACCCGGGAGGCGGAGGTTGCAGTGAGCCAAGATTGTGCCATTGCACTCCAGCCTGGGCAAAAGAGTGAGACTCTGTCTCAAAAAATAAGATAATGCATGTAGAGAAACTAAATACACATATTTCACACTTTTCCAGTCTCTGGACCTGAGACAGCCTTCTGGCTCACAATCCATTGACAGAAGGAGAGGTCAGTATCCATGAGAAAAAAATCCTGCAATATAATGGCAAGTGTTACAGTAATGACTTCCCATAATAATGTTTCTGACCTAAGGACAACTGCAAATACCTATATTGGTATACTTGGGAAAAGGGAGCACCCAGTCACTCTATTACTGTTGCATATGGGTCTTAGTTGACTTTGATACTTGGGGACCCAAGGCGTCATCATGGCACACCTGTTAGAGTGGAGCTAGATATCTTTTAATCAAGTGAAGCATGAAGTTCTGCTCCAAGACTGGCTCACAGTAGGTTTATTGAGATGGCAGAGATTAGCCTGATAAATATTGAGAGGAAGGAAAGAGAGAAGCATTTCCAGAAGACTTGAAGAGGAAGATCATGCTTGACTCCAGAAGCAATATATAGTTCTGAATGAAAAGACAGTTGACATAAAGTGGAAGAGTGGCCAGGATGGATGAGTGGATGGAGAGTTAAACATGGGACTCCCATCATGAAGGCCTTGTGTTCTGATTTGATTCTGCAGGCAATGGAATCATAAAATAATTTGAAACAAGATTGGGATGTGAACATATTTTATACCTAAAAGATCACTCTGGTAGTGTTACGAGAGATGGATCCTGAGAACCAAGGCTGGTGACAAGGAAAGCATTTAAATGACTAACAAACACACAAATACTGGTGATAAAGAGAGGACCTAAGTAAGGGAAATAGAAGTGAAGAGATTCAGGAGATGGTAAGAAGGTAGGTGCAATGGTATTTAGTGACTGAACATTCAGGAGAGGAGAAGTAAGGGATGATTCCTAGGACTCTGTCTGGGAAAACTCGATAAAAAGAGATGCCATTAAGTTAAAACTGAAACAGAAAGAAGAAAGCCTGGCACAGAATAAAGGAGTTCAGGTGTGGACATGTTGAAGATGAGAGGCTACACCGAAACTCAGATGGTGCTGTTCAGTAGGGAGCTTTTGAATTCAGTGCAGAAATCAAACTGTATGAGCAGATTCGGGTGTCACCAGGCAGCAGATGCAGTAAAGGTATAATAGTAGATGAGCTCTCCTGGGTAATGTACATAGCATAAGAGAAAGAGGTTGAGACTGGAAGTTTGAGTTATGCAACTTTTAACAGGAGAGGAGAAGGTGTGGTCAGAACTCCACCTACAGCACCAGGAAAGATCATCGTCAAGGAAGACCAATGAAAAAGGCAGTGAGTTGTCCACAACATTTGGTATGGTGGAGAAGTGAGCTGAAACAAAAGCAGAGGTAGGTGCAGAGAGAGGCCTTGGGGAGAGTAAACTTTCTTTGATGTCTCCTTGCTTTTGTTTAATAAAAACTAAACCCAGTAGTCCTATACCTGGACATTCCAGTTTGCCAATCGCCCTTCTGCCTCGGGGCCTCTGTATCTTGAGTTTCCCTCCTCTCACCCAGCCCTCTTTTTTTCCTACCTCCATATCATCTCTTGGTTCTTAGATCAATTCTCAATGCCTTTGGATCTTGTGTGAGCTTGTACCCTGGGTTGAGTCTCTGTGCCATATACCCTCAAGATACATTGCCTTTATTTGTATGGCAATTTTCACAAGAGTTATGAAATAATAATTGTGAAATTTTACTTTACACGTACGTTTTTCTCCCTACTCAACTGTGGGTTAGAAGGAATAGTGGCTTAGTCTCTTGTGCTCAATGTTGTGTTTCCAATACCTGGCAGAGTGCCTGCAACGTAATAAGCATTGAATAAATATAATTGAGCTGATTTATTTTATTCATTATTAAAATTCAGGTGTTGCTTACTTTGTGTCAAGGATTGTTTTAAGCCCTTTATAAATAGCTCACTTAAGTTTTGAGTGTAAAATACAGCAAACACGGAACCGATTGTGAAAATATGGACCAACTTCCAAACACTTCTTTATGACGATGCTTTTCAGGTTGAGGACAAGTAGAATTTTCGTGACAATACAGATCAGAGGAGAGTGACAGTCCCAGGAGCCAGAATGCCTGGGATCCAGTGCCACCTCCCCCCTCTTAATAACTATGTTGTTTGGGTAATCACTTAATCTTTCTGATCACTCAATTGTCTCCTTTTTATTAATCTGTAATATAAGGATAGTAGAATAGTACTTACGTCATGGGTTGTTATGGGTACTCAATGATTTGACATGGAGTAGTCCTAAGTGTTACTATTACATTTTTAATAGTCTGCCACTCCTTCTCCCTCCTCCCCCCTCCTCCCACCACTTCCCTTCTTGTCCACACCTGTCTGTCTTGGAAATAGGCCATTGACTCTTAGCCATCAGAAACAGCCTAAAAATTAATTTTACCTCTGGGCATATCTCCAGTCACATGTCTCATTTATCTTCTGGTGACCTGAGTGGATTTCAAACCCCCAGGTTTATATGAGTCCATTTGGTACTATTCTAATTGAAATTATACTGCTACTCCTTATAAGCAGAATGTAATTACTTTAGCTGGCATTTGGACATGACTCTAGGCTACCCCATTAAAAATTACATGACCCTTTCAATGACTATAGCCACTTTTTTTTTTTAACATCAGCAATGAAGAGCAGATGAGGGGAAGTCTCCTTAATGCATACAGAAAGATGGCACCATCTCTTTGGCCTCGATTATAGGGTGAAATCGACCATTTATTTTCATTGATGTGCCACTGTAACATTCAAGCTAATGCTATATGATGCTATATGATGATATGGGAAGTCCAGAAAAGTGGCATTGCAATAAAATTTAATTGTTTAAATAATTTATGATAGAACTTCAAGAAAATATAGAAGATCATATAAGCTTTTGGATCTTTGTGAGTATAATACAAATAATAAAATTTGAGTGAAAGAGATTGATATATCTAGCCAAATAAAAATTCAAAAAAAATACAATAAAATAAAAACAAAGAAGATGAATGACAAAATATATTTTAGTTGCATGGCAAAATGTTATTCTAAATATTGGGTGAGTTCATAAAAATCAAGGAAAAGAATAACAATAAAAACATTACCTATAAAGACATGTAATTAACATACAAAAGAAGGCGGATGACAAAGATGAATACGTTCTACTGCCAAATGAAGTAAATTAATCATACCCCTCCTTTTTTGTATATCATATTATAAAACTTCTAAAAATAATGATTTCTAGAAGCATCTTGAATGCTCAAAAATAAGAAAATGTTAAATTATGTGCCAGTTTTGCTATTTTTAGCAGGCAGGTCTTATCATGAAATGCTTTGTAGCATAAAAAATGTATATACTATGCAACATTAAAAAGCCATTAAAAAGAATGAAATAGATATATATGCTGACATTGACTTAGAAAGATAGGCAACATGTACTAGTAAGTAAGTGAAAAAATTCAAATAGGAGATGTCGTGCTTATTTCTTATTAAAAATACAGGCACGCATACATTATAGTATATGCTATTGTGAGTACATACATAAATATATGGATAGATTTGTGTGGAAAATTACTAAAGAAATTATCAAAATTTCTGACAGTGATTTCAGACATGAAATGGGTGGAAGCCTCATTAAATTTATATCTTTTAAATCAACTAATCGTTATGTTCATTGAAATGATTTTTAAGAAATGTTTTAATGCAGAGGATCAGGCATTCTCTTGTTGCTCACTGAAAGCTTTCTCTTAAGTGATTTGGTAATATATATCAGAGGGCTTAAAATGTGTTGATTCTTTAACCTAGCAAAACCTCTTCTGGACACTTACTTTGAGAAAATACCAGCCAGAAAAACAAATCTATAAGAAGACTCACTTTAAAATGTTATTTTTGATGGTGGAAACCTGGAAGCAATATTACTTAAAGATTTATGAAATGATATGATGAAATACTATGCATTCAGTAAAAATTATGTTGTAAAAAAACACTCTAGAGCATTGTTCAAGTTATAATGTTTACAAACTAGGTATCATCTAGCATACAGTGTAATTTCAATTATGTTAAAAATATATTAAACAATAGGCTGGAGGGATGTGTATGAAATGTTATGGTGTTTATGTCTGGGTAATTATATTACGGCTTTTTCTTATATGTGTTTTTCAAAATACTCCTAATATTCTCTAAAAACATGCCCTATTTTACCAATAAAATAATCATATTTTATTATATAACAAGATATACTTACTGTAGAAATATTTTAAAATACAGAAAATCAGCTAGAGGCAAATATTTAATAGTTTTACATATGTTACTATAGATATTTTTATTAGTTTATATTTGGTAGGGATAAGGTTATGCTATATACTGTGTGTGTGGCCTTTTTCGTCTAATGTTTCATGAGCATATACGCTTGTAAATATATATTCATTTATAACATAATATGCATTGAAGTTCTATTTCATTATGCAGATTATCTTGTTTTTTTATAGCCATGATATAATGTTGGCTACTTCAGTTATTTACAGGTATTTATTATTATTAAAATGCTACCAGAAAACATCTGTAGCTAAATCCAATCACAAATCATTCATTATTTCCCAAAGAGAAAATTCTCTAAACGAAGTTGATATTTCTCTAAACGAAGTTGATATCTCAGAGAAAGTTTACAATGTAGAGACCTTTGATTGACATTGGCAGATTGAATCCAGCAGTTTAAGGCAATTGACACGTCTATGTGCCAGCTTTGCTTTTTTAGTAAGCAGGTTTTATTTGTGTAATCAGGTAACACATAATATTGTATTTTCCAATGGTTAACAAGTCGTCAATTCAGCTCCCAGGAGAATTATTGCTCTATAGTAATCCAAATTCTCTAAGGCTTATTAGTAAAATACATGGTGTACTCTACTCTAAACTTGGAGCTGGAGTTTCACAAATGACTAAGGTAACATCTCCTCTTCTCAAAATGGTTACAGTATAATGGGCATACAGACACAAAATAATGTTCATTTTTGATGACATACAATGGCATCATGTAGTAGAGTTGTCTTACGTTTTTTAGAATCATAATGGTACCTATTAGGGCAAGTAAATTCCTGATTCCGACTTATTTGACAAAAGAATCAGGGAACAAACCAGTACATATACTGACCTATAGATCCATTTATTAAAGTAGTAATATGTTAAACACAGTGACATACATACATACAATACATGCATGTGTAGGTTTCATATAAAATCTAGGGATGCCACAACCATTGTTTTTTCTCATTTTGATTCTGGCAAATCTGTTGATTATGCCTGTCATTATTTTGTAAGCTATGTTTGTTTAAAATCACTATCCACTTAACAAATAGTTATTGACTAACTTCTGTTAACAAAGCACTGAGAATATAAAGGAAAATGAAATGTGGTACCTGTCCTCAAGGGCCCTCATTACGTCCTAGTGAAGGAGACAATGGTCAAAAACTCTTATGGATCTCAAGACAGTTCCTATCAGCACGACAATTTTAAACATCGATTTAGTTATTATCCATGCAACATATATTTATTGAACTCTTATTAGGTACTAGGCTCTGTGCTTAACGCAGTAGTAAATAAGAAGACCACAGACCTGCCATCCTGGAGAAAGAGATAAGGATATCAATTTAAACAGCCGCATGCACTCTCTTGAATAATGTAGGCTTGAAAGAATTCTCAGTGGGTTCAGGGAATACATTTTAAACTATTACATGTTTTTAACTATGGGCACTCAACGTATGCTTTGTTATGTGAATATTTCAAATTGGAATATGGAAATGCATATAAATCAATGAGTTTTTAAACGCTATTATAAGTAAAATTGCAGAAATAGAGTTAGCAGGGTCATTTCTACTTTTGTTTAGTTTGGTGGCAAAGACCAAATTAATATTCTTTTTCTAAGTGTAAGATTGCAAAGAAAAACAAATATATTGAAATTATATAATTGCTTTTAAGTTCTTTAAAATATACAACACAATTGGGCTACATATTAAAATTTCCAGGTTAGAGGAGAGACAGAGATAAATATATGAAAAGAATGTTCTCAAAATGTAAGACTGTTTTGGTAATAATTCAAGATACATTATTCTTAGTGTGACTTTTTTTCTTTCCCCATCAAAGTTGATACTAGGTGTCAAAAGGGCAGCTTAGAAAGCATGTTTAATGGTATTATGTTATAATATGTATTATGTTATAATATATATCTAGCATAGACTTTTTTGTATTACTTATAATGTGCAAAAACTACAATTATGTATTTTTTGAGTATTATATCACTCAGTCTTATGTATGTAGTTCCATATGAAGCAGTTATTTTAAAACACAATGCTCTGAAAATCTTTACAATAAAAACGGGAGACTTTAACACCCCTCTGTCAACATTAGACAGATCAACGAGACAGAAAGTTAACAAGGATATCCAGGAATTGAACTCAGCTCGGCACAAAGCGGACCTAATAGACATCTACAGAACTCTCCACCCCAAATCAACAGAATATACATTCTTTTCAGCACCACACCACACCTATTCCAAAACTGACCACATAGTTGGAAGTAAAGCTCTCCTCAGCAAATGTAAAAGAACAGAAATTATAACAAACTGTCTCTCAGACCACAGCGCAATCAAACTGGAACTCAGGATTAAGAAAATCACTCAAAACCGCTCAACTACATGGAAACTGAACAACCTGCTCCGGAATAACTACTGGGTACTTAACAAAATGAAGGCAGAAATAAAGGTGTTCTTTGAAACCAATGAGAACAAAGACACAACATACCAGAATCTCTGGGACACATTCAAAGCAGTGTGTAGAGGGAAATTTATAGCACTCAATGCCCACAAGAGAAAGCAAGAAAGATCTAAAATTGACACCCTAACATCACAATTAAAAGAACTAGAGATGCAAGAGCAAACACATTCAAAAGCTAGCAGAAGGCAAGAAATAACTAAGATCAGAGCAGAACTGAAGGAAATAGAGACACAAAAAACCCTTCAAGGCCAGGCGCAGTGGCTCACGCTTGTAATCCCAGCACTTTGGGAGGCCGAGGCGGGCGGATCACGAGGTCAGGAGATTGAGACCACGGTGAAACCCCGTCTCTACTAAAAATACAAAAAATTAGCCGGGCGTGGTGGCGGGTGCCTGTAGTCCCAGCTACTCGGAGAGGCTGAGGCAGGAGAATGGCATGAACCCGGGAGGCGGAGCTTGCAGTGAGCCGAGATCGCGCCACCGCACTCTAGCCTGGGTGACAGAGTGAGACCCCGTCTCAAAAAAAAACCCTTCAAAAAATCAATGAATCCAGGAGCTGGTTTTTTGAAAAGATCAACAAAATTGATAGATCACTAGCAAGACTAATAAAGAAGAAAAGAGAGAAGAATCAAGTAGATGCAATAAAAAATGACAAAGGGGATATCACCACCGATCCCACAGGAATACAAACTACCATCAGAGAATACTATAAACACCTCTACGCAAATAAACTAGAAAATCTAGAAGAAATGGATAAATTCCTCGACACATACACTCTCCCAGGACTAAACCAGGAAGATGTCGAATCTCTGAATAGACCAATAACAGGCTCTGAAATGGAGGCAATAATTAATAGCTTACCAAACAAAAAAAGTCCAGGACCAGATGGATTCACAGCCAAATTCTACCAGAGGTACAAGGAGGAGCTGGTACCATTACTTCTGAAACTATTCCAATCAATAGAAAAAGAGGGAATCCTCCCTAACTCATTTTATGAGGCCAGCATCATCCTGATACCAAAGCCTGGCAGAGACACAACAAAAAATGAGAATTTTAGACCAATATCCTTGATGAACATTGATGCAAAAATCCTCAGTAAAATACTGGCAAACTGAATCCAGCAACACATCAAAAAGCTTATCCACCATGATCAAGTGGGCTTCATCCCTGGGATGCAAGGCTGGTTCAACATATGCAAATCAATAAATGTAACCCAGCATATAAACAGAACCAAAGACAAAAACCACATGATTATCTCAACAGATGCAGAAAAGGCCTTTGACAAAATTCAACAACAATTCATGCTAAAAACTCTCAATAAATTAGGTATTGATGGGATGTATCTCAAAATAATAAGAGCTATTTATGACAGACCCACAGCCAATATCATACTGAATGGACAAAAACTGGAAGCATTCCCTTTGAAAACTGGCACAAGACAGGGATGCCTTCTCTCTCCACTCTATTAAACATAGTGTTGGAAGTTCTGGCCAGGGTAAACAGGCAGGAGAAGGGAATAAAGGGCATTCAGTTAGGAAAAGAGGAAGTCAAATTGTCCCTGTTTGCAGATGACATGATTGTATATCTAGAAAACCCCATTGTCTCAGCCCAAAATCTCCTTAAGCTGATAAGCAACTTCAGCAAAGTCTCAGGATACAAAATCAATGTGCAAAAATCCAAGCATTCTTGTACACCAATAACAGACAAACAGCCAAATCATGAGTGAACTCCCATTCACAATTGCTTCAAAGAGAATAAAATACCTAGGAATCCAACTTACAAGGGATGTGAAGGACCTCTTCCAGGGGAACTACAAACCACTGCTCAATGAAATAAAAGAGGATACAAACAAATGGAAGAACATTCCATGCTCACAGGTAGGAAGAGTCAATATCGTGAAAATGGCCATACTGCCCAGGGTAATTTATAGATTCAATGCCATTCCCATCAAGCTACCAATGACTTTCTTCACAGAATTGGAAAAAACTACTTTAAAGTTCATATGGAACCAAAAAAGAGCCTGCATTGCCAAGTCAATCCTAAGCCAAAAGAACAAAGCTGGAGGCATCAGGCTACCTGACTTCAAACTATACTACAAGGCTACAGTAACCAAAACAGCATGGTACTGGTACCAAAACAGAGATATAGATCAATGGAACAGAACAGAGCCCTCAGAAATAATGCCGCATATCTACAAGTATCTGATCTTTGATAAACCTGACAAAAAGAAGAAATGGGGAAAGGATTCCCTATTTAATAAATGGTGCTGGGAAAACTGGCTAGCCATATGTACAAAGCTGAAACTGGATCCCTTCCTTACACTTTATACAAAAATTCATTCAAGATGGATTAAAGACTTACATGTTAGACATAAAACCATAAAAATCCTAGAAGAAAACTTAGGCAATACCATTCAGGACATAGGCATGGGCCAGGACTTCATGTCTAAAACACCAAAAGCAAGGGCAACAAAAGCCAAAATTGACAAATGGGATCTAATTAAACTAAAGAGCTTCTGCACAGCAAAAGAAGCTACCATTAGAGTGAACAGGCAACCTACAGAATGGGAGAAAATTTTTGCAACCTACTCATCTGACAAAGAGCTAATATCCAGAATCTACAATGAACTCAAACAAATTTACAAGGAAAAACAATCCCATCAAAAAGTGGGTGAAGGACATGAACAGACACTTCTCAAAAGAAAACATTTATGCAGCCAAAAAACACATGAAAAAATGCTCATCATCACTGGCCATCAGAGAAATGCAAATCAAAACCACAATGAGATACTATCTCACACCTGTTAGAATGGTGATCATTAAAAAGTCAGGAAACAACAGGTGCTGGAGAGGATGTGGAGAAATAGGAACACTTTTACAATGTTGGTGGGATGGTAAACTAGTTCAACCATTGTCGAAGTTGGTGTGGTGATTCCTCAGGGATCTAGAACTAGAAATACCATTTGACCCAGCCATCCCATTACTGGGTATATACCAAAAGGATTATAAATCATGCTGCTATAAAGACACATGCACACATATGTTTATTGCGGCACTATTCACAATAGCAAAGACTTGGAACCAACCCAAATGTCCAACAATGATAGACTGGATTAAGAAAATATGGCACATATACACCATGGAATACTATGCAGCCATAAAAAATGATGAGTTCTTGTCCTTTGTAGGGACATGGATGAAGCTGGAAACCATGATTCTTAGCAAACTGTTGCAAGGACAAAAAACCAAACACTGCATGTTCTCACTCATAGGTGGGAATTGAACAATGAGAACACATGGACACAGGAAGGGGAACAACGCACTCCAGGGACTGTTGTGGGGTGGGGGGATGGGGGTGGGATAGCATTAGGAGATATACCTAATGCTAAATTACTAGTTAATGGGTGCAGCACAGCAACATGGCACATGTATACATATGTAACCTGCACATTGTGCACATGTACCTTAAAACTTAAAGTATAATAATAAAAAAAAGAAAAAGCAATTTCAAAGGGGTGGTATGGCCTGATTTTAGTAGTTTAAGGATGATTTGCGTGTTATGAAATTGAGCAGGAATGTTTACAGTACTATTTTCAGCGGACTGATAAGAAAATAAAAGAAAAATGGTGAAGTGGTAATGCTCTTTGGTGGGGATAATTGTTGGAAGAATATATTTTTCTTCAAACCAGAAGCTTGCTCCTCTGAAGATGCAGCTCATAAAATAAAACTGGGCCTAGAGGTCTTGCTATATTATTTCCTTTAGTGATTCAGAAATATCTAGAGCCACATTTGGAAATGTATTATGTAAACTATATCAATACACAAACTTTGGAGGACAGCTTTATAAAACAAATGAGAGTTCTGTATTAATATGCAAAGATATTAAAACCAAAATTCTTAGTGTACACTAAAAGCCACACACAATAGAAAAGGAAAGCAACAGTGATCTTGGGATTAAAACCAACTTGATTTAAACTCTTATCAAAGTGAGATTTCAAGTCTTTATAAAGTTCTCATGATGTTATTTCCTACCAGTCATTTTCCTGTGAAGCTAAGTCCCACACAATTTTTCCGCATTTTTGTACTTTTTTTTTCAAACGGGCAACTCATGGTCAGACTCCAGTGGTTCTTCAAAACTTTCTAGGAGGTAAACAAGATGAAAGGGAAAGCACACAAATTTGCTGGTATGCATTTGCAAGAAGTAAATGGGTGCCATCTGTTAGAAGATTTCATTTGCTGCCTAATTAATTCTCCCATGTTCCCTGGTACACCCGTGCAAAGCTCATAGATACAATTGGAAAAGGGAACAGATGGTGTCTTTCAGTTATCTATTGACTACTGTGATCTTCTTGCTAATTAATCTAAATAAGGCATCCATTATTTAATCTTAAACAAAAATTCAACCAGATAAGATTTTGGGGTGTATCATTAAAAAACCGTTTTATTTTGTTTGCATTTGCAAAAAGCATCCTGGTGTGGACCTCAAGTTGCAAAGATTCAAAGAAGTTACAGAAGCATCCACATCAGTCAGAATGTTTTGTCCTCCAATCCATCATAAGTGGATCTTCAAACCTTTAGTATTAGAACTCTGTTCAGATGACAAGTGCCAGAGATTGTCTGAATTTTTAAAATTCCAGATTTACTTTCATTAAAAATCCAAGCAATATTTTGTTAGTGAAATCTAACATTATGTACTCCAAGGTTGGGTATTTGAGACGTATATTCCTAATTTGCTTTACTAATGTTAATAAATGTTTGCTTCTCCTTTAAAATTACTGAATATTTAGGTTTTTAAAAATATCTTTAACTGATTTTGAGCTTTACATTTAAACTATATTTATGTTCCTCACTATCCTCCTTTTTAGGAATTTGGAAAACACGAACCCTGGAATTTGGAGGAGTCGCTTCCACTGGAAAATACTTTTATATTATTTATAATAAGTAGAGAATGCTTAAAAATCATTAGTATCATTTCATATGGCTGGATAAATAATAATTATTAATTATTACAGAAAACAAACTCAAAAATATATTTCAGTAGTTTTTGGGGAACAGGTGGTTTTTGGTTACATGGGCATAATTTCTTTAGTGGTGATTTCTGAGATTTTGGTGCACCCATCACCCAAGCAGTGTACCCCATATCCAATGTGTAGTCTTTTATCCCTCACTGACCCCCCACCTTTTCCCCATGAGTCCCTGAAGTCCATTGTATCATTCTTACGCCTTTGTGTCCTCATAGCTTAGCTCCCACTTATAAGTGAGAACATACGATGTTTGGTTTTCCACTCCTGAGTTACTTTACTCAAAAATAATGGTCTCTAATTTATCCAGGTTGTTGAGAATACCATTATTTTGTTCCTTTTTATGACTAAGTAGTATTCTATGATGTATATACACCACATTTTCTTTAACCACTCATTGGTTAACAGGCATTTAGGTTGGTTGTGTATCTTTGCTTGTGCGAATTGTGCTACTACAAATGTGTGTGCATGTGTCTTTTTCATATAATGACTTATTTTCCTTTGGGTAGATACCCAGTAGTGGGATTGCTGGATAGAATGGTAGCTCTACTTTAGTTATTTAAGGAATCTCTATACTGCTCAGAAAACAAACTCCATTTAGCTTCAATAGGGTATGATTTTTTTATCTTAAAAGAAGTAATTACCCTAATGATAAGGTGATTCTATTTCAAAAATACATAAAAGCATTTTTAACAGCAAACAATTTAGGTTCTTTCCAACAATGTAAGATGATTTTATATTCTCCAGCCCCTAGGACTTCAGTAAGTCAGGCAGTTTAATTATCTATTTAGTGTAACATTTTTCTTGGGAAATAGCAATTTGGTGAAAAATCGATTCCTTAGAAGTTCCATTTTTCTCTATAGTTCAGTTATAACACTCATCATACTGTATTGCTATTCATCTTTTATTTTACATGACTAACTCTTTCATAAGTCTGAGAGGTTGGTTCCGGAAATCAGAGACCAAATCTAATTTATCTTTTTATCCCTAGCATCTAGAGATGTGCTTGGCACATTGTCGGGAGTCTATGAATGTTGTTCAAAGGAATGAATGATCAAATTTTACCTGAAAGAGTGATGATAGGATGTAAGACAACCTTAGAATACATTTTATGCAGGAAAAGAAAAATGAAGCTGATTATTTGGTGAACATGAGGAAACTCAAAATATTTAAAAAAAAAAAATTCATTCATTTCCATGTCAAAATGTTTCACTTCTGTTGTTTCACTATGGTTTATGCTTCAGAGATGTAATACACCCTAAACCAGCTCTCTGTAAAGTTCTCAGCTTGGCATGCCTTTTGATTGCTTCCTGCAGTGAAGTGCAGTAGAGAGGAAGCATAGTATTAGCTTCCTCTGTCTTGAGCCATTCTGACCACGGCCTGGGACTGCCATCGCCCTTATCTGCCACTTGCATCCCAACTTGAACAAATGCCAAGTCCCTGGCTCCAACCTAAAATATTTTTTTCTTCTCCTCTCTGACCACAAATTAATCCATGTCTGAGATCCAGATCTTGTTCTTACCAGATTCTCCACCTACCAGGTTTCTATATATGGAAATAAACAACAGCAAACTGTCTGAGTAAGAAGGTGCCTTAGCTAGAGCTGTTGCCTAGTTTAATTATTCTGTCAAATTCACCTGCAGCACCTCTGATGAATAACATCACAGGCTCTTCTTAGTCTGTTCATTAGGAGGAACTTTGTCATCTTAAAAAATTCATTCTAGTGCAGTTCAGCACTTTATGACATTCTTTCTAATACTAAGCCAAAATATATTACTTTCTAACATGTTTGTGAGATATTCTCTAGAAGATCATATTACAAATCTAAAGACAGGCCATCCACATCTGAATAGGACTTTCTGATAATTCAAGTTACCTGACATTTAGAATTCTTCAGGAGTATCCTTCATGCAGAGAGGAAATAAGAAGCACTTAATGAATAATAAGAATTGGCAGCAGAGAGAATCCCAAAAAATCACTGTCTTTAATCACATCGAAGTTAAGGAACATCAGTTAGACTAGTATTGCATTTAAGACACATAAATGTATAAGACATAATGATTTCTTTGTATGCAAACAAAATTGCAATGCAAACCTTGCCTAAAAATGTGATAATGATAAAAACTAAGTATTAGACTACAATCGGCAAGGAAAAATTAGATAGAATTTTTAAAAATCAAAGTAAATTCAAAAATTACATGGGAGGAAAAAGCCACATACTATGACAATATTTGAATGGATAAGCGAATGCATAAATAAGTTAACTTATGTAGGAATTAACGGTTAGGGGAAATAATGGAGAGAGGAATAGATGTAGAAGCAGGGGAATTTCAGGCAATGTCAAAATTCAAAGGCAGGTGAACTAGGTATAAAATGTCTAATTATAATGCAGTAGACTAATACTTTTGAATATAATTTTGAGGAATTGTATTTAATTACCAATTGAAATTTTAATTCAGGTGCTGTCATAATCTATTTATTTATCTATCGAGATATTTTTGTGACAACTTAATCCTGCAATCAGCTAAAGAAAATCATTCTTCTATTGGTTGAGCTGTCCTTAGTTTAAGCTACTTTTGGCTAGTAACTTACTGACATGGAGATTTAGTAGAAAGAGATTCCTTAGATTAATTAAAACTCAACATTAAGAATAGCCATCACATTTATTGATCCTGTGCTATATGTCAGGCATCGTGTTAAAGTTTGCATTGCATCATCTTACTTAATCCTCACAACGACTGTATCAAAAAGAAATTGTTGTGCAATTTCCTAAATATTAAAACCTGAGATATAGGGAGGTTGAGTAAATTGCCCAAGGTCACAGTTCATAAGCAGTATAGCTGGGGTGCAAAGTTCAGTGCCGATTCTAGAGCCATAATTTCGAAGTGCGATATCACGGTAGTTTCACATCTTTGCTAGGAAATCAGGGCATATAGACAAATGCCTTTGAGATATCTATATTTCTACTTTCTAGTCCATTTTTCTCATAACATTTGAAGGCACGTGCAGCAAGGCTAAGAGAATGTAGACAACCACAAGGCAGGGGTGGAGGGGAGAAAGGAACAAAGGGAGGTAAATACTCAAACATTTAATGATAAATGCAGATATTTCAGATTATCTTATGCAGGTTTCAGGGCTGCTGGTTGTCCCCTATTTGAGGCAGTAAAAGATGCTGTGAAGCCCAGGGCTCAGAGAGATGGGTGAGCAGTCCACTTGCCCTTGCCAGGCAGAGACCTTCTGCCTCATTTGTCCTGCTTCAGTAGTGACTGGCTCTGTGTCCTGTAATTTTCCCTGCCCATGTTACTGTGGCTTCCAAGTGAGTGCTTTCAGGTTGGACAGTCACGAATCAAGGGTCAAGGAAATCTATTACTCAATGGGTTTGCTCTGCTTTATTCGAAAGAATGTTCTATTTTAGAGAAGAAACTAGTCCCTGAGAAGTGATTTTTCACTTTGCATAAAAACAAACAAAACAAGCAACAAAAAACCCTAAGCCTTCTAATTTAGTTGAATAAAATAAAATTCTCAATCAAGAACAAATCTGGCACAGTGCCTGGCAGGTGGAAAAGCCTCAATAAATATAACTTTCATTGGATTGTAAAGGAGAGGTATCTCAATTCGGTCCTGAGATTGTAGAGTGATAGCCGAAAGAATTTTTATACTTATCCTTCCTTCCCCAATTTAAGATATTATCAGTCAGAAGAAACCATTGATGCATTAACATATTTTGGGAGGAAAAAACTTATGATAACTACATGTAGATAATTCAGTTTAAACAATGTTAAAGTATGAAAATACATGCATCTTAGCATTGATTAAAGGGGGAACACGTTTCTGAGCATTCGGTTACAGTCCCCAACTTTGGTGAAGGCATCATGGTTGGACCAGTGAAGAATAAAAAAAAAAAAAAAAAAGACATGCTTCCACTCTTTAATATTATAAATCCTTGAGTAAATGAAAATGCATCAATGAACCATAGTGACTGTTCCACCTGGTTATTTAAAAACATTGATTTGTAAGGAAAGTAAGAATTTTGTCCATCTGAAGCTCAATTAAAATGATGGATCTCTAGTTTCAGCCCAGAAGAGGTACAAAAGAGATTTATAAACATACTGTTATTCCAAAATTGTAAAATCCATCTCCCATTTAGATACACAGCTTATTAAACTTTTGGATGATAAAGCCAAGAAAGAATTAAAAACAGCAGTTTTCTTTTGTTTCTGTAGCAAATCCCTAATAACATTTTTATAGCCTGTCTGAGGCAAGGGATTAAATCTTAGTTTATTTCAACATTCTAGTTTCCCTGTTTGTCCATTTATATATTCTAGTAAATATCTATCTTCATCACTACTGAAGATAAACTACTTGTATTCCTATTTTATTCTTCATTAGAAATTCCAGATATTGCTACAAATGAAAGAGAAAAAGGAGAGGAGTCAAGTATGATGATGGTGTTTTAGATACTGTACAGTATATTTCTAGACCATTAACAAGCAAATAGAATATAAACAAATCAATAGCAGAACCTATAAAAGCACAAAAAGGCAGGACATTAGAGTTTAAAGAATGTTCTTGTCATTGTATTACTGGAATCTGCTACAAATACATGCCCAGGGGAGTAGTCAATTTATTTTTATTCCCGTTGTTATGAGTTGACTATTCTGGGTGCAGTATTCAGAAGAGCCTGAGAGAGGGAGCCATTTGGAGTCTCTGGTCATTTGGTGAGGATTATTATAAAGTGAGATGTGAAATCACAGCAGGTTCCATATAAGATGTCATGACATTCTCGGAAACCCAAGAATACTCAGAAATGTTTGGCTGTCTATGCATAAAGTTTTCTTTATCTGAAAACTTCTAAGCATTTCTCAAGGATTTATACTGCACATCTCAACCCTTGATGCAATGGAAGTACAATCTGTGGTTAAATAACATTAATGAGATCACATTAAAACAACATGAGTTTTGGAGAAGACTTACCTAAGTAATATAACAAGCAAGGATAGAACATAGGCTATCATTCTTATTCTTGCAGCCAATTAATGATGTCCTTTATCTTCCACCTTTTTCTTCTCTTATTTTGATGGGTAATGTACTGATCGTGAATCTTGCTTAGTAAGAAAGCCCTTACGTTTCTTTTTAAGTGGTTCCTGGTAGATCTGTCTGTCAGGATAATGGCAATCTTTGTTAGGTTTTATCTAAGTTCTTATTATAACAAGAGTTCATGCTGAGTTCTATTCATACTCCTCCTCCTCTATTTCATAGTAGTAACACTATCTGCCTTTGATCCTCAGGGTACATTAATCTGCATAGGCTGCCATAACAGAATACCAAGGCATGGGTGGTTTAAACAACAGAAATATTTTTTTCTGGTGGCTGTAAGATCAGTGCTCCCACTGTTGTCTTCTGGCTTTTCTATTCCTGGCTTTCAGACAGCCACCTTCTCCCTGTGTTCTCAAATGGCTTTTTCTCTGTGTCCAGGCAGAAAGACAGAGTTCTCTGGTGTCTTTTCTTTTTTATAAGGACACCAGTCTTATCAGATTAGGATACCATCTTTCGGACCTCAATCAACCTTAATTATTTTCCTAAAGGCCCTATCTCCAAACACAGTTGCATTGGGGGTTAGGGCTTCAACATATGAATTTGACAGGGAGACACAATTCAGTCCATAACACAAGATCTATCGCCTCAGTCAATTTTATGAAATACTGTTTTCTTAAGCCTAGTTTTGAGGATTGAGGACACTTGTGTCAACATGTCTTAACTGTTTTACCAGGAAATTGTTGCCAAGAAAGATAAAGCTGTATACTAACAAAAATAAAGCTGTATACTAACAAATAACCCCACTGCTTCAGGAAATTCTTGCAAACCCAATTACCTGAGCAAATAGCTTACTCATCTGGTCAAACAGCTTCCTTATCAGACAGCAGTTTCCTTATCAAGAATTGTCTCCAATTCCTCACCTCATTGTGCTTACGAATTTTAAACTATTAGGTCATGAATTTTGCCCAATTTCAACCAGTTTCCCTCTTTGAAAGATCTGCCTTAAACCACTTTGGCCCAAACCAAAAATCATGAATATGTATATTTAACATATATATAATATATATATTATATATTATAAGTATTAAGTATATTAAATATATATACTTATATATATTATATATATTCTTACATATAATATATATATTCTTACATATATAATATATATTCTTACACATATATATTATATATATATACTTACACATATATATTTTATATATATATATATACACTTCCCTAAATTCTTCTGTGTATCTATAGAGAATCTGTCAAGGTGACTTTATCCTTTGCTGCTGTGAGTTTAAAACTTTGGTTTCCTTGAGTCACAGGTTTCTTTGGTAGTCTTTTGTGGGGAGTTGAGAGTCAACATTTCATAGTGGTCAGAATATCCAGTTTCCAACTTAGTGGAATCTTTATCATGCCACGCAGGTAAAAGCATTCTTCTGACATGTACTAGCAACTCCTAAATGAGATCACAGTATGACAATGGAAAATAAAACTTTAGAGGCCGGGCGCGGTGGCTTATGCCTGTAATCCCAGCCCTTTGGGAGGCCGAGGCGGGTAGATCACGAGGTCAGGAGATCGAGACCATCCTGGCTAACACGGTGAAACCCTGTCTGTACTAAAAATGCAAAAAATTAGCCGGGCGTGGTGGCAGGTGCCTGTAGTCCCAGCTACTCGGGAGGCTGAGGCAGGAGAATGGTGTGAACCCAGGAGGCGGAGCTTGCAATGAGCCGAGATCACACGACAGCACTCCAGCCTGGGTGACAGAGCAAGACTGTCTCAAAAGAAAAACAAAACAAAAACAAATTTTAGAAAGTTTGTTAGGTATAACCAGGAGAGATTCTGCTCTTACTTTCATCCTTTCAGTTCCTTCACCTTCACCTGTATATTATGACTATGAGAAAAATGACTGCCCCAGTTCCATTAACCTTCAGTCTGTGACTATTTTCATTTGTAAATTGAGAAGAGAAAAAATCCAATTGCCTTATTTTGAGTCCATGTCAATCAGCTATGATTCTAGTTGCAGGGTCATCTACAGGGACCTCTGAAGTACTGCTCAGTGGATTGATTGCTGTTTCTACAAAATTGTGACAGAAAAGGTGAGGAACAGTGACAGCTGATGTTCACTATTGGTTTCATAAAGAATTGCCGTCTGAGCACATATCTTTACTATACTTGTAAAGGCCGTACGATGCTTCTCATTGACTAAAACTCAACTTAATGTCTGTAGTGTGGGTTCCCAAACTGTGTATCAAGGCATGCTGGTATGCCAGTGAACTCACAGGGTTGTTGCTGGCATAGTTTAAATATTTGAGGAAAATAGTGATACTTGACGTTTGTCAGACACTATGTAAAACACTGGCTCAAGGTAGTCCAATGTTTCCACATTAGCATACGTTAAATTCTTTCAATGACATAATTTCTTTTGAAGCTGTGTTTTTGGTGATTGCAGTGACTAAAAAGCAAATGCCATGTGAAAACTAACATGTAACAGGAAGAGTGATGGCATCCAAACTGATTCCATGATTGAAAGATTGTATAGTGTCCCCAGGTACATATGTACCATTAGGCAGTAACTGTGAATAAGAAGGAGACAGATTTTGTAACTGCTTTATCAAACTGCTACTAATATCCTATATTAAATTCTTATTAGGTTGTTCGTATATACTTAATAAGTGAAACCCTTAGATGTTTCTTTTGGTCATGAAAAATTTTCTGGGACACTAAACTGAAAAAATGTGGTAACCTCTGTCTTTTAGTGTTTCTCTTCTTATTCCATTTTTTAAAGTCAGAGGTATTCTGTGTTAATAAATTTTTAATTTTAAAGTATAAAAAATACCCTGGGGATATTGTTAGAATATGGATTTCTGGGTTCAATTCCCATAGATACAGATATATATTTCTGGGATGGGACCCAGGAATTTGTATGTTAACAAAAAAAGTGATTCGATTGTCAGTCTGTTCAGGCTGCCATAACAAAATACTCAAAACTGGGTGGCTTAAATAACAGACATTTACTTCTCACAATTCTGGAGGCTGGGAAGTTCAAGATCAACCACACATCTGTTCCGTTTCCCTGTGAGGGATTTCTTCATGGCCTGCAGATGACTGCCTTTTTGCTGTGTCCTCACATGGCTTTTTCTCTATGTGCAAGTGGAAAGAAAACTATCTCTAGTTCATGTAAAGAAACCAGACCTATTGGATTAAGGCCCTGCCCTCAAGACTTCACTCAAACCTAATTATCTCCTACAGGCTTCACTTCAAATATAGTCACATTAGGGGTTAGGGTTTCAATGTATGAATTTGGGGAAGACACAATTCATTTCATAGCATTCCACCCCTGGCCCCCCAAAATTCATGTTCTTCTTATAAAAAATATATTTATTCTATCCCAATAACACAAAAAGTCTAAAGCATTTTGTTATAGCAGCCACAGCAGACTAATACAAATTTTGATGCAGAGAAACAGGATTTTGCTAAATATGTAAAAATGTGGAGACAGCTCTGAACGTGGGCAATAGGTAGCAACCTGAAGAGTGTTAAAGCACGTGCTAGAAATATGAATGGAAGTGGTGATTCTGGTGAGGGCACAGGAAGAAAAGAAGGGAGCTGGAGAAAACGTTTGCTGGGTTCTGGACCGGACACCCATTATCTCTCCTTCCTTGCTCGTTTCTCTTTTTTTGGAGTGGGCACCTGTCTCCTATGCCTATTCCAGTCCTGTATTTTGGAAGCAAAAATCTCCTCTGGTTTCACAGTTTTGCAGCTAGAGAGGAATTTTACTCAAGATGAATCACAACTTAACTCTTACCCACGGGTAATGTTTACCTAAATATGTGGGCACCCTGTGGCTCAGTTAAGATGACACATAAAAGTTAACCATCCCACGGATGCAGGTGGCCCATGTCCCACACTCTGAGGAACAGGTATTTTAGAATTTCAAAACTTTTTTAAAGCAGCTCTGTATTTTAGATGTACTTTCTTCTACCCTATTTTTTTTCCCTATTTCCCATTTAATGCAGGAAGCACCTAACCCTGTTGATTCCAACACACTGCATAAAAGTTTTCCAGTGTGTCATGCTTTCAAGCCATGATAATGAAAAAAATCACTTGTATTGTTTCTATTGCCCAATATATAAACCCAGATCCCTACTATTGACCCATAACCCCTGCCTGAGACAACATAGCTAGCAGATTACAAGAGGGCTATCCCTGTGTGCTCAGCATATTAGTCACTTTCTGTATATATTAATCAGGGTTCTCTAGAAGGTCAGAACTAATAGGACAGCTGTATATATAACATGGAGTTTATTAAGGAGTATTGACTCACAGGATCACAAGGTGAGGTCTCTAAATAGACTGTCTGCAAGCTGAGGAGCAAGGAAGCCAGTCTGAGTCCCAAAGCTGAAGAACTTGGAGTCTGATGTTTGAGGCCAGGAAGCATCCAGCACAGGAGAAAGATGGAGGCCAGAAGACTAAATCAGTCCAGTCTTTCCATTTTCTTCTGCCTGCTTTTATTCTGGCCATGCTGGCAGCTGATTAGATGGTGCCCACCCAGATTGAGGGTGGGTCTGCCTTTCCCAGTCCACTTCCTCAAATGTTAATCTCCTTTGGCAGTACCCTCACAGACACACTCAGGAGCAATACTTTGCATCCTTCAATACAATCAAGTTGACACTCAGTATTAATCATCACACTGTAACACACAATATGGTCTTCTTATCCTCTCCCCTTAAGGTAAACAACTTGATAAAATTAGAAAGGCATGCAGAAAGTGGCGAGAGGGGTGTTATGATCAAGCTGCCTGTTCTGCAGAGCTGCCAAGTTGGTGGCTCTGGATTCTTTAGCGCTGTCTTTTTTAAAAAAATTGACAGCCGTCTGGCTATATGGCACAATATTTATCTTGCAATATTGCTCCTGTTTGTGTCAAAACAAATAATGAGAGAAAATCCAGCACAGAAGAAAATGACGGGAACAGATCTTGCTCAGAGTCAACACAGAACACTGCATTCCTGATGACATTTCTCACCCAGGTGTGTGTGGTCTCACGCTTTTTGTTCTGCTCTTTGATTCTTTTGCACACTCTCCAGCTGCAATCAGGTTCACTATTTTATTATCATTTTTCTATGCAAAGCTAGGGTCAGGAAATTTTTATAATAATATAATTTAGTCATTTAGTTATCCTTGTATTATTTTGAGTGCCTTTTTTATGTCAGGCACTGTGTTCAAGGGTGACAAACAAAAGTGAGTCAAATAGAAAATGTATTTTTTTCCGGCCGGTCGCGGTGGCTTATGACTGTAATCCCAGCACTTTGGGAGGCGGAGGTGGGTGGATCACAAGGTCAGGAGATTGAGACCATCCTAACATGGTGAAACCCCGTCTCTACTAAAAATACAAAAAAATTAGCTGGGCGTGGCAGTGGGTGCCTGTAGTCTCAGCTACTCAGGAGGCTGAGGCAGGAGAATGGCATGAACCCGGGAGGCAGAGCTTGCAGATTGCGCCACTGCACTTCAGCCTGGGCAACAGAGTGAGGCTCTGTCTAAAAAAAAAAAAAAGAAAAAAATATATTTTTTCCAATATGGAATTAATTGGGCATATACTATGTAGCAGGCACTCTGTTCATTGCTTTAAATATATTTTCTCAAAGTTATAAAGTTTTCAACAAGCTAAAATGCAGGTTCTAATATTGCCTCTATTTTTCAGTTGAGAAAACGGAGGCTTAGCATGATCGTAGGACTTGATCACAGTCACATAGCCAGGTGGGAGATCTTGATGGAAATCAAAGTAATTTAAAAATATATTACAAGTTATTAATAAGTAGATTCTGAAGAATCAGTTATTAACAAAAGCTAAATTGCTCCTTTTTTATGAATTTATTTATTCTTTAAAAGACAAATCTTAAGCCAAACAAATGGGCTACAAGTGGTTAATTATAGACATCAGCATCCTAAGAAAATGGATTTGGGGCAGAATGTTATGGGGAGTGAGGGATGAGTAGTATGAACCTGCACCTCCAAAAAGATAATACATAAGCCCAGTGTGCTTGTATTTCAGTCCTACAAAGCTCTCACAGGAGGTACCACCCATAGTACCTGCCAGGTTCCACTATTTCTACAGGAACTGGGATGATGACAAGTCATGTGGCTACAAGTAACTTCAGTACTTTGAAGTACGTGTTGATGTGGGTAGAGCAATATGGAGGCAATTTTGGTGGTCCAGAAAAAAAGATGGTCATATCTTAGAGCGTGTGGTGGGAGTTAGAAAGAAAAATAAATTTGAGAAATACTGAGGAGGCAAAATCAACAAACCGAAAGATAGACTGCATATGAGGTTGAAGGAGAGAAAGGCACCAATAATGACTTCTGTTCATGCCACTCCCCAACTAAGGAAAACATATAGGGCAACAGGTCTAGTGGGGATGAAAACTGTGTTGGGGACAATATCAAGTAAGCATCTGGGACTATGAGGTAGATCTCAGAGGAAGGTTCTAGAAGGGAGATAAGCACGTGTAAGACTTCTACAAGTAGGTGATAAATAAAACCCTGTGATGTACTTGGTTTTGTGTTGGGTTCAAGGAATATAGACTTCAGAGAGTCAGGGAATATTTCTGTATGTTCTTTACTCCATTCTGACAGGCTGTCAAACTTAAAGAAATGTAAAAGCATTCTCTTAAAATGCTTTGTAAATTATACAGTACTACACAAATGTTGATTTTAATTATTAATAATAAATAAATGACAATAAGAAATGTTTACATTACCTGATTATGTGAGAGAGTTTCATGAAAGGAATTTGGAAAGATTATGTGGGTGACATAGGAGAAATTTTTTCCCAGATGACCATTGTGCACATGGAGAGTGCAGGCTAGGCCTGGTCCCAGGAGGGGGAAGTGTTCCTGGGTCATTGTAGAAAGTAAGATGTGGATCTTGGGCTGCAATGCTGTCTGTCCCAACTATGATTTATAGAGAAGAAGAATTATTTTATCAACAAGAGATTAATCATACTCACAGATTCTGGAGAGACAAAACTCTTGTTCAATGCACCAAATTTCTAATTGTGTTCTGCGAACACTAGTATCTTGTGTAAGATTAACTAACTGTGTTATGGGGAAAAATGTTAACAAAATTTTTCTTTTTCCAAGTATGTAAATGTATGTCAGAACAATGACATGTATTCTTCTAATAGTTTTTTATTAATATCTCTTGTAGTAATTGGCCTTTTAGAAATGACACATATCAAAGAGAATTGCAGGACATTACATAAAATACATTCTCTGAGAAGGATCTTTTGATGGTTAATTTCATATATGAACTTGATTTGGCTAAGGACACCCTGATAGCTGGTAAAACATTATTTCTGGGAGTCTGTAAGGATGTTTCCAGAAGAGATGAACATTTGAATCAGTAGACTGAGTAAATAAGATCTGTACTTACCAATGTGGCTAGGCACCATGCAATCCCTTGAGGACCCAAATAGAATAAAACTGTGGATTAAGGTACATTTGCTCTCTCTGCTTGAGCTGGGACACTCATCTCCTTATGCCCTCAGACACTGGTGTCCCCAATTCTTAGACTTTGGGACTCAGACTAAGTCTCTCTCTCTCTCTCTCTCTCACACTCATTCTTTGGTCTTGACAAAATACATGCTTTTTCCCTAAGATTTACTTTTTATTATGATTAAAAGAGCAAGGTATTGTGAAGTTCTGTTGGCAGTCTAGGTGCTTAAAATCTATACTATCTAATTTTATTTCTCTATTTCCATTATTTTAATCAACGTAAAAATTTAAGTTGCTACCTACGAAACAGAATGGAAACTTGAATATGGAACTGGGAAATTTCCATGAAGCTGAAATATACTGAAGCACATGTCTTGCAACAAAGCACTTTTATTTGAAAGTTGCCTCTGAATGTCTTTAGGCAGGATATTTAATTTCCAGAATAATGCAGTTCTTATGATTCTTATTGCCTTACACTCAGACCACTTACAGGACTCTCCTGGCCCTCAAAGGCATTTGCAGTTCTTGAGGTTGGGGAAAAAAGAGGAAAAATAAATCAGAGCATCTTGGTAATTGGCATATTCATCTTCTCAAACATGTATCATTTCTTTTTATTGGGAATATTCCAGTTCCACTCTTATGGTTATTTTGATACATACAACAAATTATTGTTATCTATAGTCACCCCACTGTGGATGGGGTGGAACACTAGAACTTATTCCTTCTATATATAACTGTACTTTTGTATCATTAACCAACTTCTGTTTATCCTTCCCCTCACTGCTACCCTTCCCAGTCTTTGGTAACCATCGTTTTACCCCCATGAACATTTATCAAAATGTCACGTATACCCCAGAAATATGGACAATCATTATATATTTAAAAAAAGAAATCAAAGCATCTTTATAATCTATTCACTGCTGTAATTTAGTGTGTGTTTTTTGTCCTCATATCAACTGGGGCTAATAATATTAGTCTTATTTTCATGAGACCTTAGTAAGAATCTTAAAGAATAATCAACTTTAATTATTTCAAAAAATGCTTTATAAACTTAAAAATCTTATAAGCAAATATATCAAGAGTGGTTTGTTCCTTCATGCAAACAAAAATAATTATAGGAGAAAAGGCGGGTGAAATTGTTCCCATACTAAGATATGCCTCATGTGCTCTGCTAGTAATTCCTTTTTCTCAAGAGACTAAAGCTGTCATGAATTTCACAGAGAGTGTAGTTTACTGTTTTATTCATTTGCTTGTTTAGGAAATATTTATTTATCACTGATTACATACCAATTATTTTGTTACTCACTTGTTACGATCTAGGTATGGGCCCTTCTCTCAGAAGCTTATAATCTAGTGTAGAAGAAATGCTCTGCGTTAGGCAGGGCAGAGTGAGATGCTCTCCTGAGGGAGGGGGAAGGAGTATTTAGTATGAGAAGGAATGAGCCATCTGAAAGTATGGGATTGGCATGTTCCAGATAGCAAAGGAGAATATTAAATGTAAACATCCTTGGGGAGATTAGGTGTGGGTAATTCTGGGAATTCAGAAGGCAATTCCCAGAATGAAGAAACAAGTGACCTCCCACCACAAGGAGCCTGTGGCAGAAGATGAAGTAGAGAGGTAGGCAAGGGCCAGGTGATACAGGGCTCTGCAGACAATTTGGATTTTGCATCAGTTTCCTATAGCTGTATAATAGATGAGCGGCAATTGAGCAGCTTAATACAACACCCGTTCGTTATCTAACACCCATGCATTATCTAACATTTTCAATAGGTAAGCCACTTAGACACAGCGCAAGTCAGCTTGATCCTCTGCTCTGGATCTTACAAAGCCAAAGTCAATGAGTTGACTTGCTGGGTTTTTATGGTAGGCACTGAGGGATAATCTCAATCTAAACTCATTCAGATTGTTGTAAGAATTCAGTTTCATTCAGTTGTAGGGTCGAACTCCCCTTTTCTTGCTGGCGATTAGCTAGGTGAAGCCCTTCATACTTGGAGGCCTCTGTCTGGTCTTTGTACTTATGTTCATGTATCTCAGAAACAGCCATGACCCATACATCCCACTCACAGTTGTAATCTCTCTGAGTTCTCCTGCTGCATCTCTTTCTGCTTCTGGCTGAAAAAATATCTCTGCTTTTAAGGGCTCCGGTGATGAGACTGGTTCAACTCAGACAACCCAGAATAATCCCCCTATTTTAAACTTTATGATGTCAATCAAATCAGCAAAATCTCTGACATAGATTCACAGGTTCCAGGGATTAGGTTATGGGAAGCCATTATTTTGCCTGCTTCAGATTTTATTCAAAGAGAAAAAGAGCATTGGATGCACTTACACAGGGTAGTGACAGAATCTCATACATGTTTTAAATTTATGTAGAAGACAATTCTTTCTTTACTGTGAATTAAACAGAATTTGATGCATGACTGATTCAGGATTATATCCATCATACTGTGACTCTGGGAGTAAGGATTCAGCAAAAGAGCCTAAAGGTGGGGGGGGGGGGGCGGAGGTGGGAGGTCATGACATCTTTCTGGTCATTGTGGATCCTCCCAGACTAGGAATTGATAGAGACATCATAGGGTCCTCTTCTCTAGAGAAGGGCTAATGAGGCCAACAGTAGATAGTGAAGAATCCATATCACCATGTAACCAGGACTGTCAATTGGTGATCTTCCTAATACCCCTTAAAGGAATTAGAAAATTGATGTACCTTCTCTCATATATATGAGTTGACCTCTACAATTTTTCATTATGATATTAAATGTGCAAATACTACATGGGTTCTGTTATCACTAATATTTTTAAATAAAGTTGCTATATTCTTAAAATATGTCGAATGGAACCTGACCATAATTACCATATACCCACAATAATCTATTTAAATAAATGAACAAGCTCTATTTTTAACATTTGTTCATTTTACCCTTAATGATTTCTCCTTAAATTCGTATTTCCATTACCATCTCCTTTGGACTTTTTTCCAAATTATGTACTTTTATGGAAAAGTTTTCTTAGACCAATAAACATGTATAGCTCACATTTTAGAAGGTACTTTTAAAAATCTTTTGACCACAAGGCACTACATGTTAAAAAAAAGTATTCCGTCTTAGGGGTCATTGCAATTATTATTAATAAACATTTGATCCAAACACCATAGATTAAATAGTAAAAAACTGTTGGCCAAGTATGATTTAATAATCAAATGAGAATTTTCAAGAATGTATTTTCTGTATTCATTGATGCATGTGATTGACTTATATCTTTATAGATGAAATCACTAGTGATCTTGTCCCCATAAGTAAGTAGAAGGAAGAAGAAAGGTTTTGCTATAGTAGTTTCATTCAAATCTTTGAACTTCTTTCACATCATAAATCTATAGCCAAATAGTGCTCCATTATATAACTATTTCTGGAGATTGATCAGCTAATGACTCAATTAGGTTCTCTGTTATTGAAAGAAAAAGTTAGGAGCTTTTTGACTTATAAAAGTATTTGTTATTCTCTACCAAAAAGACTTTCCTAAGATTTACCAAATGACTATTAATCATATCTGTGTGTCTTTCACAAGAGGTACCTTGTTTCATCAAACATGCCCATAATGAATTGGGAAAATGGAATTTTATTGTTCATATTTTTGCTAACATCTTGGCAAAAACTTGTTTTCTATCTGATAAAATTTATTTATTTTACCATGTGCTTTTTATGATGGACATAGAGATTCACAATTTCTTTAAGGAAGGACTTGCTGCCCAGCCGTGGGAAGTGTGGTCAGCACAGCCCCTCCAGCTCCCAGCCCCATCAGGATCTGCCTTAGCTGCAGCGAGCCACCTGCCTGAAGGACACATCCTTCCCCAGGGCAGCCCACATCTGGTCCTGAGCCAGGGAAGGGAGTTAAGACCTCTCAACTTTGGCAGACACTTCTTGCTCCAAAACGACCATAGGCAATGTTGGACTTTCATCACAGTTCAACTTCTTCCCAGGCCCAGTCCTGTTTCCACCACCTCTTTTCCACTTTTATTGATTAAAAGTAAAACATTTTGCATCCTAGATTTTACCTGCTTCTGGAGAATCCCAATTGTGGAAACTTTGAAAATAACTTTGTCAAAACCTTGGGCTATGAATTTAGCTCTTTCTATTTATGGAAAATATCTAAGCTATTTAACTTAGCTTATAGCCAAGTTAGTAAGAGAATTATTTACTTTCTGTCTGAAAAATCTTCCTTCATTTTATATTTCAAGTAAGCACATTAAAATGTTTTTTGAGAAAGATTATGTTTAAAAGTACAGAAAGAAATTATATAACAAGTCTTATATAATGGTGTATTTAAAACGGTTTAGATAAAATTCTAAAAATTTAATAAAATTTAAGTCTTCTTTTTATGTTACAAATCAAAATAAACTAATATTTATCATTACTTAAATGATAAAAATGCAATATAATGCATAAATAAATGAGAATATTTAGGAAGCAACAAGTATTAAAAAAGGTATGTTTTGGGTTACTCTGCATGCTTACTTACTGAACTTTTGTGTTTAGCTCCTGGGAATGATTGAATATAAACAAAATTTAAAAATAGGAATATATATGTCTTAAGAACACCATGATAAATATTTTACTATGCATCTAATGAAAGTTGTATGATACTAGAAATTAATTGTTCTGAAAGTTTGCGTACAGTTATACTTTCTGTTACTAGACGGTAAATATTAAACAGTATATAAGATGACACAAAATAAAGATCGACTGTATTTGGAACAAATATTTTATGATACATTTTGCTAAAATAGTTTTTATCTTTAGTACCCCATAGCAAGTATGAATGAAATAATGTTTTACCGATTGATTTTATATATAGAATATTTGGAACTATTTTGCAGTCCCAGAAAATATTCTGATTATATTTAAAGATTCAGCTTTATTAACTCCCACTGCTCTGGCTGTTTGAAGGAGCTTGTCTTTGCAGCTAGTGACAAGTTCTAATGATGAGGCTTAAAGTAGTTATAAAGAACTGCTTATGTTTAAGGCAGATCCAAGCTTTGTGGACCCTAAAGTTTTTATAAACTTTGGTGGGTGGTGTTTGGAAGACAAATGATGCAACAAAAATAAAATATAATTAGGTGTGAACATGAGTATTTAGAATGAGAAAAAATTATAACAAATTACAAATTTTAAAAAGCTGATAAAATCACAAACATCACAAAATCCACTTGTGTCATGATAATTAACTGACTGCATGTTACACTTCTATAGTGATTTTTTTTCTAAATTTTTTTCTGTAAACTCGAGGGCTTTGCTGTATAATAAAAGTTTTGTAATATAATTTTCTCTATAGAAGAAATAGATAAATCAGTCATTATGTTGTTGGTCAATTTTTTTTTTCAAATAGTTGGGCTGCATAAGGCATATAAATTGACTGATAGACATACTTGCTCATGTTAGTACTATTTCATGGTTGGGCTTAATAAGTATGAGCTTTGTGATCAATTTCATTTCCCAGCTTGCCATCAAAAAAAATTTTTTTGTATTTTTATACTGAGTTTTCTTAAGAGAATTTATATGTTGATCATATGTGAAGATTTGAATGAGAATTGAGTGCTTGTTTTATCACTTCTCCATTCTGATGATTGGAAGAATTTTCAGTAGACTAACTGGCACTGTATAGTTCAAACCTCATTCCTCCTTCACTACCCACATATTTCCAGGTTCTTTAAGGAAATTTTAACATCATGACCTGACATTGCAGACAGGATGATAGGTGAGTCAGCATAGAGCATGGAAAAAGCTTTCCTAGAAGCAATCCCTCCACCAGACAGCTGGTTAAATATTTAACAATATGCTAATGTGACTACAAACCACATGAATACATTCCCAATGACAAACTGAATGTAACTCCAGCTCAACCTTTTCTTGGGTGCATCCTGAAAATGCTCACAGCCAATGAATGCCAATATACATATATACATACAAGATGCATGACTAAAGGAGTTAGTATGGAAATGAAGAGTCATTTTAAGAGATTACAGTTCAACTAGCTCCTTCTATAATTTTTACAAATGCATATGACTATGCGAACACACTGCTAGTTCCCCTCTCAGGGTCTTGGAAGGATCCCATTCCAACGGAGGGTCCTTGAAGCTTAAGCCTTAGTAGCTTCAAGGTAAATCTACATTAAGCACATAAAATTATTTGAGTTCAATATTTCTTAGTGATGGTTTGTGCTTTATTCTCAAGGGGCTTTCCCTAAAGAGAAATGCATTCACACATGATAGTGTGTTTGGTAGTGGTGGTGGCGGTGAGGAGTAGCTAGATGGAAGGATTAGATGTGGGAAATAAATGTCATTACTCTCACAATCTCACTTTACCAAACATTCATCTCAATTCATGATATTCCAAGTTTCAATGCCTGTTTGAAAAGTTTTGCCTCTAACAGCAATACTACAAGGCAGGAAAATACTGGAAGCCATTTTGTGAAGTATTGATTAGTCATTAAGCTTTCACCTTGTTTGCTCCCTTCAGGAAAGGGTGAAGCTTTCATCCCTTTACTCTCCTTCTCCCCCCTCTTCCTCTCACCTGTCAAAGAAAACCAGACCTCTACAGTAGTTAAAGCAGTGAAAGTCAAATTTTATTCAGGACCATTGCAATAAGGGAAATGAGATCTCAGTATAGAACTGGGCTCAACTCTGAATACAGCATGGGCAAGTAGGAATTTATTGCTGAAGAGAAGGGTGAGGGTCAGTGGATGAAAAATTTACTAAAAATAAACATCTGGGGTAGAGGCGATACTGGCTAAAGTGACCTAGCAGGATATTTGATGAAGAGAGGCTAGAATGATTCATCATCACCTGGGGTATGGTGGAGGATAAAGAACCTGATTAAATATCCAAGGGTGATCAGATATGGACGATAAGGGGTTTTTGTTAAACTGACAGCAGGGGTCCAAGAAGGTACACAGGTGGAAGTAAGAGAAGTTTTGAGAGCCTGACTAAAGTTTGGTGAAACAAAGAATCTTTGTCACTCCCTTCCTCCCTCCCACCTCTTCTCTCCCTCTCTCCCTCCCTCCCCCCACTCCCCTCTCCTCCTTCCTCTCCTTCCTTCCATTCTAGCTGGCCAAGGGCTGATGTGACCTCTGAGGCTTTCTCAAGATGGCCTTTTGGAAAGTTCTCGAGAATCTGGAAGTCAACTTTCTGAATACATACAGGGTGCTTGCACAATTTGGAGCGTCCTATCTACCCCATATTAAAATGTTGTGCCATAGCCAGAAATTGACCGACTTTTTCTATAAAGGATCAGATAGTGAATATTTTAGGCTTGTGGGCCACAGGTCTCTGTAGCAGTTGCTAAACTCGATACTTGTAATATGACATCAGCCATAGACAATACATCAATGAATGGATTAACTGTGTTTTATAAAACTTTCTTTATACGGAAAAAAAAAAAAAGCGGTAGTTTGGATTTGGCCTAGAGCCCTAGTTTTTTGACTGACCCCAGCCTTAGATTACTAACAGGTCTGATGACAAGTGGCATTATGTACCAGCATTTCCAGAGAAATCATTGGAAGTTTCTCAAAATTTAAAACTAGCACTAATTTCTGTTATATGCACAGCCTATAGATAATTCGTCAGTATTCCCAAAATAAACATTTCCAATAAAACAAGTTTGCAGTGTCCACCTGGGATAGCAAGTCTGTGATATTATCAGGTTAGAAAACATACTATATTTTTATTTTTTCAAAAGGCTTCATGTCAGAACCTAAGTTTAAGAGGGTCCAATTAGAAAAAGAATGTGTTTAAACTGATTTTGGCAAAATTTGTAAATGTTGCACAAGGTCCAGGTCAGACTGAAAGTACTACAAATCAGTGATGTTCAATCAGCACTTTTTGGTGAGGTCAGACTTCGACCCTCTCAGCATCCACTTTGGCTCACATGTGGTTTTATCTCTACCACCTAGGACACCTACTTGATATCAAGTGACAGCAGAGGTCATTTATAAGAAAGTCCTGGAGAATTTCCCATCCACCAACCAGAGCTATGTTTATTGTAACAAAAATGCACCAACTAGGATAGGATCACAGCTCCATAAAAAGCCTGCTATGTGTTGGAAGCTAAAATGGGGTCTTTGAAAGCACAAGAGAAGAGACATTCTGGTAAAAATAATTAATAGAACCATGACAAAGATGACTATAGCCCAAGAGGATCTTTCAATATTGATTGAATTTGTGCCCAATGTCCCAGCATGACTGTGCATGGGGAAAGCCATCTGTATTTCATGGATCAGGCTGGCAAGCCACTCAAATCAGGCTTTAATCCAACTTCAGACCAAGAGAGCTGGGAGGAAAACAGTTTCAGACACTTGAGGTGATGGCCAGAAATGCTCTAGATGCTTGGCATGAGAAGGATTATCAATTTAACATGGACTTTTCTCTTAGCCACACACCTGACCTGCAATCATAATCTGTTGTTAAAATACTTCTATCATGTTTTGGGGTCTTTAATGTTCTAAAGAAGTGATTTATTCTATCTGTCCAGACTAGTGCTTTGGTAGTATTTCATGATCTGAAAATCAGATATGCATTTGTGTGACTTAATAAGAAAGAGAAGAAAAGGTAAGGATACATACCATATTTTCTGTTGTGCAAGTTTTATTTGTACAAATATAAGCACTTAAAACAAACACGAGGGTTAATGAATCTTGTTAACCACATTAAAGAATATACAGAATTATGCCTGATTTTAAAAATATAAACTCCTCATTCAATTGGAAGCTTTGTTTTCTCAATCCAAACTATTAATAATCACTGCTGAAACAAATCCCAAGGCTCTGTCCCTATTTAGGAACTAATTAACATTCAGTTAGGACTTGTCATATGCCTGTCACCGTTGTAAGCATGTAGTAACTGATTTAATGTTCATATCATCTTTCTAGGTGGCTACCATTACTGTGCTCATTTTACAGGTGAGGTTCAGAGATTTACGTAACATGCCAAAGGTCACACAGCTGGACATAGCAGAACCAAGATTCAAATCTCCACAGCCACACACAGCCTGAGGTTCACCAATGAATGCACTCTCAGCTTCTGTCCTCCCAAGCATTTCGTAAGATAGGGTTTTTGGATTTTTCACCTTTATGCACATTCAGTTAGCTTAAAAATGTCCACAAAACTGTGTAACTTGTAAGCCTTTTTTTTCTCCTTTACTGAACTATATACTGAAATGTGGAATATGGAAGGTTATAGGGTTCAGAATCAACAAACCTGGATATAAGAGTAGCTATCAACAACAGACAAGATAGAGGACCATGGCAGAATTAGACAAAGGGGAATGATAATTTGTGTGTGTGCGTGTGTGTGTGTGTGTGTGCGTGTGTGCGTGCACGTGTGTTTTGCAGTTGAATATTGCATTAGTATCCCAGGGTTACTGCAACAAATTACTACAAACTGGGTGGCTTAAAACAACAGGAAAATTATTCTCTCAAAGTTCTGGGGACCGGAAGTCCTAAATCAAGGAACTGGCAGGGCGGCACTCCTCCTGAAGGCTCAAAAGGACAATCCTTTCCTGCCTCTCCCAGCTTCTAGTGGCTCCGGAAGTCCCTGGTTTGTGGCTGCATTACTCTGGTCTCTGCCTTGTCTTCTCATGGCCTTCTTCCCAGTGTCTTTCCATTTCTGTTTCCTATTAGGACCCTATCATTGGATTTAGGGCCCTCACACTAATCTAGGGTGATCTTATCTCAAGATCCTTACCTATATTATGTCTGTAAAGACTCAGGTCAGATAAGGTCCCCTTCTGAGATTCTGGGGGTTAAGACTTGGACATATATCTTTGAGACCCAATTCAATTCACTGCAAATGTGTTCTTGTTTATAAGTTACGTTTTTCTCTGAATAGTACCATTCCTTATAGTTATGGAGTTAAAACACCCTTTCTTTTATGAAAGGATAGTAATTTTGTTTGTATATTGTATTAGCCTGTTCTGACATTGCTATAAAAAAACTACCAAGACTGAGTAACTTATAAAGAAAAAGGGTTTAATTGGCTCATGGTTGTGAAAGCTATACTGGAAGCATGGCTCGGGGAGGCCTCAGGAAACTTACAGTCATGGCAGAAGGGGAGGGTGGAGCCAGCATGTCCTACATGGCTGGAGCAGAAGGAAGAGAGAGCAAAGGAGGATGTTTGAACAACCAGATCTTGTGAGAATTTAATCACTAGAATGCACTAGGCGGATGGTGAAAAACCATTAGAAACCAGCCCCACGATCCAATCACCTCCCACCAGGCCCACCTCCAACATTGGGAATTACAATTTAACATGAGATTTGGGTAGGGGCAGAGCTGTATTATATATGTATATAATACGTATTGTTATATACATATATAATAATGATTTAATATTCATATCATTCATATTATATATGTATGTGTATAAGTGTGCATGATTACCGTATTATATATGTATGTGTATATGTGTGTGTGTGATTATATGTGTATATGTGTATGATTATATATGTATGTGTATGTGTGTATCATTATATATGTATGTGTTATATATGTATTATATATGTATGTGTATATGATGACTATATGTGTATCATAGTACTTTTTTGACAAAATTAAAAATCGACAATTCAGTATCAGTTGTCGCATTAAAACAAAAATGCTCCAGGAAATCCCAGTCCAGATGTGATTACAAACCAACCCCACCTTTCTGAGCCTATTTCCTTATCTTCAAATGAGGTAATCTCTGATTTTTATACATTTGACTTTCAAATAATTTGCACTTTTGTACATAACACATGGGGACCTCTGAACATGTTTTCTGAAACACATATCTGACTTTCTTACACCAGAAGACCAATAAATATTTGAGGCTATTCTCCAGTGACACTGCGTGCGATTCAGGTGTTCAATTGGGGCATTTCACCATCTTTTATTACAGTAGGTGCTGTGGACTGAATGTTTGTGTCTCCTGAAAAATTCATATGTTAAATTCCTAATCTGCAAGATGATGGTATTTGGAGGTGGGGCCTTTGGGAGGTGATTAATCATGAGTGGAGCTTTCAAGACAGAATGTGTGCCCTTGTAAGATGAGATACAAAAAATCTTACCTTTCTTTCTTCTTGTGAGGACATCCTGAAAAGACTATCATCTGTAAACCAGGAAGAGGGCCCTTTTCAGACACTGAACCTTCTGGCACCTTGCTTTTGGACATTCCAGCCTCCAGAACTGTGAGAAATAAATGTCTGTGGTTTAAGCCACCTAGTCTATGGTATTTGTTATGGCAACCCAAGCTGACTAAGACAGTAGGGTTTGTAAAATTATGTGAATATTTTGTTTTGCATTTAACAATATGTTTTGAAATAAGAAAATGATAACATGAAAATAAGACTCAGTCTCAAACCTAATGGAACTAGACACAAAGAAGAGAAGTAGGTAGGCTGAAAGGCTGACATTTTAGTTTCAATTGGACACACAAAGTGTGCGGATGTGAGTCTAATTTGAAGTAAAACGACAGAATTAATAATTATATATAAGTGGTGGATAAATAGCTTCAATGATTACATCAACAAAGTGCATCTTGAATAAATTTATTTCCTTCATATAACTGTCATTTCCATTGTCTCACATATTTAGGGATTTTAACGTGGTATGAAAATAGGGTACTTTCTGTGGTTACAGTCATAATCATAGCAATGGATTAGTAGTAGCAGAAGTTCCAGTATTAGTAGAAACAGTGAAAAACAATACAACAGCAGTAAAGTAAAATAACGCTATTGTATTACATTAAATGTGATAATGCACACAATGTTCTCTAACCTATTAAGCTTGAGACAAATGTTAATTATTTTCTGCATTGTTGTATGGTCTCCATTTTGCAATAAATGCTCAATTATGCATTGATTAAATAGGGATGTCTTACTGACCTGCTTGGTAACTTAGTTCTTACTCACACTTTTTCTTTACTAATCTGAAAATTAAGCTCTTCAATCCAAGGTCAGGCCTCAGGAAGGGGTGGATGAGAGCCAAATTTAACCTGCAGCTGGTTAATGATTTTATGTTTGAAAAAAAAAACCCTGCAGGCTTGACATGCAGTCACCTTCCTTTTGCCTTGTAGCTGAGTGTTCTACATGTTTATGTCATACGGCCCCTGAAAGAATTCGTATTTGAAGCTCTGGGTAAGTGGTTAGGAAATGACCAGCTGCAGGAAACAATGGGAGTGAGCCTTAGTTCCTCAACTGTAAGGAATTCCAGCATGTCTAGAGGTTAGCCATGGTCAGGATTCTGACCTTGGTCAGAAACCAAGGTCAGAATTCTGCTGTGATGAGACAGATGATTGCCAGTTCACGGAGGCCACTTTACTAAATCTGGGATGTCTGATTTAGTGCCTGCAGGAATCCTTGGCCCAACTATCACACATAGTCCACTCTCCCTGGAGTCTTTCTTTATCTACTATTGCTTTTATTCTTTTCAAATGTATGATTAAAGGAGTTGATATGAGAGTTATTTGAAACTAGAAATATAAAGGTAAACATATAAAACTTTTAGATCCATCACTGAGTCTATTCAAGTATTAACATCTGGTTCTAAGTCAAGCAAGGTTTTCTTTCAATCATATTTATTCATGAATACATTCAGAAACCATTATGAAGCCAAATGTATGCTAGCCAAGCCTGTCTGCTCTATGATGCCTCCTCTGTTTTTGCTGAATAGTAATGGAATAAAATGGACTTGTGCTTTGTTCTTTCTTTGCTTGTTGTTAGAAAATGCTTTCTTTCAAATCTGAACTGGATTAAAATAGTCCTTCTGACATACATCAACCTGAGTTCCTTTCTTATAAATGTGTGAGTTGGACATGAGGGAAAATAAATTGCGGGTCAGGAAAGTCCCCAAAACGTAAGCTAAATGAAAGATTTATCTCACTTAGGCCACTGAAGTCATCATCACTCCTTCTAGGGGAGATGGAAACTTGACATTTCATCTTTGTAAGAGTTTTGGACTGAGTAATAAACTTTATTGAATAAATCCCAGTACCCATTAAAAACTCTTGAATCAGCTCTCTTATAATTACATTGATATAACATCTAAGACAATGATTTGCACTCATTTCTTTATCATATTCCTATTCCATTTTTACACAGAATAAAGAAGTATGTGCATATTTTAGTGAATTAAAGGACATAATCAGGACATTGGAGATAAAGTATGATTTTAAATCATCTTAAAGGAGTTATTTGTAGTGCTACTAAATTTTTTAAGATAATCTAGAACCAAAAAGCTTGTATATATCTTCAGGAGATAAGAAGTTTAGATGAATTATTCTGAGAAATGAGGCTTACTTGAGCTCTTTTTTTTTCTCCAGTAACAATTGGCAGATATCAAAGTATTATATCATAAAGTAAAAAAGCATGGCCCACATATACATAGAATGGTTCTCATATAAAATTATTCTCATGAAATCCATATAGAATGAACATATATCAAAATCTAACTCATTAATGATAGAACCAGAAGAATGGCAGATCCAATAAGCTTTTGAGGACCAAAGGTTTATAAACACACTCAGGTAAATCATACTGAAATAGTTGACTAAGTTAAGGACAAAACTGGTTAAGTCTTATAGTGTTTAGTGTTTGGAGTTTTCTTCTCTATAGCACAGATATTACTTGTATCTCTGTAGGAAGAAAACTATGAGTTAACATGTAACCTCCTGGACTCTAGGCTCTAATCAATGGTGAAAAGCAAACTAGATAAAGGTAAGTCCCCTAGAGAATTAAGCATTGCTTGGAAGTGCCAGGTAAAATTTGACACTAAAAGAACATGTAGTCATTCTTTTGCCTTTTTTTCAAGTTTGGCATAAGTTTCTTAAATAGTTCTTCCAGTGATCATAAATAACCTTGAAAGATTATTTTTGTTGACAAAAAATGCTGCTCATCTGGTTTTGATGAATTAAGTTATAGATGTGCAGCAAGAGGTGTTAACTAACCATATTAACCTCCTTGCTAATGGTCAGCAAATCCAGAGGCTCACTGGGTGGAGCAAGAACAGAGTCCAGAGAATTAAATTGGACTGGAAAATTCATAAGGAATCTCAGATTGCATTTTCAATAACATCTATTGTCCTTGAGGATTTTTAAAAAATATTGCTTCTATTGGATTTTCTATTCCAAGGTTAGGAAACCAAATGCAAACCTGAAACATTCATATCTACGGGTTGCACCTGCACTTCCTATAAATTTGGGAGAATTCCTTTCTCCTCAGAGTTTGCCAAATGAGATTAGGTTCTGCTGGTCCATAAAAGCTGAGACCTTTTAAGACAGAGTAGATATTGTTCCAGTTTCTGGGGAAGGTTTTGTGAGCATCAGTTCCACATATGAAATACAATCCATATTCCTTAATGATGTGTTTGTCATATCTAATTACCATGAGATTTATTCTTCAATATGTTACTTCAGGTGTAGCCTCAATTGCAGCATCAATTTGTCCAATTATATCCTGGTTAAAAGGAGATCAAATTCTGGCAAATAAGTGCATTTCCAAGAAAATAGACTTAGAATACATACATATGAATTTACATATATATGTAATATGTATATAAATTAATATATATGAATATATAAATAATACGTATTTATGAATAAATTTAAAACATATATATAAATATGTAAATTCAGGGTCTGAGTGAATAAGATACCATTCACAAAATAAGGATTAGAGAGATATTCGAGTGAGAAGAAACAACTTTTTCTTTTAAATATGACAACTGAACACAGAGCTAATACCATGAACATTCTAAAAAAAAAAAAAAAGCACAATTAGATTTCTCTCATCCATTCCATTCTTTACTATGTAAGTTAAATTTTGATCTTTGGGTTTGAGGTTAGCAGTAAGCTCTCATGAAGTCATCTGCTCCTGAATAAAAATGGGTCCTGGAAATCTTGACTCAATCCCTTTGGACTATCTCAGAGTTACCTAAATGATTCTAGCTCAAGCTTGAAAGACTGTTCCCATGAGGTTATTTGTCAAAATATCAATAGTCAAAAGTACCTTATAGAGTTATTTTAACTGAAGCATGTAGACTATTCTTCTTTGTTAAAAGCTTGATTTCTAGCCTGTGGCTTATAACAAAACCTTCAATCATCAAGCCCAAATGGATGTGGTTAGTTTATTATGGTAATCAACAATATGAGAACAGAGGAGAGCGAAATTCTCTACTGGGTTATAAGATTCAGATCAATGTTTCCTCTGAGGGTAAAAACATGCCAAGGCCAGCAAGGGCATGAAAAATCTATGACATTTATAATCTCTAAAATATTTGTACTTGCTGTATTTTACCTACATACAATTAGTTTGGAGTACGCTGAGCTTTTTCCTTTGATTGGATGAACTCCTAGCATGCAGCTCCTATACTTGTTGGAACAGCTAAGAAACAGGGGACATATTAATTCAGCAAACCAAGTTAGTTCTAACATCTCTCTTGATATAATGTAAAAGAAGAATTTTTTTGAGTACCTACTGAAATCTAGTTTTACATGTAAAAGATATTTAACACACAAACACATTTCATAAATATGGAGTTTGATCTTAATAAGGCAAAATCAAAAGATTTATCAAAAGGTATCTGGTCTCTTGATGAAGACAGAGGCATAGGTCTGGAGACTATTAGCTAGATTACCAGCTAGCTCATCAAAGTAACACTGCAATATTTGAAATAAACTTAGAATGTAAAACATTTAGAATGAAACTTAGCTGTTTCAGAAGTGAAGAAATTATATCCTCTTTTTTTCATCTTTTAAATCATGGACATAAAGTTCTGCACATAGCACAGGAAATTAATCTAGTGAGACAGAGGATCTGCTATCTGCGTGGATGATACAGAATGTAAAGACTAATCTTTTACTATCTTTTAGAGATTACTAAATACTTCAAGACCATTTGTCATTTTAACATACAGAAAAAATTCTAATTTGCATTAATAAAATATTTGGCAGTAAAGGAATGATAAACTATAAAAAACTAATCAAAATGAGTCAAATTTGCAACATTTTGACATATTTTATATTTCTTATGATAATTTTCAATTGTTAGAAACACACAAATAAGATTCACTGTTTTCAAAACTTTTGTAACTTGATATAAAAACTCATTTTGTTCTTCATAATAATTTCATATTGGAACAATCTGATTCTTAATATATGACAAAACTACTCTCTTATCCCTTGAAAAGCAAAGGTACAACCCATGAATTATATACACTGTTGTATTACTCGGTCTTATTTAGAAGCTCTCCAGATCTCTCTTTCAGTATTCTGTCTCACTTAAAAAGTTATTCAGATGTCCAAAGATTATTTACCAACTCAATTTCACATTATATAAAGGGTTCAAGTTAACTAAGGTTTTTGCAAATAATATTTAATTAGATACAGTTTAGAACACATGTGATGTTAATGTAAAAATGTCAGGACGATAACTTAAACATATCATTTTACATTTTGTTAATTTAAATATTTTACAGAAAGACTGTCAGCTTATCTGAGAACTAAATAAGTATAAGAACTTTAAGACATTCATAATTATAGTCTTTTCATGGAAAAATTACACAATCTTAAAATGTTACAACATTTTTCAAAAAATTATTAAGAAATGAAATGTATACTTTCATTATGTGCCACATTTTTAGCTATTTTTAAACCAATATTAAAAACCAGTTTAAAGAGTCAGCTTGATTAGATGGACTAAATTCTTATGAAAATGCTTCTGAGCTTTTATTTTCTATGAAAAAAAGATTAGTTCCTTTAAAGTCTGGCAAATTTAAGGTATTATAACTTCAGTTTTCTTATTTTCTTGGGATTCTGGAAATATTAATTAATGCTAACACTTAAATCAGAACAGATATCCTTTATTTTGAGATAATTTATAATTAAATTTATTAGTGCTCTTCAGAGGTAAGGAAATATTTCACATTTACACAAGAGGGGGTACGGTGGTGTTCTGTGACAGACACTCAGACGCACAGAAAGGGAGCAGCTTCCACCGTGCAACTTCAGCAGGAGGTCATGTTAATTATAGAGAACAAAACCCATCGGTTCAGGTTGCAAAGAAAAGTTTCACTCTCCAGTGGTTATGAAATTATTCTTTAAATTTGCTTTCAGTTCACAGATAGACAGGTAAACAAATGAAAATGAGTAACAAACTCATGTATGTCTGTATGGACAGACTAACAGACCTTACCAAAAGCCAAAACAAAATTAAACTAAACAAACTAACAAGGAAAACCCCACAGAATTAGAAAGAGGAAGGGGGAGGCAACAGCAAAATTAAGAATCAGTAAAGGTAAAGCCCTAGCATTGCTTGGGATTTACTCCTAGGACCCAAAGAAGACCTCCCCTAGGTTTAAACAGCCCATAGGTGCTTTTCTCAGAAAATCAATTTTGATTGGCCCTGGCAGTTGAATCTATTTGGGCATGTCACTGGGAAATCCTCCAAAAATGTCCATGTATAATTTCTAAAAAGTGAAAAATATGAATCTTATATAAATATTAAATACATATATGCAAAAATTTGACTTACTGAGTGAAACAGCGGTATGAGAAAGCTGATTCAAAAAACCCTTGAGAAGCAAAGTATATATAGCCCATCAGGAAAAGCATACTGAAAGTGTTTGCTAAAATAAAGGCAAAATTGGTTAATGTCCTACCAGGCAATGAAACAATACCATTTGGGATTATCTTCTCTACCTGCCTAAATTCTTTGCATCTCTGCAGACAAAAATCTCTAAATTAACATGAAATCTGACAGATTCTAGACTGTCTAATCTATAGTAGAAAGCAAATTAGAAAACAAGGCCTCTAAATAATTATTTGAATGTGCTATTAAAGAATATTCCTGTATAATATTAAAAGACCTGCAGCCATCCTTTCACCTATTTCCAAATTTTGAATAATTTTTCTTAATATTGAACAACCAGCAGGAAATCTAGTAAGTATCCAAAGTTTCTTGGGAAGACTAATTATCTTTTGATTTTTGAGAAAAGGAATTTTAGGCCACCAAAGACTTAACATTATGCTGATTCTAGGTAGTCCATATTCATCAAGAAAGTAGATATTTCTGTTGTAAATGATGTAAAGATTGAATGAAGATGGGGAGTGGAAATGCTTTCATCTTCAACCATGCCTTATTTTTTTTATAGCAAGAACTCTGGAGAGCTATTAGAAAGTGGCCAAGGCAAATACCTTGGCTTCAGTCTTCCTTTTGCCATTGTAGCTGTTTCTAATTAATGCCTTCTGAAAATGTTGTGCCCACTTAACTTTTATACTGAAATGCTCATTATGTTTATGTCATAAATCTTGCCCAAGTGCATTTAGTTGCAGAACATAAAGCCACTGCCATAAACACAGATACCTTTAAGGCCAATGATAACGGAATGATATATATTTTTTCCAAACAACTTTAAACAATGTTATTCGAAACCTTGTTAGGCATCACAATCTCTCACACACCAACACGCGTGCACATCCACCCAGATAAATCAACTAAAATTCTTTCAAAATTATGATGGTTATTTTTATTTTTTGTGTATATCTCCCCACCCCCAGATTTCCTAATGAACATTTGTCATTTGTTTAACTGAATGCAATATTAGCCAACTGCGAAGAGTTTACTCTGTGTTTCATTTTGATCTCCTTCAACCCTCGGCCTGGTTTGACATGCTATGCTGAAATGTCAAAAATTTTCCAGTAAAGTCCCTAAAACACCTGCAAGCTGCTTGAGCTTGATTGCAGGCAGCTGATGTTAATTGCAACAGGAGCACTGGCTTTTTTTTTTTTTTCCCCAGACTTTCTAACTTACTTGTAGAAATAAGAGTTAAGGAAGACCAATTGGATCACTCTTCCACTGTCTCATTATTGTTCCAATGAATATAATTTCCAGGGCTTTCAGTTCAAAGGATAAAACTTCAACATTTTGTGGGATAGTTTCTATCTTATTCAAAGGCATTGTGAGAAATACTTCCTGAGGTTCATAAAATCTTTCCATTACTGAATTTCTTCCTATTTCTTCTCATTAGATTCCTCACAATGTTAAGTAATTTATTTTCACTGCAGACATTTGAGGGGCATACCATCATAAGGAATTCTTATGATGCTCTTTATTCAAAGAGGTAAAAAACCTGATTTCAGAACTCAGCCCATGGTTGTATATCTAACCCCAAAGTATTTCCCAACAAAAGAGATTCTCTTTAATTACATGATCCCATGCCTTAGAAATGTGTTCCAGCTTCTGAAATTATTTTGTAGCTCACAGAAAAGTTGCAATAAGCATGAATGAGGATAATAAGGGTCACTATGAAGCCTGTTAATAATTGAAGAGTGAAAACCTTTGGGTGGAGAGTTCCAAGCCCAAATGACTTTAATTTTTCATGTTTCTTCTAGGAGGAACCTACCTTCTGTGGTTCAATGACATGGCTAATGTGGGCTGTATGATTCTTCTCACAGACTCCTATCTCCGATGATATTACTCATTTTTCTGTTTGACTTTTCCATTGATTTTCCACTGATACTTTTCTGATTAATGAGACCCCTATTATGAATTATGAAGCATTGTGAGAATGCTTTCACTTATCTGTGAATTGTATCTGTGGCTTAATTTTTATCTCATCCAGAGCAATCAGGGACTCTGGCTTCTCAAGAGACTCTCAGCGTGGGAGCCTTCCTGAAAGCTCTGTGTGGAGGTGGTAAGCCTCCCTGAAATAGACTTCTTAGAGAAGGAAGCAGAACAGAATGTTCACATAAAAGTGCTAGGTTGGATAATAATCATATTTAGCACTTACATAGCAGTTTTCATTTCCCAAACACTTTATAAACAGCAACTAATAAACCTTTCAACATCTCCATTAAATAGATAAATAAGCATTATTATCTTAGCATTCTGTTTGGTGGAGAAAAAAAAAATCTGTACTCGTTTATAACTGCAGGAGATTATTTCAGAATAATGATTCCAACTCCAGTGTCTATAAGCCATTCTCAAGCTCTACCTGTTCCAATTTTCTTTTCAAGCCAACTGATTAATTGGTGCTCATGTTGGCCATTGTGAAACTGCAGTCAAAGCCATTTCTCTGCAGCGTTGTAAGTTCAAAGAGTTACTCAGAGATGAGTGCCTGGGAAGTTTCCATGATAGTTCTGACTCAATAAAGGAAAAAGTAAATAAGTACCTGAAATATCAGGAGGATGTGAACTGCCCAAGCTTATCTCAGTTTCTGAGATCTCCCTCAGTTAACATTAATGATGCTTCCCAGCCAGATAATGAATCCCTGACCAAGGCCTGGTGGAAGATGGCATACTGCTTGCATTTGGTGAGCCTCCAAGGTTGCGACTCTTTCAACAGACGCATATTGATTTCCTTTCTTAATATTTTCTCGGAGTCACAAAGTGTCACTACCTACTTTTTCCAGGCTCACTGAAAATTTTTTAACATGTTTGCTGCTTGCTCTACTTTCTGCTCTTCCTTTTCACTGAAAAAAAACAATTTAATAGCCTCTTTTGATTCAAAGAAGGCATGTGAATGTACTTTTCTGCACTGAAGTACAATATGTTTACAAATGTTGGCATGGCACAAACGAACCACTACATGACTTCCTTCACTATTTGATCGCTTTGTTCTTAAAAATATTAAAGTACCAAATCCGTTCTCATTTATGTTCTCCCTTTCAAGCTAAAGCCTTAATATGGACAGAGGGGTGGTTGAGGGTGTAGGCTCTGGCATCAAACCGCTTTGCCAAGTTGTTTAAATCTCTTATTCTTAGTTTCTCAAGAGTAAAGTGGGACCATTGACAACACTGATCTGAGCAGGTTGTTATGGGGATTAATGAAATTATATGTTTGAAGTGGGAGCACAGAGGTGGGGCTATGGAAGGGCTCAATAGGCACTAGGGGTCATCTTTACCACCACCATCACCACCATTATCATCATCATCAACCTCATCATCATCTGGCAATGCTACAATGTAAGAACAGAATAAAAAAACTGTCCTAAGAAAGGCTGTAATCATAAACCTGGGGTTAATTGAAATCTGCAAAATTCATCTTAGTTTTCCTTGATCCCTCAAGAATTGGTTTAGCCATCATCACAATGGAATCGTGGATTCCTAGGATTTAGAAGGATAATGCTATGATGCTAGGGTAAATGAGGCTTTAACTAGAAAACTCAAAAGGAGCTCAAGTTTATTTTATCTTAACAACTGGGCACAAGAAGAGAATGAATTTTCTGAGTGTCTGGAAAGCTCTAGAGTCCAGAAGTAGGTAAAGAGGAACCTCCAGCAGTGGCAGATGAGAAACAAATGCCTCACACCCTTAAGAGCTTTAGAAGGTCAAGTCAAGTACATCCTGGAAATCTAGAGGAAGGTGGCAGAGCCAAGGGCACAGGCAGCCTATGGGCAGGGCAGAAATCAGCTGTTTGAAGTTGTCAGCCTCCGTGTGGATGGTAGCTCAGGAGGGGCAGAGGCACTGTGGAGGAGCCACCAGGCTGTGGCTGCTCGGCAGGGCCTGGACAGCACAGGAGGTCACTGTGCTAACTAACATGAGAGGCACTTTCTACCCCTTGTGTTCTCCCAAACAGCCACAACTATGGGAAGTGGGACAAACTCAATGAGAATAAATGAGACTTCACCAAAGATAAACAAAGTGAAGAAGCCTGGAGTGATAGAGGTGGTCAAAGTCTTATTCTGTCTTTTAGAGAATCCAAGAAATTTTGGGAGCTGAGCTTGTGGGGATGAAGTTTGTAAGAATTTGGATATTTGAGTAAGCTAGTAGGCACTTGGTGTTACTGATATTTACAATTCACTTCTTAAATCCTTTATTTATATGTTCACTTCAAAAATATTTATTGAATGAAACAAATAAGAGTATGCCTGAGACATTTGGATTATGGTTCTATATACAGCCAGTTATACATTTTGTATTGTGTACTGAGAAACTAAAATAAATCAAAGTGCACAAAAAGAAATCATGGAATTAAAAATATTGTATCTCTTTTTCTGTCCTTGTGACATTCCAGAAAGGTGAAATACTTATTGTAAAAATATTAGGTTTTTATCACATATATAATATAGGGATACTCTGTCATTATACCTGATTCAAAATATAGAGAAGTGATTAGAACAAAACATAAAAATCTTTTTTTATCTGATCACATTTTTCCTATCCTTGAAGTAACCACTTTCAATGATTCTGTGTGCTATTAATCATCTAGTATGCATGTGTGTGTACATAATTATATACAGCATAAGATTACATTGTACATATTAAGAGACTTGCTTTGATAACTTAATGAGTCTTGAAGATCTTTTCACATCAATATATTCATACCTCCAACATATTCAATAAAATGTTTTCACTTTAATTGTTTACTAGTGAATATGTATTTTCCATCACCTTTTTCTAATTCAATAAATGATACAAAGAACACTTTTATATATACATCTTTGGGTACGTGTAAAGTAGAATTACCAGGTCATAAGCAAAACAGTGGTAATTCTGATATATACTGCCAAATTAGCTTCTAAAAGACTTAACCAATCTATAATTCTACTAGCAGTGTTTAAGACCAGGGAGAGAATGAATATTACTGAAATTTAATGACTTTTTTTCAGTATATTTACAAGATTGGTTTAGGATTTGCATTGCTGTTGATCAAAGGAGTCTTTGTAGAATCAATGCTGCGATATTTTCTTCTGTCACTTTTACAATCAGATTTACTATTTTATAAATATAAGTATTGTGCAATATCTTTTCCTTTTCATTTTTTCATCTTTTACAAAAGGGAAACCAAGATCCAGAGGGAGTAGTTTAAAAGTGCCCAAGTTTTTATGAAAGCCAGAAGTGATCCCACCAAATTCTATTAAGTGTCTGGCAATTAGGGCTAAATCAGTAATTGAGTATATATATATATTTTAACATTTTATGAGTCTACACAAAATATCCTATTTAGATATAACAACTGAAGCAATGAGTGAAAGGGACTATGAGATCTAGACAAGGCCATTGAAATGTAGCAAATAGACAAATTGGGAAATAATAGTTGAATAATAAGCTTCAAGATGTATGAAATAGACTGAAGAAAGTGAAGTTAAATAGAAGTCCTTTGATAATTGGAATGCAATCTACAGGCACCACATGGCATGATTCATCCTGATGGCTTTAAACCAGTGGTGAATAGGAGGGATAGCACTGGGCTCAGGGTAGTCTCATGATTCTTTGCACGCCAGGGACAATTCTCGTGCTTTTACCAAGAAATTTAGAGGACTGATGGAAACTGAGAAAATAGATCACATGTAAAATCCTTATAAATAATAAGGAATTACTCATTCTTATAGTAAGATGTATTACCGACATATTTTCATTATTTGTATCATGGTAACTCTGTGATGTGAGTAGGGGTGACAGTAGCACATTCCACTGACAGGGGAGAAAGCTGAGATACAGAAGAGGTACTTGCTTATACCAATTATATTATTAATCAGCAGAAGACACAACCACCTAAATTTAGGCTTTCTGATTCCTTATCCTGTATTCTTCCTACTATTAATACACTGCCTGCTAGACCAAAGCAAAGCTTTATGAGTCAATCAGTTTAAATATCCCAAAACTTCATAGCATGACCCTATTATTACTTATAGAATTGAGTTTAATATAACATGGGGCATCTTTGCACCTCATAAAGAGGTCTAGTTATTGAAGTTCAAAAAGGTCCTTGTTACAGAGTAGTGTGCCCGGAAGATATCTAACAGCATAGGTCACGAGAGAGTTAGTGTCATAGAGGAAGGACTTCAGGAAAGAGAAAGTACTTCATACCAGATGAAAGCAGAGGGTATGTCTGTTAATACCTCAGCTGGATCATCCCTCAGATTTTCTAAATTGTCTGATCGTACATTCTACTCTTGAGCTTGCTTGAATATTTCTTTTCTAGGAGCAATAATATATGTGCTTTTCTTCTGGCAGAAGGTGGGTATTATATTAGTTTAATTACGTTTTCTGGAGATTTTTAAAATCAGGTTTGTGGAAATTCATGGTGTATAATCTCTGACCACTTATCTTTTGTTTTCTGAGATGGATGAGTCCATACAATCCTAATCAAAAGGAAAAGTAGACACAAGTTGATGCCTTAGTATCGTGGCCTCATCTTTGCAAATTTTAATTCCACTATGCTTATTGAGAGATATTAAAATGACCTAAAAATCCCATAGTATGTCAACAGAAAACTAAATTATTAAGTTTCCTCTTATATTAAACTGAGATTTGAGTGGGTGCTCAGTACGGTTTTTAGGAGTCCTTTTGTTCCATGTCTCCTTTTTAATCATAGTACCCAGCATTGTTCATGGCAAAGAGAAGAGCTCATTAACTCACAACTAATTCTTTGTTTGAATAAAATATTTACAATGCTTTAAAATGCCTGCCTTCCTTCCTTCCTTCCCTCCCTCCCTCCCTTTCTTCTTTCCTTCCTCTTTGCTCTTCATATTCGATCATTCATACTTCATACATTCAATAAATCTTTATCGAACATCAATACTAGACCTTTATCCTTCCTTTTTCTGAAAGTCCAGAAGCTACTGAAATATCCTAGTAGATAGCTGTAATAACCACTACACAAAGTTTATAGCTTACAAAACTGAGACTTTAATCTCAATCTTGTATTTAATGGGGAGATTTAGACTTTGTTAATTTCATCTGACAAATGGAAAAGGCAAAAATTAAGTAATATACTCAAGGCCACTGAAGAGTCAACAGCAAAGCCAAGACTTGAACGCAATTGGTCTAATTTGAAATCCTTGTTTCCTTCCTCTGTGCTACATGGCCTCTCCAAAAACTAAGCAGCATGAGCTATGATCAAACCAATGTTGCCTCTGGTTTTCTGGAGGAGACTACATAGGCCATGGCCTTATCAGGAAATGCATATTGTTTTCCCTCCTGTAGAGTTTTATTATAAGGACGATTGCATATTGTTCTGGTGTGTAGAAGAGTGCAGTCATTTCAAAATAAAGATGGTTTTGACTTTCCTTGCTAGCAGATGCCAGTTTTCCTTTCCTTCCTTGAGCCCCACTTATGTTCTTCATTCTACCACTAGACCCACATTGACACTCGTAACTCAAATTTTCCCCCTTACTGTCTTAGTTTTTAATAACTTTCCTACCCCATTATCCTATAATTGTCACTATAAATCAAGTTTTTCTTTCTAGATATGCTATTCCTTTAAATTGTAATTAATCCTGGGAAAGGACAAAACAGTGTTGCTGGCTTTGTACTGTCCCTACTATGAAGCAAATCTGTCAGGGCCAAGGCTCTGCAGGGGTTGGGCCAACCTACACAATCTCCTTTTGTGAAACGATGAAATGCTGTTGGTACTAGTTAGTTCTATATCAGCAGACATGTAAAGTTTAATTTTTACCCTCTTTTTTAATTCCCTGATTATTCTAATCACAGCTTTAAAAAAAAGTCTTGTTTCTTCTTTAAAAATCAAATACAACAGTTTAAAATGTAAGCCATATTTGTTGGAATGGTATAACTGGTATAATTCTATGAATTCCCATTAAAATTCAGGTTTAGCTTCTTATCATTAGAATATACATTGCATAGCCTAACATTTTAAAGAAACTTTACTTGGTTTTCAAATCCAGCCACAGTTAGAATCACTAAGAAGATTTTTTATTTTTATTTTTTTTAAGAAATACCAATGCCCATTTGTTCTTCCCAGAGGCTCCAATTTAAATGGTCTTGAGAGAGGCCCAGATATTATTGTATTTGAAAAATCCCACAGGTGGTTCTGATGGGAAGCTGGAATGGAAGATTATGAGAAATGCAGAGCTCATGAACCAGAGGCCTTCCACCCCTTGTATGGAGCCAAGAGTTTCTGTGAGAAACAGCCAGAGCATGAGTTCCAATTTAGATACACCTTCCAGTGTTTTTCAAAGAGGAGACCAAAGGCGCTCTCTTTCAGCAACTCATTTGAGTGTTACTGAATCAGAATATCTACACTTAGGGCCTGAAGCTTTAGCCTTTTAAAGGATCCTTTATGCCTTTAATGGCTCACGTCCCTTTTTAACCTAGAACATCTTTTTATAAATGCCATTAACCTACTGAAATGATCAGACTGGTTGCTTTATGTTACATCTTTTGAATTTGTCTAATTGTTTCTTTGTGGTGTCATTGACATTGTACCCCTGGATTTCCTGCAAACTGGAAGTCAAGTTTCTAAGCTTACTTGAATTCGGGTTGAACACTTTGAGCAAGAACATCTCAGAAGTATGTTTTATATTAATACAGCATATTCCTTCCTGTAAGATTCTCTCTGGGGCCTAAAAGCTTAAGGGGATGAGTAACTTCTCCCTTCTCAGGCCTAGCCCCAAGGCGTAAGGCCACTTGGCGTCAGCAGCATGTGCCAGCAAAATAGCAGAAGCAGGAAGAGGGCAGGCCGGAAGACACATACTCCTGAAGCTCAAGAAAGAGGCCATCTGGGTACAACGTAGCAGTTACGTCAGACTAGGACACTTCTTGTTTACAGGAGGCTATAAAACCTTTGCCCTGTCCTCACTTGGTGCTGATGCCACTTTAGGCCTCAGCCTGCCTGCACCCAGGCACTCATTAAAACAGCATGTTGTTCCATACCACCTCATGTTGTCTGTTGGCACACTCTCAGGGTTCAAACCGATACAAAAACCTTACACTTCCTATCAGTGGCACCTCACGTCTCACTTTCCCACTGTTAGCTGTGCTGTTTTCACTCCCAGGGTTAAACTGAGGGTGGCCAGATTCATCCATTGTAAAATTGAATTAGACCCAACTTGATCAAGAAGTAATGAGGCTTTGACATCACACACTTATCCAATTTCCCATCAGCCTTTCACCTAGGAGTTTTGAAATGATGAATCAACGATGAATCAGTTATTTTTATTAGGGCCTATAAAATGTGATATTCTGTTATTTCTTCTACATTATCTCTCTTTCTCTAGAGGAAGAAGAGTGATCTTTTCAGAGGTGGATTAGATTATGTCACGCTTCTGTTCCACCCCACCCCGGTGACTTTTTTCTCTATTAGAGGCCCCCAAACACCCCTCCCTGGCAACCAGTGTCCTCACTGATTTCGTCTCCCATTACTCTCTTCCTTACCGTCGCCACTCCAGTCTCTCTGCTGGAAGGCACCACGCATCTTCTGATGCATCACTGTTCCCTCCACCTGCAGTGCTTTCCCCTGGCTTCCTTCCACTATTATTTCAGGTTCCTTCTCTAATATTACCTTGTCAGTGAGCCCTTCGCTTACTCCCTTATTTTAAAATAGCAATCCTTCCAATGCATTCTTGCCTCTTTCTCACTTAGTTTTCTCTAAAGCACTTATCTTCTATTGGCATGTTATATATTTACTTGTTTCCCTCTTTGCAACCTCAATGAGATGAATGAATGATTAAAGTGAATGGTGATGTTCAGAAGAGCTAAATAGCAGGACCAATATCACTCATCAAATTAGTAATAAGAAAAAAAAAGCATAGCCTTAAGAACTGTCAGCTGGGAACTGGCCTGGAACAAACAGTTAGACCTTAATGTTCTCCTGTTGAATATAAACAATTTTATTGAATACACATCAGACAAGGTCATTCTGAGACCATGATGGAGTGAGACAAAAAGCGTACCCCTCATAATTATGTCTGAGCACAGACAAAACATGAACAGTATGCAGAACTATGCAGAACACAAAGATATTCAAACGTCCCCTCCCGCAGCTAACACTTGTCACTTCTGTTTCCTTCCCAAGGACAGCTTTAGTTCTGCTTCCTTCCTCTTTCCTCCTAGATATATAAATTTTCAAGATACTTGCACTAGTTTCCTATGGCTGCTGTAAGAAATTACCACAAGCTGGTTGCTTCAAACAACATAAATTTATTCGCTCACACTTTTCAAGGTCAGAAGTCTGAAACCAAGGGAACAGCAAAGTTGCCTTCAAAGCCTCTAGGGAAGAATTCTTCCTTGTCTCTTAAAACTTCTGCTGGCTCTGGCCATTCTTCTTGTGGCTGCCAATCTCTGCCTCTGTATTCAATCACACCAATCTCTGCTTCTGTATTCACATGGCTTTCTCCTTTTTTTTTTTTTTTTTTTGATGGGGGGAGCTGAGTCTCGCTCTTGTTGCCCAGGCTGGAGTGCAGTGGCATGATCTCAGCTCACTGCAACCTCTGCTTCCCAGATTCAAGGGATTCTACTGCCTTAGCCTCCCAAGCAGCTGGGACTACAGTCGTGAGCCACCATGCCCAGCTAATTTTTTGGTATTTTTATTAGAGACGGGGTTTCATCATGTTGGCCAGGCTGGTTTCAAACTTCTGACCTCAAGTAATCCGCCTGCCTCAGCCTCCTAAAGTGGGGGGATTACAGGCATGAGCCACCGCACCCAGCCGGGCTTCTTGTTTTATGTCTGCAGTCAAATCTCCCTCTACCCCCATGATACTCATAATCACATTAAAGCCTCACTGGATAATTCAGGATAATCTCTCCATCTCAAGATCCTTAACTTAATCACATCTGCAAAGACCTCCTTTTAGAAAACTACGGTAACATCCACAGGAACAAGGGAATAATACCTAGATATCTTTGGGGAGGGGTAATTATTCAGCCTAACGCATATCCTGTTATACATCTAGATATGACCCAATCCACAGCAAAGCACTTCTTTCTTGAACCACCATGCGTGACCCTGCCAAAACCATCTACCCAAAGCTAAACATTTATAACCAATCCCTACTAGCATCTTTTTAAGAACATACCATCATGGTTGCCCATGTTATACGGTCTCTCTTATTACTAGCAATAAGACCAGTTTTGTATAATACAAGTGGAATTCTGGTTGTCTCTAGCTGGTGGGTATGGATACAAACATATGTGTCTTGCATTTGTCCATCCCATAGACCTCCGAATTTCAATTGCTTGGCTTTTTTCCCCTTAAAATATCTTATAATCAGTGAGAGATCTAAGTCAGTGGTTTCTGTGGGGCATGGATGGTTGGCATTAAAAGAATCTTTGCTATTTATGTACAATTATAATACATTTGAAAGCATTTTATTCTTTTAAAGAATTGTCCTGGTTTTCTGCTATTAGATATAATTTAAGTGTTCCTACATACTTGAATCAGAAGTATAAAATATTAAGCTTTTCAAAAACTTATTCTGGAAGTTAAAACTTACCTTTTTAAATGTATTGCCTTGGATAAAGGGCAGAGGCCATCATTCTAAATGACATTTTTGTATGAAGTAATACATTATTTCTGGTACCTGTGGTTTTTTCTTAAAACTTTTATCACCTGAAATGACCTCTCAGTAAAGGCTTTTGAAAACTATAAATCTCTGATGTGTGTGTTTTAAATTCAATTATAGAAAAGTATTTTAAGAAAAGACACTGGTGCAGATGTTTAAAAACACTGCATTAATATAAAAGCAGAGATAAAGATACTTGAAAAAGACAGCCTTGACAAAAATTATGTTCAACCAACTGTGCAGCACTCTAGTTTATGAAAGATACAGAAGCAACAGATTTTGATAGGGACTAAGCATTGAAGTACCCATTTTTTAATCATTACACATGAAGAATAAACAATTATTCAATTATCTTGTGGCACCTCTTTGTTTTTCTCCAAGATGGGGGAGTTGTGTTTCTCATCATTTTAATCTTGTTATATCACTTGTGTACTTATTTACTTTAAAAATACTTGAGAGTAAACAGTGTAGTGAATACATATGTTATAAAGCTTAAACTGTGCCTTAAGCCCATTTGTGTTTGAGAACCCAAAGCAAACTAAAAGAAAAACATGCAAGGTGGAGCCAAGATGGCTGAATAGGAACAGCTCCAGTCTACAGCTCCCAGCGTGAGCAACACAGAAGACGGGTGATTTCTGCATTTCCGTTTGAGGTACTGGGTTCATCTCACTAGGGAGTGCCAAACAGTAGGTGCAGGACAGTCGGTGCAGCGCACTGTGCGCAAGCTGAAGCAGGGTGAGGCATTGCCTCACTTGGGAAGCGCAAGGGGTCAGGGAGTTCCCCTTCCTAGTCAAAGAAAGGGGTAACAGACAGCACCTGGAAAATCAGGTCAGTCCCACCCTAATACTGCGCTTTTCCAATGGGCTTGGAAAATGGCACACCAGGAGATTGTGTTCCGCACCTGGCTCGGAGGGTCCTATGCCCACGGAGTCTCACTGATTGCTAGCACAGCAGTCTGAGATCAAACTGCAAGGCAGCAGTGAGGCTGGGGGAGGGGTGCCCACCATTGCCCAGGCTTGCTTAGGTAAACAAAGCAGCCAGGAAACTCGCACTGGCTGGAGCCCACAACAGCTCAAGGAGGCCTGCTTGCCTCTGTAGGCTCCACCTCTGGGGGCAGGGCACAGACAAACAAAAATTCAGCAGGAACCTCTACAGACTTAAATTTCCCTGTCTGACAGCTTTGAAGAGAATAGTGGTTCTCCCAGCACACAGCTGGAGATCTGAGAACGGACAGACTGCCTCCTAAAGTGGGTCCCTGAACCCCGAGCAGCCTAACTGGGAGGCACCCCCCAGTAGGGACAGACTGACACCTCACTCGGCCAAGTACTCCTCTGAGACAAAAACTTCCAGAGGAACTATCAGACAGCTGAATTTGGGGTCTCACGAAAATCCGCTGTTCTGCAGCCACTGCTGCTGACACCCAGCCAAACAGGGTCTGGAGTGGACCTCTAGCAAACTCCAACAGACCTGCAGCTGAGGGTCCTGTCTGGTAGAAGGAAAACTAACAAACAGAAAGGACATCCACACCAAAAACCCATCTGTACATCACCATCATCAAAGACCAAAAGTAGATAAAACCACAAAGATGGGGAAAAAACAGAGCAGAAAAACTGGGAACTCTAAAAAGCAGAGCACCTCTCCTCTCCAAAGGAATGCAGTTCCTTACCAGCAATGGAACAAAGCTGGATGGAGAATGACTTTGACGAGTTGAGAGAAGAAGGCTTCAGACGATCAAACTACTCCGAGCTATGGGAGGAAATTCAAACCAATAGCAAAGAAGTTAAAAACTTCGAAAAAAATTTAGATGAAAGGATAACAATGAAGAGAAGGGCTTAAAGAAGCTGATGGACCTGAAAGCCAAGTTTCGAGAACTACGCGAAGATTGCAGAAGCCTCGGTAGCTGATGCGATCAACTGGAAGAAAGGGTATCAGTGATGGAAGATGAAATGAAAGAAATGAAGTGAGAAGGGAAGTTTAGAGAAAAAAGAATAAAAAGAAGTGAACAAAGCCTCCAAGAAATTTGGGACTATGTGAAAAGACCAAACCTACGTCTGATTGGTGTACCTGAAAATGACAGGGAGAATGGAACCAAGTTGGAAAACACTCTGCAAGATATTATCCAGGAGAACTTCCCCAATCTAGCAAGGCAGGCCAACATTCAATTTCAGGAAATACAGAGAACGCCACAAAGATACTCCTTGAGAAGAGCAACTCCAAGACACATAATTGTCAGATTCACCAAAGTTGAAATGAAGGAAAAAATGTTAAGAGCAGCCAGAGAGAAAGGTCGGGTTACCCACAAAGGGAAGCCCATCAGACTAACAGCTGATCTCTCAGCAGAAACTCTACAAGCCAGAAGAGAGTGGGGGCCAATATTCCACCTTCTTAAAGAAAAGAATTTTCAACCCAGAATTTCATATCCAGCCAAACTAAGCTTCATAAGTGAAGGAGAAATAAGATACTTCACAGACAAGCAAATGCTGAGAGATTTTGTCACCACCAGGCCTGCCCTAAAAGAGCTCCTGAAGGAAGCACTAAACATGGAAAGGAACAACTGGTACCAGCCACTGCAAAAACATGCCAAATTGTAAAGATCATAGAGGCTAAGAAGAAACTGCATCAACTAACGAGCAAAATAACCAACTAACATAATAATGACAGGATCAAATTCACACATAACAATATTAACTTTAAATAAAATGGGCTAAATGCTCCAATTAAAAGACACAGACTGGCAAACTGGATAAGGAGTCAGGACCCATCAGTGTGCTGTATTCAGGAAACCCATCTCACGTGCAGAGACACACATAGACTCAAAATAAAGGGATGGAGGAAGATCTATCAAGCAAATGGAAAACAAAAAAAAGGCAGGGGTTGCAATCCTAGTCTCTGATAAAATAGACTTTAAACCAACAAAGATCAAAAGAGACAAAAAGGCCATTACATAATGGTAAAGGGATCAATTCAACAAGAAGAGCTAACTATCCTAAATATATATGCACCCAAAACAGGAGTACCCAGATTCATAAAGCAAGTCCTGAGTGACCTACAAAGGGACTTAAACTCCCACACAATAATAATGGGAGATTTTAACACCCCACTGTCAACATTAGACAGATCAACGAGACAGAAAGTTAACAAGGATACCCAGGAATTGAACTCGGCTCTGCACAAAGCGGACCTAATAGACATCTACAGAATTCTCCACCCCAAATCAACAGAATATACATTCTTTTCAGCACCACACCACACCTATTCCAAAATTGACCACATAGTTGGAAGTAAAGCTCTCCTCAGCAAATGTAAAAGAACAGAAATTATAACAAACTGTCTCTCAGACCACAGTGCAATCAAACTAGAACTCAGGATTAAGAAACTCAGTCAAAACTGCTCAACTACATGGAAACTGAACAACCTGCTCCTGAATGACTACTGGGTACATAATGAAATGCAGGCAGAAATAAAGATGTTCTTTGAAACCAACAAGAACAACGACACAACATACCAGAATCTCTGGGACACGTTCAAAGCAGTGTGTAGAGGGAAATTTATAGCACTAAATGCCCACAAGAGAAAGCAGGAAAGATCCAAAATTGACACCCTAATATCACAATTAAAAGAACTAGAAAAGCAAGAGCACACACATTCAAAAGCTATCAGAAGGCTAGAAATAACTAAAATCAGAGCAGAACTGAAGGAAATAGAGACACAAAAAAACCCTTCAAAAAATTAATGAATCCAGGAGCTGGTTTTTTGAAAAGATCAACAAAATTGATAGACCGCTAGCAAGACTAATAAAGAAGAAAAGAGAGAAGAATCAAATAGATGTAATAAAAAATGAAACAGGGGATACCACCACTGATCCCACAGAAATACAAACTACCATCAGAGAATACTACAAACACCTCTACACAAATAAACTAGAAAATCTAGAAGTAATGGATAAATGCCTCGAAAAATACACCCTCCCAAGACTGAACCAGGAAGAAGTTGAATCTCTGAATAGACCAATAACAGGCTCTGAAATTGTGGCAATAATCAATAGCTTACCAACCAAAAAAGAGTCCAGGACCTGATGGATTCACAGCCGAATTCTACCAGAGGTACAAGGAGGAACTGGTACCATTCCTTCTGAAACTATTCCAATC